>NC_042619.1:295843822-296173822 GCF_901001135.1 Rhinatrema bivittatum
ATGTTGGAAGCGGATGACTTCAATACAGGTGGACGCCACTGAGGTTCGCGCCTTTGCTGGTACCTACTTCAGAGCACGCGTGCCATACGTCATCAGGAACATGGCGGATCCGCAGCGTCGAGCCGGTCCAGGTATGCCGGAGAGAGGCAGCATGGAGACGCCGCGGCAGCAAGCCGTCCATCAGGCCCGGAGGGAGTCGCCACAGAGGTAGAGAGGGTGGAGTGAGGGTCGAGTAGCCACGAACGCAACAGTTCACCAATACTTTGTTTTAAAGACCTAGAAGTTTGTCCTACACAGATTTTATTACACGGACATGTGATAATGTGATACTACATGTGCTGTTGAACAATTAGTAAAATGTTGAAACCTATATGTATAAACATGTATATTTTTTAATTTGCAGAGTTTGTTCACAAAGCAAACATGGGCCGCATTTATAATGTCCTTTAAGGCTCTTGCTGTCTACAGTACCTCTGATCCTAATGTATACGATACCTCTGATTGTAATGTATACTATAATGCATGCATTAACTTTTTGCATCGATAATTGTAAACCATTATGATGGCAAAAAACCGAATGATGGTATATAAAATTCGATAGATAAATAAATAAATAAATAAATAAATATTGTATTCATTTCCTTTTTTTTCCCGGTAATGCTGCTGGACATAAAATCTCTTTTCTGTTTTTACTTCGTGAAAATGCCATGCGAAAGTCCAGGTTTTCTAAGGCTGGTATTGTTTTAATAATATGCCAATGTTTCTGTATACTCTTGATAATTTTTCTAGAAATAGGCAAATATTTAGAGATACATGTGACATGGTAGAAGCTGCATGTTTGCAATAGTCACTATCCACAGTTCCAGCATGGAGGAAAACTGTGGTGAAATTACTCCCTCCTCCAGGCCAGCTTCTAACAACTGCTGCCTACTTCATACACATGAAGACTGCAAAATCTTTAGGGCTCCAAGCAGTCCACCAGACCCAGGCATGCCTCCCACCCCACAGGTATTCTTCCAGCTGAAGGACTGGTGCAGATCATGGTCCTGATGCAGGCTGGTAGGGAAGAGCTACTCTCAGTTTGGGCTGGTTCTTATCCCTCTGACTGCTCAGCATTTTCATTATGGGGTAGATTTTATAAATCTACGAGCACGCGAACAAAAGTATGCTGGATTTTATAAGATACGAGCGTAGCTGCGTGTATCTTATAAAATCTGGGGTCGGCGTGCGCAAGGGGGTGCACATTTGTGCAACTTACGCGCGCCGAGCCCTGCGCGCTCTGCCCGTTCCCTCCGAGGCCGCGCCGAAATCAAAGCGGCCTCGGAGGGAACTTTCCTTCAACCCCCCCCCCCCCGCACCTAACCCACCCCACCGGCCTTATCTAAACCTTCCCCCTACCTTTGTTAGGAAAGTTATGCCTGCCAGAGGCAGGTGTAATTCTGTGCGCGCCAGCAGGCTGCTGGCGCGCCATCACCCGACCCGGAGGCTGGTCTGGAGGCCTCGACCATGCCCCGGGCCGGTGCCAAGCCCCCGACATGCCCCCCGGAACGCCCCAAAATTCACGCCGCCCACCCAACACGCCCCCCTTGCAAAGCGCGCGTCCCGGGGCTTGAGCACGCCGCCGAGCCTATGCAAAATAGGCTCGACGCGCGCAGGGAGGTTTTAAAAGGGTTACGCGCATACCTTATGCGCGTAACCCTTTTAAAATCTGGCCCTATGCTTTTTTTTTTTATTAAGCTTTATAAATAGGCATGGCCTATCAAAAGCTGGAAGGCCAGAGGAGAAAGGGAGTAGAATATGAAAGCCTGGTTTGGGGGGGTGAGGGGGCGGTGGAGAGAAGAAGCAGCAGCAACATGAGGGAATACTTGGCCCAGAGGCCACCAATCATTCCTTAGAAGCCCCTTGCTCCACCTATGCTCGACTGGAAAAGGATTAGACTAAAGGCCCATCGTCATTGGAGCCAGGTAAAACATTCCTCTTTGCCAGGCATAAGCCTAAGTACAGAGCAGCATGGGAGATGATATCCTGCCATTTGCTGAGGCAGAGAATACTGGCAGATTGAAGTAAGCATGAGAACCTATATAGGGTGATATCAGCACACTAGTTGTTCTCTGTCTCCATTTGCTGGTAGAGGAGCATAATCTACTTGCCTGGACTAGTTTTACTGGATGTTAAGGAATGCCAAAATTCACATAGGTTTGTGATTCAGAATGCTAACTTTTCTGGGTTAGTCATTACAAAATAGGCAAGAATTTACTAAATTTGGTAAATGTAACCACCAGAATTTCTGAGATATTCCAGCATCTTGTATTTTGTTGGGGGTAGTATTAAAAGTATTAATGCAGTTCTTTTGTCTGTTTTCCTTTTACCATGCTCATCCTCACACACTGTAAATGCTGAACCTCTTCCTTATCAGGCAGTCAAAATCTACACTGAAAATGAGATGCCATCTATTGTATAGTGAAATAGTGATAACCATCCTGATTACCTGCTTATTACCACACCGTGCACCGTCTTTTACAGCTCCTTTATCTATGGTATCTATTGCAAAATGATGGTCCATACCCCAACAAATAGTTTTATTAAGGGTAGTTTGAACTACACTTGTTTGATTCCTGAACACAGGTATGCCTTTAATGCCCACACATTGTAATCTTCCACACATGGAATCTCTAAAAAAAAAAAGATGACAAAATAAGCCATAATCCTAATAATTATCTAAATATTGTAAATATGTTTTCAAACTTTTATACTAGGAGGAATTGTTAGGATTTGTGAGTATGTAGGCCCTGGGCCGAGGTGAGAGATGCCCACAGGGAGAAGACCCGTGGGCCTCAATGTCAGGAGGCGAGGTCTCAGCTGTGATGTGCGCAGGACAACAGGTGGTGGAGAGAGAGAGAGAGAGAGAGTAGAGATGAAGGACAGAGGTAGCCAGGGAGAGTGACCCCTGGTGGTGGAGCCACAGAACATCAGCCCAGGAGCTGATGAGAGGTCAGGCTGATAGTCAATCTTTATTAAAAGAGGTAGAGTGACAACACCCGCAGAGCGGGGAGCATGGCAGAGACACTCACAGACACTGAGGTGTGCAAAGTCTGTGAAGTGGGGAATCCTCTGGAGTGAAAAGTCGGCAATGATCCGCAAGCAGGGTACACCGAGGAGGGTCCTTGGTAGTGATGGCACAACAATGGTCCACAGTGGGGTACACCAGAGAAGGTTCATCTTGTAGCAATAGTATGGCAATGGTCCGCAGAGCAGGGTACACCATAGAGGGTTCCTCTTGTAGCAATAGTATGGCAATGGTCCACAGAGCGGAGTACTCACAGAAGTAGCAATAGTTCCAGCGAAAGTCCCGGGGAGTGGGGCAGGCAGTGATCCCAGGAAGAAGGCCCTCCGTGAAGCGGATAGCCAGAGATAAGAAGGGCCCCCGAGGAGCAGGTACCCTGAGCGTCTCACCAGGAACCAGAAGCTGGAACAAAAGTCGTAGCGAAGTGGATTCAGCAATGAGGGAACTTGTTGCCAAGTCATAGGTAGGCAGGGCCAGCCGGCTTAAGAGTCCTTGACGTCATCCGAGGGGGATGCCCCTGAGGTTCCTGCCATGGCGTGCATAAAGCCTGGGCTAGTGGCAAGCGCTCGTGCCTAAGGAATTCTGGGGTCAAGATGATGGTTGGTAGTGACCATGTCATCCGGGGAGGCCTGGGAACCAGAGTGTGCAATAGCTGGCTGAGGCTGCGAGTCAGCCCAATGGAGTCAGAGTAGTCCAACAAGAGGTGAGCAATAGCAGTCGCAGCCATCTGTGACTTACGGGCATAACAGTACACCCCCTTCTTAGGGCCCCTCCCCGGGGGTATAGGCTTCCTTGGGTATATAGCATGGAACTGCTGGATCAGGGTTTTGTCAAGGGTATGGACTGCAAGTTCCCAGCTGTTTTCCTCAGGACTAAATCCTTCCAAAGAGATCAGGTATTCCCATTGCTTTCTACGCTTCCTCACGTCTAAGATATCCTCCACTTGATATGTAATATCCTCCTCAGACACCAGAGATTGGGGATCAGGTGGTTTTTTAGAGAACTCAGACAAGATGAGATATTTTAACAGTGAGATGTGGAAGGCGTTATGAATCTTGAGCGATGTGGGCAGGCAGAGACTGGAAGTGACTAGTCCAAGCAGGCGAAGTATAGGAAAAGGTCCAATATAACGGGGAATGAAGCAGGCTGAAGCCAGTTTCAAGCGAATAAAGCGAGTGCTGAGCCACACTTTGTCTCCAGGGTTAAACTGTGGAGCTGCCCGATGATAGGCGTCGTAGAACTTCTTGGATTTCTGAGCAGCTTGCTGAGAAGTTGTTTGGTGTGGTCCCAGAGTTGATGCAGCTCCTGTGCAGTTGCTTGCGCCACTGGAGAGGATACAGACAGAGGTAGTGGAAGAGGAGGCAGAGGCTAGCATCCATATACTACTTGGTGATGACCCATTGGATGCAGACTGGTGTGAGTTTAAAGCGAACTCGACTCAGGGTAGTAAGTCGGACCAGTCATTCTGCCGCGAGTTCACATATGACTGAAGAAACTGTTTCAGGTTTCAGTTCATCCTCTCTATCTGACCATTGGCCTGTGGGTGATTGGCCGATGTGAGGTCTAAGGCAATATCAATTTTTTTACACAGCAACCTACAGAACCTGGCTGTAAATTGTACACCCCGATCCGAGAGAATGTGTCTCGGGAGTTCGAAGAGGCAGAAGATGTGGCAAATAAACAGTTTTGCCAGCTCTGGGGATGAAGGAAAACCAGGTAGAGCCACAAAGTGAGCCATTTTTGAAAATCGGTCCACTGTAACCCAGATAGTGTTGTTGTCATTGGAAGTAGGAATATCCACAATGAAATCTGTGGCTATGTGGGTCCACGGCTCACTGGGTGCTGACAAGGGTTGTAGGAGACCCCAAGGATGGCCCGCTGGTGGCTTCTGGTGGGCACAAGTGGAACATGACTCCACATACGCTTGAACGTCTTTTTTCATAGTTGGCCATCAGTAGAATCTCTGCAGAGTAGAAAGAGTTCTAGCTTGTCCAGGTTGGCTGCCAGCAAGGAATCATGTGCCCAGCGGAGGATTTTCTTCTGAAGAGGTTGGGGAACTACCGTCTTCCCAGACGGTAGTTCCCCATGGTAGAAAGAAGAATTTTGGTGGTAGAAAGAAGAATTTTGGTGGTAGAAATTTTGATGGTAGAATTTTGGTGGTAGAAATGAACGTGACACAGCGTCGGCTCGAGCGTTCTTAGCAGCTGGCCGGTATCGTAGTAGAAAATTGAACCAAGCAAAAAAAGAGACCAGCGGGCCTGTCTGTGATTGAGGCGCTACGCATGGTGCAGGTACTCGAGGTTCTTGTGGTCTGTATATATCGTGATTTGATGCTGTGCTCCCTCGAGCCAGGGGTGCCACTCTTCGAAGGCCAGTTTAATTGCCAGCAATTCTTTATCCACGATTCCATAATTACTCTTTGCAGGGGAGAAGTGTCAGGAGAAGAAGGAGCACGGGTGCAAGGTGAGATTGGCTGAATGCTGGCTAAGTACCGCGCCAACACCAACCTCTGAGGCGTCTACTTCGACAATGAAGGGTCGTTGTGGATCGGGATGACTCAAGCATTGGTTCTTGTAAGAATGCCTCTTTGAGCTCCCGAAAGGCAGTCACAGCCTCGGGTAACCATTGAGAGGGGTAGCTCCCTTACGAGTCATGGCCATGGGTGGGGCAGTCAGAGTAGAATAGTGATGGATGAATGACCTGTAGTAGTTTGTAAATCCAAGAAATCTTAGGAGCACCTTAAGCCCTGTTGGTTGGGGCCATTCACGGATGCTCTTGGTCTTCTGTGGATCCATTTGGAACCCTCGGCTGGAGACCACATAGCCTAGAAATGGGACAGACTTCTGGTTGGAAGAATATTTCTCCAACTTGGAGTACAACTGGTTGTCCCTTAGGTGTTGCAAGTGGCTCTGGGTGTCCTGAGAGAAGACCAGGATGTTGTCTAGATAGACCATAACACAACTGTAAAGCATGTCTCTGAAAATCTCATTCATCATATTCTGAAATACCACTGGAGCATTGCAGATGCCAAACGGCATTACCATGTATTCAAAATGGCCGTCACGGGTGTTAAATGTGGTTTTCCATTCATCGCCGTGACAAATTCTGACTAAATTGTAAGCTCCTCTGAAATCCAATTTGGTAAATATCTTGGCTCCCTGAAGTCTGTTGAAGAGTTCAGAGATTAGCAGCAATGGGTAATGATCCTTCTGGGTCATCTCGTTTAGGCCATGGTAATCTATGCACAGCCGGAGGGAGCCGTCCTTTTTCCCTAAAAAACGAACCCTGCTCCGGCAGGAGATTTGGAAGGTCTAATGAAGTCCTTAGCCAAGTTTTCTTGTATATATTCAGACATGGCTTTTGTCTCTTTTGCGAAAGCAAGTAAACCCTTCCGCGGGGAGGCTCAGTGTTAGGCAATAAGTTTATCGCACAATCAAACGGTGAGGAGGTAGGGTGTCTGCAGCCTTTTTGGAGAACACATCCATGAAAGAGGAGTACTGTGGTGGAAGGCCTGGAAGGGATGGTGCCATAACCAGACAGGGCATCGGGGACACAACCTCCAAGCGTCTCCCATGGCAGGAGTTGCCCCAATGGGACAATTGTAGAGTGCTCCAGTCAAACTGTGGAGTATGTAAATTTAACCACGGTAATCCAAGGACCACAGGATGTATCGCCTTGTCCAGCACTAGAAAAGAAATGATCTCCGTGTGTAGAGATCCGGTGCGGAATCGGATGGGTACCGTGGAGAATTTAACTTCGCCTGGTAGTGGCTCACCATGAATGGAAGAGAGCATTAATAGTGTTGGCATTCGGACGGTGGGGATCCGAAGGTGTTCCACAAGTAGTCTCAAAATAAAATTACCACCGGCTCCGGAGACTACTAAGGCCAAAGTGTGAAATTCCTGAGCGTCCGAGTGAATGGAGGCAGGCAGCATTAATGGAGGAGAGGGTGAAGTCAGGCCTAGGAGAAGTCCTCCTAGGCCTGGGAGTTTCACAGACAGAGTGGACAGGAGGGTACCGTGTGGCCCGGTTGACCGCAATACATACAGAGACCTGATTTCTGACATCTACGTTTCTCCTTCGAGGATAGGTAGCTGTGGCCCGTTTGCATTGGTTCTTCCTCCTCGGAGTCTCGTGTAGTAGCGGGTTGAGCGGATGATGCGGGACGGTTGTGTAGGGCACCCGAAGATGTCCTCTTAGATCCTCTGGTCTCATGTGGTCGTTCACGGAGACAGCGGTCAATGCGACCGGCGAGGGTAGTGAGGGAATCCAGTGCCTCAGGGAGTTCACATGCTGCAAGTTCGTCCTTGATAGGTGGGCTCAGACCTTCGAGGAATATAGCACGTACGCAGCTCAGTTCCCAGTGTAATTCAGAGGAAAGAGTCCTAAACTCAATGACATAATCAGTCAGAGATCTGGAACCTTATTGCAGATGCAGAAGTGTAGATCCAGAGTTGGCTTTTCGACCTGGGTCATCAAATACAGAGCAAAATAGGGCGAGGAAGCCCAGCAGGTTCTGAAGAATAGGATCCATTTGTTCCCAGAGGGGTGATGCCCAGGCCAACGCTTTTCCATCCAGGAGACATAGGATATATGTTATCTTGGAAACTACATCAGGGAAATATGCAGGCTGTAAAGAAAAGTGCATGTTGCACTTGTTCAAGAAGCCCCTACACAATAGGGGGTCACCTGCGAAACGAAGAGGTGCCAGAAGGAGCACTGTAGGCCGAAACAGTGACACATGTGAAGCAGAACTGGGCATGGCAGGTGTCGAGGCGGAGTCCAGCCGATTATTCAATTCGTTGATGGCATTAGCCAAAGTCTCCAAAATCTTTTGTTGTTCTGTAATTCGTTGGGCCAGGCCAGGAATGGCCTGGAGCACCGAGACCTGTGCTGGATCCAAGAACTTGGCAATCTTTTAGGATTTGTGAGTATGTGGGCTCTGGGCTGAGGTGAGAGATGGTACTGCCCACAGGGAGGAGCCCCATGGGCCTCACCGTCAAGAGGCGAGGTCTCAGCTGTGATGTGTGCAGGACAAGTGGTGGAGAGAGAGAGTAAAGTTGAAAGACGGAGGTAGCCAGAGAGAGTGACCCCTGGTGGAGCCACAGAACATCAGCCCAGAAGCTGATGAGAGGTCAGGCTGATAGTCCTTAATCTTTATTAAAAGAGGTAGAATGACACTACCCACGGAGTGGGGAGTGTGGCAGAGACACTCACAGACACTGAGGTGTGCAAAGTCTGTGAAGTGGGGAATCCCCACTAAGGAATCCTCTGGAGTGAAGAGTCGGCAGTGGTCCGCGAAGCGGGGTACACCAATGAGGGTTCTTGATAGCGATGGCACGGCAATGGTCCACAAGCAGGGTACACCGAGGAGGGTCCATGGTAGTGATGGCACGGCAATGGTCTGTAAGCGGGGTACACCAGAGAAGGTTCCTCTGTAGCAATAGCAGGGCAATGGTCTGCAGAGTGTGGAACACCGAAGAGGGTTCCTCTTGTAGCAATAGCAAAGCAATGGTCCACAGAGTGTGGAACACCGAAGAGGGTTCCTCTTGTAGCAATAGTTTGGCAATGGTCCGCAGAGTGGAGTACTCCAGAAGTAGCGATAGTTCCAGAGAAAGCCCCGGGGAGCGGGGCTGGCAGCAATCCCAGGGAGAAGGCCCTCCATGGAGTGGATAGCCAGAGACAGGAAGGGCCCCCGAGGAGCGGGTACCCGGAGCCTCTCACCAGGAACAAGAAGCTGGAACAAGAGTCGTAGCGAAGCTGATTCAGCAATGAGGGAAATCATTGCCAAGTCATAGATAGGCAGGGCCAGCAAGCTTAAGAGTCCTTGAGAATTGACGTCATACGAGGGGGATGCCCCTGAGGTTCCCGCCATGACGTGCATAAAGCCTGGGCTGGTGGCGCGTGCTCGCACCTAAGGAACTCTGGGGTCAAGATGGTGGTCAGCAGGGACCATGCCGTGCGGGGAGGCCCGGGAACCAGAACATGCAGGCCGGCAATAACTGGCTGAGGCCATGAGTCGGCCCAATGGAGTCAGAGTAGTCCAACAAGAGGTGAGCAACAGCAGTCGCAGCCATCTGTGACCGACGGGCATAACAGTACCCCGATCCGAGAGGATGTGTCTTGGGAGTCCGTGGAGGCGGAAGATGTGGCAAATAAACAGTTTTGCGAGCTCCGGAGCTGAAGGAAGACCAGGTAGATCCACAAAGTGAGCCATTTTTGAAAATCGGTCCACTGTAAACCAGATAGTGTTGTTGCCACTGGAGGTAGGAAGATCCACAATGAAATCCATGGCTATGTGGGTCCATGGCTCAGTCGGTGCTGATAAGGGTTGTAGGAGACCCAAGGACGGCCTGCTGGTGGCTTCTGGCGGGCGCAAGTGGAACATGACTCCACATACACAGAGTAGAAAGAGTTCTAGCTGCGACTGACGGGCATAGCAGGAATAGAGTCTAGGAACAAGTGTCTTTAACAGTTGAGAAGTATACAGCGACTAAATGATCACACAGCCTCAAATGTATTATTACATTTATAAAATTTAAAATAACATTTTATTTATTTATACATGTATTTTTCATAAGATTTATAGCATATTATAAATTTATATAATGGATTTTTTAATTGACCCATATATGAAAGTTCCAAATGAGAAGAATCAATGGGAAACTTACATTTCTGTATATGCACACATTAATTAGATTGGAATATACCTATAGAAATACCCTAACACACAATTGCTATGTACTCATATACTACATTACAATAATGACATTGTATACATTTTTTATTTGCTTTTTGTCATTAGGAAATTTACTTTTTATATATGCAAAACTTAGTATGAACTTTAACAGAAGTAATAAGTACAAGAAAAGTCTCACATCATAAATAATTTGTAACCAAATCATTGGAAAACCTTAAAATGAAAGATTCAAGCTAAAAAGAAGAAACACTGAGTTTTATCTATAAAGGCAATAGCAACCAGCCCAAAACTAGGCTGACCCACAAACTTATAGCTGAAAAAGGCTAATGACCTTTTGGTATATTAATATATATACAATTCAGTACTATTCACACTCTAGCAGGGAATCCAATGTTGTCAATCTTTCAAAATGTATGATATCTAGTAAGGATTAAAACAAAGATGATTTTTGATCATATAAATATCTGTGACTGGGCCTTGGGCCAGGCCCCGGCTTCGGTTCTAGGCATAGGCCTAAGCACCAGGACCAGGGCTCGGAGTTTCCCTTTTTTTATATCAGCATCAACCAACAAGGAATGAATTACATAGTCTGGGTAAACAAATAAGCATGGGTGTAGCTTGCTTGTTACGGTAGCTACTACCCCGAATCAATTAAGCATGATAATTGACTTGGAATAAGTATCCAGCGCAGCTCACTGCTTCAGCAACAGAGGGAATTAAGTAAAGAGGATTTTTATTCAGACAACCAACAATGGCTGAATTGCACATGCAGAGTAAACAAACGGGAGTAGCTTGCTTATTACGGCGGTTTACTACCCCAAACCAATTAGCTAGATACTTCACTTAGATGCAGCTCCAGCACTGCTGTCTGCATCGATGGTGGGGGCAGTGGCGTAGCCACGGGTGGGCAGGTGCCCACCCAACTTAGACCCAGGCCCACCCAACTGGCACCGGAACTGCAAGGCTGTCGCGGGATCCCATCCCCGCGACAGCGAACAAGAGAACCCACGCCTCGCGCGCCATCATGGCACACATGGGGAAGCGCTGCTGCGGCCGTATGGCCAACCGGTCTTCCTGTTGAGGGGGGGGGGGGGGGGGGGGAGCGGAAGCGCCGCGCGCAGCTTCCGCTTCCTCTCCCCCAATGCAGGAAGATCAGCTGGCCTCTCCTGCTGCCACCCGTTCTCCTGCTATCTTCGGGCCAAACGGCCCGCCGAACTTCCTGTTTGGGGGTGGGGGAGCGGAAGCGCCGCGCACAGCTTCCGCTTTCTCCCCCAAAACAGGAAGATCAGCTGCCTCTCCTGCTGCCACCGGCCTCCTGCTATCTTCGGGCGTCGGGCCGTATGGCTCGCCGATCTTCCTGCTTGGGCGGGGGGGGAGGGAGGAAGCGGACGTTGTGCGCTGCGCTTCCGCTCCCCCCCCCCCCCCCGACAGGAAGTTCGGCGGGCCATACCGCCCGACGCCCGAAGATAGCAGGAGTCCGGTGGCAGCAGGAGAGGCAGCTGATCTTCCTGCTTTGGGGGGAGGAAGCGGAAGCTGTGCACGTGCTTGAATGTGTATGTGTGGATGAGAATGGGAGTGTGTGTGGGTGAAAACTGGAGCCTGGGTGTGTATGTGGGTGAGAATGGAAGCTTGAATATGTGGGTGAATGGGAGCTCGAATGTGTATATGTGTGGTTGAGAATGGGAGCCTGGGTTTGTGGGTGGGTGAGAATGGGAGCTTGAATGTGTGTATATATGGGTGAGAATGAGAGCCTGGGTTTGTGTGGGTGGGTGAGAATGGAAGCTTGAATATGTGGATAAGAATGGGTGCTTGAATGTGTGTATGTGTGGGTGAGAATAGGACCTTAAATGTGTATATGTATGGATGAGAATGGGAGCTTGAATATGTGTGGGTGAGACTGGGAGCATGGGTTTGTGGGTGAGAATGGGAGTCTGGGTTTATGTGTGTGGGTGAGAATGGGTGCCTGGATGTGCGTCTGTGTGTGCATAAGAATATAAGCCTGGGGAGGGGTGAGAAAGTGAGAACTTGTATGTGTGTCTGCAGAGAATGTGAGCATGGGGGGGGGGGAGAGCATATGAGAGTGAGAGCTTGAGTGTGTGAGAGGGAGTCTGTGAGAGAAAGTGTGTGTGTGTGTGGAAGGGAAGACGACAGTAATAGAAGAAAGACACTGAAAAGGAATTAGGAAATGAGCTATAAGGGAAAAAATGGGAAAAAGAGACCAGGACCAACTGATTAGAAAAATACAAAGATCAGACAACAAAGGTAAAAATATATATCTATATTTTGAGATGTTAGCAATTTAAATATAAGCAACACAACTGCTCTCTCAAAATTTATGGACAGGTAGGATCCGTGTATAAAATCGTAATAATAAGAAGGCTAAAGTACCACAAATCACCGTGAATTATGTTTGTATCATTAAGTAAACCTCATACTTAGGGTTAGATGTGAATGCTATGCTGCATAATTTGGCATTATTTATCAGTAAAAAAACAACTAGTAGACCTGCATGCCTACAGCCCACCCATGTTAACCTTGTGCCCACCCAAAAAATCAATTCTGACTACGCCACTGGGTGGGGGTGGAAGGGAATTGGAACCAAAAAGTTACCAATAAGGGCCCTGACCTCAGCGGTCAGAGTAACAGATTATGAAAACAAATAGGTGTGAAAGCTTGCTGGGCAGACTGGATGGGCCGTTTGGTCTTCTTCTGCCGTCACTTCTATGTTTCTATGTAAAAGAAAAACCAATTAAATTTTGGTTTTTATTAAAAAATAAAAAATATAAGTTGGGTAAATGATAAGAAAAAATGCATATATTGTAGCTGTGCAGTAAGACCATGTTTTATACCGAAAAGAAAAATATGATCTAATTTTGAATTCAGCAAACAAAACCATGACAGGAATCAAGCATGCTTGGAATAGATACAGAGAGCAGACATAGGGCAAGGGAAAGGACATGACCAGAGATCCAGCAAAATTTCCAGTGACACAAGGCAGGTGACAACTGGGCAGACTGGGCAGACTGAGTGGGACAAGAAGTTCTTATCTAATGACAACTACTATGTTACTGTGCTAAATGAATCAAAAAGAAAGTTGGGTAAAAAAAACACAATCCAACAAACCATAATCATCCTCAGCAGCAATATAAACAAATCTGTCTATATCTTCAGCACCAGCAGGAGATCGGACAGACATCTGTTTGGCTCTAATAAGTATACTGTCTCCATAAAATGTGTTTGCTTATATGAATTTGAGGTTTACATTGTAATTTGCATCTCGCTGCCTCCCCCTACTCCCTACCCCCAATACAGTTTACTATGAAATACAGTCATGTTGGGGCTCTCATTCATCAGATATATTTACATTTTTGTTTGTTAAGATGATAATGATGATGTGGCTTTGCTGTTTGCCCTTCTGGTTTATTTGTCCTACAATCAATGAAAAGCTCTAATGTGCTAAAAATAGTTCTTGAAATAACAGGATCTAAAAATATATTGGTGCCATTTAAAAATACAAAAATACAATACAGGGCAGGAACAAATACTCTATGTCCATAAACTTATGATTCAAGATCCAGATGTATTCAGAGATATCCAAACTCAGAAGTGAAGTTACACAGCCCCCTGACATGGACCATGTTTCGTACATTAGCAATGGTAACATGGAATAGACTTAGTTTTTGGGTACTTGCCAGGTTCTTATGGCCTGGATTGGCCACTGTTGGAAACAGGATGCTGGGCTTGATGGACCCTTGGTCTGACCCATTATGGCATGTTCTTATGTTCTTAACTGCGTCAGGGGGGAACCAAATCACAAACTTGTCAAATATGTCAGTGAAGAAACAGATTCCCAACATACAACTTATGCAAAATGGATAAGGAGAATGAATCATCTATTACGCATCCAATTGAACATTCATTAGGGCTGTGCAGAAGGAAAAAATGTCTTTGTTTTCATTTTTCATTTCCCTGGGACTCAAATTCATTTCATTAGTTTCAAAGGGAAAAAAAACCAATTTGTTTATTAGTTTCATTCGTTTTTCATTTGCCATTAAAGTCAATGGGAGAAGTATTTGCAGCCTATTTTTGGCTGCAGAATTGGGGTTTTCTTATCAATTCTGATGAAACTTCTGGGGAGAAATCATCAGAATGATAAAAGAGCTTCAAGGTACTTAGACTGGGGCAAAATGGCACCAAAGTGGCATGAATAGCCTAAGGCACTGTAAAGGGGCAAACGGGTACCAGGAGAGGCAAGAGTGTTTTAACAGAGGTGCAAAGCGGCAGCGAGACTGTCAAAAACACACCACAGCTTCAAAAGAGAGCACTGAAAACAGTTGCATGAACCCTTGAAGGCAGCAAGACAGGCAAAGTGGCAAGACAAGTGGCATCAACATCCTACAGCACAATGAAGAGGGAACATAGCAAGCAGAAAGAGTGTCAGATAAAACCACAAGGTGCCGATAAAGGGACAAAGCAGCAGAAAGACTAGCACCAACACACTGAGGAACCATGATAGTGGCAAGAACACCACAAGGAGTAGAGTGAGTCGTCTGGTGTATGGCAGCAAGGCAGAGTGACAGAAAGTTGATAGGGGCAAGACAGGCTGGCAGAGCGGAGGTAGTCTGGTCCCTGTGGTTTTGATAGGGGCAAGACAGGCTGGCAGAGCTGAGGTAGTCAGGTCCCTGTGGTTTTGATAGGGGCAAGACAGCTGGCCCCGGGGAGCGTTCCCTTTCCTTTGTGCAGGAAAGGGCTCCCTAGAATGGGTTCGCCCCTAGAGAGGGGTGGTTCCATTGGCGTCTAGTGAGCTCTTGCTGGTCTTTTAAAATCTGGTGGACATAGCAGATATACAAATGAGAATTTTGAAGGCTGAGGCGAAGGAGGTTTCCATGCGAACAGCGGTTCAACATGGGTCAGCGGGTGTTAAGAGATAGGCGACACCCGGGGAGAGTTCCGTTTCCTTTGCGTAGGAAAGGGCTCCCTAGAATGGGTTGGCCCCTAGAGTGGGGCCCGAGCCTTCAAAGTGTGGTGACGTGGAGGTTTCCATGTGAACAGCGGTTCCGGTTCAACATGTGTCAGCGGGTGTGAAGAGATAGGCGACACCTGGGGAGAGTTTCCTTTCCTTTGTGCAGGAAAGGGCTCCCTAGAATGGGTTGGCCCCTAGAGTGGGGCCCGAGCCTTCAAAGTGTGGTGACGTGGAGGTTTCCATGTGAACAGCGGTTCCGGTTCAACATGTGTCAGCGGGTGTGAAGAGATAGGCGACACCTGGGGAGAGTTCCCTTTCCTTTGCACAGGAAAGGGCTCCCTGAAATGGGTTTATCCCGAGAGTGGGGCATGAGACTCGGAAAGTGTTACATAAGATGTATGTAGATGTACATAATTCCATTGTATATAGTTGCTTTTTGTACGCAGTTCCTATGTATTCAGTTCTTTATTGCCTTTCTATCTCCTTCCTTTCTCCACACTCTTCTCTCATCCCTCTTCCCTTTCTTGCCTGCCCCATCTCCCCCTCCCCTGTTTATTGTAATTTTCCTCCTTTCTGTTCATTGTAAACCGGCATGATGTGTTCCACGAATGTTTGTAAAGAAAAGTTCATAAATAAATAAATAAATAAATAAATAAATAAATAAGAGTTACGAAATGGAGGAGGTTTCCATGTGAACAGCGGTTCTGGTTCAATATGTGTCAGCGGGTACTAAGAGATAGGCTACACCCGGGGAGAGTTCCCTTTCCTTTGCGCAGGAAAGGGCTCCCTAGAATGAGTTGGCTGCGAGCCTGTGCAAGTGTGGTGACATGGAGGAGGTTTCCATGCGAACAGCGGTTCTGGTTCAAAATGGTTCAGCGTGTACTAAGAGATAGGCTACACCCGGGGAGAGTTCCCTTTCCTTTGTGCAGGTATGTTGTGGTTTGATCTGTCACTTCTTCCTGAACTGGTTCACTGTCAGAAGAAAATGGCATCTTTTTCATTTGTGAAAGATAATTCAACAGAGGATGCTTTTAGAGCAATAGAGACTACCATTTGTGAAGCAAGAACTGAGCAGGAGATTATTTGTGAATACCCACAAGCTATTAACTGTACTTATGCACTTCAGCTAGTGAAAAAGGAACTTGAAGAGCTCTCAGAAATAAGAAAACTGCTACTCAAGTCCAAATCTACAATATCAACCTATGTTGACTTTGTACCCTACACAGTGCCTCTGTAAACTATGGGAACACAGAGGATGAACTACAGTACAACTACCACCAATTTTCTATAGTACTAGAAACATTAATGTTGGCACCTAAGAAAGATTTAGGGAAAATGGCCCTTATTATGAAGGTTATGAAAACTATTGAGCATATGAAATATGAAAGCTCCAAACATCTTAAGTCAGCTTTTTATGTTCTTACATTCCAAATGTTGCAAAACAGGAAAAAGAATATTCTGGAAAGAAGTGATGCAAAAATACATGAAACTGAAATTAGATATACCAGAACTAAACTCAGACAGGCACAGCGTTTAAGGTCAGGCCTTTGTAGTGATGTAAGGGCTGGACAGCGTTTGAGCTCTGGCCCTTGTAGTGACAAAAGGGCTGGACAGATGGGCACAGCTTTTGGGGTCAGGTCCTTGTAGTGATGTAAGGGTTGGACAGTGGACAGACAGGTACAGCATTTGAGTTCAGGCCCTTGTAGTGATGTAAGGGCTGGACAGTGGACAGACAGGCACAGTGGTTGAGGTCAGGTACATGTGCTGATATTATCTGGAGCATATGAGGCAACTGGAGCTGCTGCAAGGCTTTAAATTGCTTTTATTCATCTTGCCATTCACAGGGAAAATCTGGAAACCCAAGCAAAGGCATGTTTATTTTCAAAAACACTAGCATTTCCATCAATTCTGGTGCCAGCCTTGAGCGATGAGGGCTCATGATATCCCCTGTCATTGAAAATACACATTCACTGGGCACACTGGTTGGTGGATATGACAGATATCGCTGAGCTACTTTGGCTACATGTGGCCAGACAGTGGGCCAGACAGTGGGCTTGTGTGCCCAATATGCCAGTGGATCTGTCTGCATGTCCTCTATGGGCTCTGTGAGATACCGTGTCACTGACATTTGTGCTGGTGTCCCCTTTGCTTGGGTGGGCTGAGAGTCCTTCTTGCCAGCTGTTCTTGCTCTAGCCCATTCCAGAACAGATGCTTTTTTAGGGGCAACATGGCTTTGGCGGAGAAAGTACTAGCTGTCACTGACAGAGTGCTGCTCCTGTTTGGGCTTGCATTACTCTCTGAAGTGCCCGCTGTTTCCTCCTCTGCTTCATGCCTAATCTGCCCTTGCCTATGGTGCTCCTGTTCACGGATGTTTATTAACAGCAGGTCCTTCACAAATGTGAGACAATCGGACTGTAGGGTGAGGTTCCCTTTCACACGGGGATCACAGACTGTGGCGAGCATGTTATGTGTGGTCTTTTGTTAAAGGTCTTAATCTCTCTTGCACCTGCTTCTGCAAAAAGTCCAGACAATGCAGTACCTCTGCTGTCATTCCCTCTTTCTGTTTAAAGCCCTCCAAATTTTCCTCCAGAAAATTAACTATAGGGATGATGTCAGCCAAAGTGGCACTTCTGGAACTCAGCTCCTCCGTGGGATCCTTGAAGGGCTGCAGAATTTTTACCAGCTGACTCATGACTAACTAATCATGATGCCCTAGGGGACTCTGAACTTTCCATAGAAAGTTCATGAAAGGGTGTCTGCTACTTCACTAACCTCTGCAGCATCATATAGGTGGAATTCCACCGGGTGCCAATATCCTGAATGAGCTGCTTGTGAGGCATCCCCAAATCAGTCTGCTTTTGTTGGAGAACCTGCCCTGCCTTCACACTTCTGTGGAAGAACCCTGCTATATTCCTGCACTTGTGTATTAATGTATGCAGGTATTCATTCTCTTGATGATTGGACTCCAACCCCAGAGCTGACTTCACTACCAGGTGCAGAGTGTGTGCAAAACATTGGATGTTCTGAAAGCGCCCATCGCATATTGCCTTTACCATGTTTGTACCATTGTCTGTGACAAAGAACCCTGCCTGAAGATTCCTGTGTCGCTGGTGTAGCTGCCAGCCCACCAGCATCTGTATGATGCATGCTAGAATATTGGCTGAGGTATGGGCCTCGTCCATCAGGTGGGTGTGCAGAAAAGCCCACCTCCACCCTGATATTTGTTCACTAATAGAGCTGCTGCTGCCTGCCCCTGCCTCAGCCAGGTCCCACCAGTGTGCTGTCAGGGAGAGGTAAGAGCATGCAGCATTCATGGTGGTCCAGATATGCACACTCCCCTCTGCCTTAGCTAGCAGCACTTGGATGCGACTGCGACACTGGTTGTATAGGCTGGGGATGACCTTTCTGCTAAATGTGGTTCTGGAGGGGACTTTGTAATTTGGAACTAAGACCTTCAGCAAATGCTTGAAATCCACATTCTCCACTACCTGCAAGGGCTGGTCATCAAGGGCAATCATTTCCCCAATGCTCCTGGTTACAACTTTTGAGGCTGCCTGCCTCCTTCCTCGGGATAGCGTTACCGAACACCACCCCATTTCCTCCTTGGTGGATTCTCGCTTCTGACACATGGCAGGGGGCTGCTGGCCTGCCACCTGACTGCTAGAAGGGGCTGAGGGCATGGGATGACTCTGCTCCTTTTCAACCACTTTATGCTGCCTAGAAAAAGGCGTTCCCTGACTGGTACTGCCACCATCCGCAGAAGGCAGAACTGTTGGGTGTTGCTTCTGCATATGATGCATTATGCCAAAATTAGTTAGATGTCCCATTTGCTTGCCTCTGCTAATAGCCCTGGCATAGTAATTACACTGAGCAAAACGCGGGTCTTCCATCACTTTAAAGTGACTCCAGATCACAGATTTCTTTCGTGATCCCTTCTCTATAGCATTCAGGGTGGATACTGGCACTGGAGTTGAAGTAGTGGGTACACCCTGAGAAGCAATGCCAGGGGCATCAGTCTCACTCTGTGCCTGCGCTGTCTGCTCTTCCTCCTCCTCATCATCAGTTTCATCTCTCCCCTGCAGCACTGAAGTGGAGGTTAAGACAGAACTAACTAAGCCTCCTAAACCTTCTTCAGCTATTACTTCTTCCATTTCTGATGAGAATCCCACACAAGATGATTCTTCATTGGAATCAGAAGCAAACAGTGTCTGTGCTACATTTTCAGCACTAACTAGAGTCTGCTGTCGCACTGCTGCTTTTGGGTCTCGCCCTTTTGTCTTGCAACACTCAGCCTCCCCTTCCATCACCTCCAAAACAACAGGGTCAGAAACAGGTGGTGGCGATGCATCATCTTTAAATTTCAGTTTTGTCTGGATGGAACTGCCTGCCCCTCCAGAGATTTTAGATTGGAACAGCTCCCTTTTTAACTTTAATGGGGGACTTGCACTGCCTTTTGAAGTGCCTTCTCTGCCAGTCTCAATCACTCATCTACCTTTCCCTGACATCATGGATTTAATGTCACTGCCTACCAGGGATTTCAATTAAAAGAATTATTTCTTTATTGGTGAATGAACACCTCTGTAGCAATATATGTGAGTCTGGAAAACTATACAAAGACACACAGGGGCAGATCTTTAAACCTGCGCGTGGGCGTAGATTTGTTCGCGCAACCCGGCGCGATCAAATCTACGCCCGATTTTATAACATGCGCGCTGCAGCGCGCATGTTATATAATCCCGGGTGGCATGCACAAGGGGGTGCACAATTGTGCAACTTGCACGTGCCAAGCCGCGCAGCCTTCCTCCGTCTCCTCCAAGGCCACTTGGAAATCGGAGCGGCCTCGGAGGGAACTTTCCTTCCGACCCCCCGCACCTTCCCCTCCCTTCCCCTATCTAACCCACCCCCCAGCCCTATCTAAAACCCCCCTCCTTACCTTTATCGGGAAAATTATGCCTGCCTCTGGGCAGGCGTAACTTGCATGCACCGGCTGGTTGCTGGTGCACCATGCCCACGGCACAGCGGCTGTTCCGGAAGCCTCGGTCCTGCCCCCAGAATGCCCCCGGGCTGGCACCCTGCCCCGGCCCCTCCCCCGGAATACCCCTTTTTTGAAGCCCCGGGACATACGCGCGTCCTGGGGCTTAGGCTCGGCGTGCGCAGGGGCAGCTTGGGGTAGATTTTCGAGGGTTATGCACGTAACCCTTTGAAAATCTGCCCCACAGTGCAGTGCCTTGATGTACACTACAACTAAGACTGCTGTATGTGCACACAAAAAATTTTTAACTCCAGAAGATGCCTATTGGGGATATGGATTATAAGAACACTGCTGTACCAATATATGTGAGTCTGGAAAACTACACAGTGCAGTGCCTTGATGTACACTACAACTGAGACTGCTGTATGTGCACAAAAAAATGAAATTGCAGAGAAAATGCTGGAAGCCTGAGCATGCACAATTCCTAGTGATGCTGCTTCTTGTTTGAAAATACCAACTCCCAGACAGCCACTGCAACTCTCACACTATCTCCCACCCACCCCTGCCTGCAACCTACCCCAGGGGGGTAAGATCCGCAGCAAAATGCCACTGCTGGCAGCTTGTCTCAGTGGGAGAGACTGAGTTCAATACAAAAAACGTGCAGTAAAAAAATCCTGGCTTTTTCAATGGAAAATTCTATCAAATTAGCAAGCAATATCAATTGAATACAGATTTGAGACACTCAGACTAGCTCTGAGTAAAGCCAGCTCCCTAAACAACAGCCGAGAAGAAAGTGTGTGGCACACCGCCAGCTTAAGGTATAAAGAGTACAGCAGGAACAGCATCACAGAGCACTGAGAGCGGCGATTGGCTGCATTAGAAAAATGCTATGCTTTGATACATTGGCATTCTGGTCTCCTTGCCAACCTGTCTGACCCACTCTGACAGGGCTGTGAGGTCACTTAAGACTCACAGGAAATTGTTGCTATGGATACTCCCTCATGGCCTTCTCCTATTTCAAACGGCTGCTAAGAAATCACTGTGAACCAAAAGAATGAAACTAATAATTGTTTCATTCGTGGGGGATCGCCATGCGTTTCGCGAACCCACGAATCAAACGAACAGGGACTTATGCATTGCGGACTGCACATTCATTGAAAATGAATGCACATCCCTAGCATTCATTACTCTCTTCCAAAAACAGAGACAGCACATCAGAAAGCAAACTGCTTGTGAACCAACATGTGTACAGCTTAATTTGAATGTTGGGAATCTGTTTCTTTACCAACATATTTGACAAGTTTGTGATTTGGGTCCCTCCCGATGCAGTTTTTGTACGAAACACGGTCCATGTCAGGGGACCATGTAACTTCACTTCTGAGTTTGGATATCTCTGAATACATCTGGATCTTGAATCATAAGTTTATGGACATAGAGTATTTGTTCCTGCCCTGTATTGTATTTTTATTTGTTTTGTGGCTTGGGCAGTCACCTTGTTTCGCTTGAATGCACCATTTAAAAATATCCCAAAACAGGTTAAAAAACTACAAGGGATTCTAATGAGCCATATTGTCATAATGTATTATAGATTTATTACTGTAATAAAATAGTCTTAGATCTACAAGCTTGCGATGACAGATTCCAACAAGAAAAATCTCAATTCCTTCTTTGCACTTTATACATGAAATGTGAACTCTAACAAATCTGGTTTGCCTTAGATAACATCCAATATATAAATTGACTACATGGGTTTTGTCAGCTTCCCACCTCTATTAAGTAAAGAATAAATGCCTTAATGTGATCAATTTATGGCAACTTACTTGCTATCACATTTTCTGTAGCCCTCTACAAAACCACAATTGCCAAACCTGTCACCTTTAGTATTCACTAATTTGAAACAAGTTTCTGGGGCAACTGTTGCTCCTGTAAGGTAAAGTAAAAAACAAGATGAAACACTGAAATTGATGAGAAATGGAATGTGACCCTACAGAAGCCAGAATCCCACCCTCAGGAATTGCTGTTAAGCAATGACAGGGATTTCTTCATTCAGGGACTGTGAACACTGTCTCTGCAGTATCCCCAGCCCGATAACCTGAGGAGCAGAAGCTGGGTACAAGACTCAAACCCTGGTCCCTCTCAGGGCACTATGCAACACTGGCACTAGGCTAGTCCCCAAATCAATTTGTTCTTAAAATAGATAGATATAAGGTTAGATCCCTTACCTTCACCAAACAAAGCTATACAGTGTTTATTGTAATCATAGCAATCTCCATCCTTACAGAGAGAATTATCATTATTGCAGCGTGTGCCATCTTGTTTATATACATCAGGCTGGCAATGCATATATGTTCCATTACAGTACTCTGGGAGGTCACAGTCTGTAGCTGCTTTTCTACACGGGGTTCCTGCAGCAGTAAACTGGTTAAAAAAATCAAAGAAACCCACAAGCCTATATTTATATATTAAAACATAGGAACATTGTTTCTTACCTGCTAATTTTTGTTACTGGAATACCACAGATTAGTCCAGATGCATGGGTTTTCCATCCCTACCAGCAGATAGAGACAGAGAAGAAAAGTTTTACTGACACTGTGCTACTTAAGATAGTGTGCCACCTGCAATCCCTTAGTATGACTTATACCTAAGGTAAGATGAAATGAAACTATAAATAACATGGGAAAGGTTGAGCCCCCAAAACTGGAGCTCTTATGTTCACAGATGTGATTGAAAACTCCAAAACCAAAAACAATTTCTTTACTATTTGCACACCGAAACCAGAGCAGTCTTTCCATAAAAGGCGAGGCTCTGGACTGATCTGTGGAATTCCAGGAACGAAAATTAGCAGGTAAGAACCAATTTTCCTTTCTTGTTCATACCCCAAAGATCAGTCCAGATGCGTGGGACATACCCAAGCTCCCCTACCCTGTGCGGGAATCTGAAAGACTTGCTCAAGTACACTCTCTGCAAAACCAACTGTTTTTGGCACCCAAACATCCAGTCAGTAACTCTTTGTGAAAGTATGTAGAGAAGATCAGGTTGCTACTCGACAGATTTTCTCTGGTGACCCCAACTGACACTCCACCGAGGATGCCACCTGAATTCTAATAGAATAGGTCTGAGGTCCCTCAGGAATCAAGCTCCCTTACAAACATAAGCAGGCACAATGGCTTCCTTTAGCCATCGATCAATGGTGGATGTAGAAGCTTTACTCTCTTTATTTGTTCCCCCAAACAGAATGAAATGATCGGACCTCCAAAAATTGTTGGTGACTTTCAAGCAGCACAAAAGGACCCAACAGACTTTCAATAAGTGAAGTTCCTTTATATTCAGAAAAGAAGAGTCCAAATTCCAAAACGTGGGAAGATAAACCGTCTGACTGAGGTGAAAGGCAGAAACCGCCTTCGGTAAGAATGAAGATACCATACACCAAGATACCTTATCCTCAGAATACTGAAGGAACTGGTCATGACAAAACCACGCCTTAAGCTCTGAAAGACTACCTTCAGTGTAAGGTCCTTCAAGGACGCTTTTCACAATGGACCAACTGGAGAACCACAGAGAACCCAGATAACCAGATCAAGATTCCACAAGGAGGATACTCGCCTCACTGGACGATGCAAATGCTTCACCCCTTGAAGAAAACGGACCACATCCAGATGTGATGCCAGAGATACCCTGTGCATCTTACCTCTGAAACAGCCCAAAACTGCTATCTGGACGCTTAGGGATTGAATGCAATCCTTTTTGTTAGACCATTTTGCAAAGAAGCCAGAATGTGAGACACCATTGCTGGAAGTAGCACAACATTCTCTCCGAGGCACTATGACCCAAACACTCTCCAAATCATTGTTACGTGAACGGGATGGTTTTAGTGTGCCCTTGGGCACCGACCCCAGACGGATCCAGGACCGAACCGAGGGTTGACAGCGTGTTCCACCATGGCTGGCGGTCTTACCCTCCGCCAGGCCTGCAAGCTCCCAAGGCCAACAACAAGATGATGTTGGAATGTGAATGGTCCTCCGACCATTCCGAGCCCTTTCGGACCTGCCACTTGGATCGGCATGGAGCAGCAGGCCTGGCCTGAGGATGAGGGCAGACGGACCTTGACATGAATACATGACAGACTTGGATTGATGCGACGGCATCACAGACGAAGACTTGGGTTGATGCAATGGCATCACAGATGAAGACATGACACCAGGGCTGATGCGAAGACATCACGGACCAATGGTCGATGCGACGGCATCCCGAACCAGGGTCAATGCAACGACATCAGGAACAAGACATTGACACGATACCAAGACTGATGCAACGGCATCCGGGATGAGACGAGGAACTTGACGAAGTCCAGACGAGACGAGAGATTGGGCGGAAGGACATTGGCACTGTCTCTCAGGGCGCCCTACACAGTCCACCCGCGGGACTGGTCGCGGACCACCCTGTCCCACTGCGCGCCCTACACAGCCCGAAGAGGCTGGTCACGGACCACGCTGAGAACGGGACAAGCGCAGGGAAGATCCAGTCGAAGCAGAACTCCAACGACGGAGCCGATGCCGTCCGAAGCTCCACAAAGGCTGGCAGGACATGACGGCTCAGGAGCACAGGGACAAATTTCACCTGTAGGCTACTCCACGCTCGGGAAAGATGTCATCCGAGAGAGCACAGCCTGACAGGTACCAGAAGGCTCAGGAGCGCTGAAGCAAACACCAAGAAGGGCAGGACATCAAGGTACCTGGGACATCAGGAAGTGGAGGATCAAAACGAGACACCAGGACACCTGGACGAGGACCTCAGGCAACGAAGACATGGCATGACAAGAAGACGAGACGAGATGAGGAGCTCCAGAAGAAGACAGAAGACCTAATGGAGCTCTGGCAGGCAGGAGCCTCCAGAGTGAAGTAACTCCAATGCAAGGTGAAGACTGAATGATGGAGCAGCCCTTTTATAGGGCTAGGCAGGAAATCCACTCAAAGGTGGAGCCAGGCACACTTCCTGTGTCTGGCCCTTTAAATACAGAAGAGAGGCGCGGCCGCGCGCCTAGGAGGAGCAGGAAACTGGCTATGCAGGACCATGGACAGCGGCCTGCACAGCGTCGACGTCGCAGACACAGGGCTGGGCCTGAGGAGCAGGCCCGATGACGGCAGCAGCTCCAGCCACTGCAGGAGACCCCGGGGGGCGGCTCCAGCCGCTACCCCAGCTGGGGGTGCAACCTCCAGGCAGCGAAGGTGATGAGGACGTCGGGGGCGGCTCCGGCAGTGAAGAGGACGCTGAAAAGTCCACGGCTCCCACTGCAGTGAAGCTGAGCACCAGGGGCAGCCTCCGGGCCACATGGTGAACACAAGTCCGCAGCTCCAGCCGTGCAGGCAGGCCAGACGGTGGCGTCCGTGCCGTGTCGGGTGAAGCAGAAGAACAAAAGGCAACATGGAGTGAGTGTCTGCTCGCGGGGGGACCCGCAGGCAGCGATTCATAACAATCGTGACATAAGCCAGTGAAGTGGAATGTCTCCTAGCCTGCAAAAAGGTGGTGATGACCTCTTCCAAAGAGCCACTCAATCAAACAAGAGTATTGAGTCCCTCTGCTCTGACCTCCCACCTGCGACTGACTAAGTGGGATGCTTTGGCATTCTGCTTTGATGCCATAAAGTCCAGCTGTGGAGTGCCCCATTTGGAGAGAATGAGAGCCATCATGTCTTCTGCCAGCTCCTATTCTCCAGTGTCCAGTACCTGTCAACTTTAAAGTCTGCTTGAACATTATCCACTCAGACGACATGAGGCACAACCATCACCACCAGATTTTGCTCCACTCAGCAGAAAAGCTCCTCAGCATCCTGCGAAAACATGAGACTCCTGTTCCCCTCCTTGGTGGTTGATATAAGCTACCATAGTTGCATTTTCTGACAGGACTCGCATCGCTTGATCATGTAACTGTGGAAGAAAAGAAAGTAATTTCTTGTGAGCAGCTCCCGTCTCCCAATGACTAAAAGACCATGATGCCTCCTCCGCCAGCTATTGGCCCTGTACCACTTGTTCTTGTCAAATGCCCCCCCACCCCCCAACCTTTCAGACCTGCATTGGTGGTCACTAGGGATGTGAATCATTTTTTGACGATTTAAAAAAATCGTCAGATAATTTTTAAATCGTCAAAAATCGTTAGAGTGCGCGATACAATACAAATTCCCCCGATTTATCGTCAAAAATTGTTAAATCGAGCACGGGAATTATTTGGGGGGAGGGCGGGGAAACCGGCACACCAAAACAACCCCTAAACCCACCCCGACCCTTTAAAACCAATCCCTTTCCCTCCCAAACCCCCCCCAAAATGTTAAATTACCTGGTGGTCCAGTGGGGGGGGGGTCCCGGCGCGATCTCCCGCTCTCGGGCCATCGGCGCCATTTTGGTTGCCACTAATATAAATGGCGCCGATGGCCCGATAAAAAAAAACCCACCCGACCCTTTAAAACCAATCCCTTACCCTCCCCCATCCTCCCGAACCCCCCCAAAATGTTAAATTACCTGGTGGTCCAGTGGGGGGGGGGTCCCGGCACGATCTCCCGCTCTCTGGCCATCGGCGCCATTTTGGCTGCCACTAATATAAATGGCGCCGATGGCCCGATAAAAAAACCCCCACCCGACCCTTTAAACCGACCACCTTAGCTTCCCCCATCCTCCCGATCCCCCACCCCCCAAAACTTTTTAAAATTACCTGGTGGTCCGGGGGGGTGTGGGGAGCGATCTCCCGCTCTCGGGCCTTCGGCTGCCACTCATAAAGATGGCGCCGATGGCCCTTTGCCCTTACCATGTGACAGGGTATCCGTGCCATTGGCCGGCCCCTGTCACATGGTAGGAGCACTGGATGGCTGGCGCCATCTTTAAAGATGGCAGTGGCCATCTTTACGATGGCGGCGGCCATCTTTAAAGATGGCACCGGACATCCAGTGCTCCTACCATGTGACAGGGACCGGCCAATGGCACGGATACCCTCTCACATGGTAAGGGCAAAGGGCCATTGGCGCCATTTTTTTTTAGCGCAGCTGATGGCCTGGGAATGGGAGATCGCTCCCCGCGGCCCCCCTGGACCACCAAGTATGTGTAAAAAGTTTTGGAGGGGGGGTCGGGAGAGTGGGGGAGGCTAAGGGAGTAATTTTAAAGGGTCGGGGTGGGGGTTTTTTATCGGCGCGGGACTCACTAAAAAAAATTAGTGATGTGAATTGGAATCGGAACCGATCCCAATTCACATCTCTAACGATCAGATTTTTCCCCTCCCCCCAGCCGAACCCGATTGTTAAAACGATCGGGCACACAATTCACATCCCTAGTGGTCACTACAACCCAATATGGGATCTCCAACTCTATGCCCAGCTCTAATTTGGCCAGAGAAGTCACCAGGAGAGACTGGACTTGGATTCCATCTGCAGTGGTAGCTTCAATTGAAACTCCTTGGATTGAGGGTGCCATCAGGACAGCAGTGCCCCCATGAAGAGGCCTCATATGCATGAATGCGCAGGGAGCTATAACTAGCATAGATGTCCTAGATTCTAGGACCTGCAAATAATCCCAGACGCTGGGTACTGAAAACCGAAATAACCGTCAGGTGTGTGGTTGCAACTCCAGCACCCTGGCCTCTGCGAGAAACACTTTGTTTAGGCTGGTATCAACGCTGGCTCTTGGGTACTTCAACTGGCTCCTGGGTGTTTCAGCTGGCTCCTGATACCAGCCTAAACAAAGTGTTCCTTGCCTTGGCAACAGGTCTCCACGCTGGTCGTGTCCTGAGTTGCTTGTTCCTGCATACCCTCCATGTTCCTGTTCCTGTGTTCATCTCTACCTTGCTTGTTCCATTACCTGACCTCCTGATATTGACCCTTGCTTCGCCTGACTGCGCTACTGCTTATCTCCTGGTATTGACCTCTGCTTCGTCTGACTACATTACCGCCCGTCTCCTGGTTTGACTTTTGCCTTGCCTGACCAACCCTCTGCTGACTTCTGGTATTGACCTACGCTTGCCTTGCTACTCTCCTTGCCTGCCACCTGCCCGGACTTCAGCCTGCTCTACGCTCCTCTTGTCTTCATTCTGGACTTGGCCTGTTCTTACTCAGGCGCCCTCTGCCTTCCTCCTGTACTCCTTGGCGCCCGGTCTCAGGACTCCGTCTCATCCAGATTGGACTACCAATTCTTACTACCACTGCTGGCCCCTGGCTGACCTCCTCCTTGTCCCAGAAAACAGCTCGGATGGAGGCCCACCTAGTCCAGCCAGACCCGGTACAAAAGCGCTCAACCTACGGGGAACGAGGGCTGGTATTGGCGAAGCTCCAGCCGGCCTCCGTCAATCAGCCAGCTCTGCCTGCTCTATTCCCTGGCATACTGCATCCTCTCCATAGGAATGGCAGCTTGCACAGTTACCAAGCCTATAACCAGCAGTTAGGCACACCTGACAGCTTCACTGGATAAACCAGGGAATCCATAAAAATGATCTCCTGGTCACACAATATTTCAGAGAAACAGAAGCCATCAAGCCACCTGCACCCCCAGTGCAGACTAGAAGAGCCCTCTGATCTTCTCTGTAGAGCTCCTGAACCTCCTTTATCAGGATTTAACTAGGGAACCTAGGATCCTCTTACTTAACTGACTCCCAATGCAGTCCAGAAGAGTTCCCTACCCTTTTCTGTGGAGCCCGTGAGCACCCCTCAACAGGATTTAACTGGGGAAACTAGGTTCCTCTTCCTCCTCTTACTCCTAGTGCCAAGCAGAAAAGTCCCCTGTCCTTTTCTGTGCAGCCCCCGAGCCCCCCCTTTGATAGGATTTAAGGAAGGATAGGCAGTGGAATCCTACCCTGTAAATCCCATTACCGTGCGAGCAGCCTCTAAAATGACCAGCATTCCCACTCTCGCTGCACTTCCCAAGAAGAAGAAGCTACAAGCTGGAAGTGCTGCTTCTTTCACCCCAGGAGATTGTGGCACAGACTTCCTCCGAAGGACCTCTCTGTCAATGTCGCAAACCTCACTGAGACCAGAAACAACTATCATGCATTGTGGTCTTACTGCACTGCCTCAGTTGTGGCCATCTTGCTGGCATGGGGAAAAAAGAGAAACAGTCGGCTTTACCTCTCATGCTCCGTGTGGTCAAAACACATCTCCAATTAGGCCTCTATACTGTGTGGAATGAATCACCAATACTCCTCCTGTGCTGCCCAGCCTCTATGGCCTCCAACAGTTCAGTTCACCTTTTTTTTTTTTTTTTTTTTTTTTTTTTTTTAAAGAGATGGTGCCAGAAATTTAAAATTGCTCTTAAAGGGCCAGAAAATAAAATGAAGACTTTCCTTAAAAGAAGTCTTCCTGAAGTAGCTCTGGGCTTCTATGAAAGGAAGAGATCGGCAGGGTATGGGGGAACCAGCCTGATGTTCTCCTAGGGCTACTGCTCAGAAACCTCAGCAGGCTTCTTCCCGTCTCTCTCCGAGCAACATGTTACTTGGAAAAGACCCACACCAGTGGGCAGGACCACCACAGACCTCTCTTCCCTCCAGAATGCAGAGGCCCTCTAACTCATTCTGCCGTTTCGCTTACTGCAGCTTTTTTTTTTTTTTTTAACTTAAAGGGATCAGATCCCCCCAAAACAAAAAACACCCCACAAGAAAAACAATACTTCTCCCACTGGAGTCTTCAGAGAAGGGAAGTAGAGACAACCAGAGAGGGAGAAGAGCCTAGGGCATGAATGAGCCAGCACCACTGGCTGTGAAGAACCCTCCTCCAGGTTGGAGTAGGGCCACCGATCCCCTGCTCAACCCAACTCTACCAGGGCGATGGTCCCACCAACAGGACGTAGCACCCCTGGGAGTTATTTCTCCAGACAAATGTCCGACTGCAGGTTTTGCGCCTCTACCATCTGCTGGAAATAGATAAATACTGAGCAACTGCACAGTATCAGTAAAGCTTTTCTGTCTCCATCTGCTGATTGGGATGAAAA
Organism: Rhinatrema bivittatum; assembly: GCF_901001135.1. Classification (NCBI taxonomy): domain Eukaryota; kingdom Metazoa; phylum Chordata; class Amphibia; order Gymnophiona; family Rhinatrematidae; genus Rhinatrema; species Rhinatrema bivittatum. Next base: position 295,873,478 of record NC_042619.1, read on the forward strand.
ACCCATGCATATGGATTGATCTGGGGTATGAACTGGGAACTGATAATTCCAATTATCTTTTAGAGTGAAATAAAACAAAATATGCTAACATATATTGAAAAAATATACTGTAATTTTGTTTGTAAAGCAAATATTGGCTTCTCAGATTATAATTCAGGGCTTATTATTCATTCTGCTGAGGCACAAAGCTATACAATATCACACCACCTACACCTGCCAAACAACTAAACACCTTCCTTTGGTACAATATTTAATCCTGTACTTTTAGCTATTATTATAAATTATCATACAAGTATCTATGTGCTTACACACGCCTAAATAGCAAAATGTTTAGTATAGAACGGGAGCCAAAGTTTGTGTCCATTGGTTTCTGTGGTCTTCCGATTATTTATAGCAACCTATTCCATTCACTTTTGTAATATTATATACAAGCCGTTAAGCCCGTTAAAACGGGCTACATCCCTCTGTCTCTCACCTCCCCCTCATTCTCTCTCCCCTCACTCTTCACCACCCCCTACCTCCTCCCGCCCTCCCTCACCCACTCCTCCCCACCCTCCCTCTCCTCTCACTCAGTCCCTCCCTCCCACTCAGTCTCACTCACTCCCTCCCCCCTCTCTCCCTCCCTCTCACTCACTGTCCCACTCCCTCCCTCCCTCTCTCTCCCTCAGTCCCACTCCCTCCCTCAGTCCCACTCACTCCCTCTCACTCAGTCCCCCCTCCCTCTCACTCAGTCCCTCCCCCCAGTCCCTCCCCCTCACTCAATCCCTCCCTCCCACTCAGTCCCTCCCTCTCACTCAGTCACTCCCTCCCCCCCTCTCTCCCTCTCACTCACTCAGTCCCACTCACTCTCCCTCAGTCCCACTCCCTCCCTCTCTCTCCCAGTCCCACTCCCTCCCTCAGTCCCACTCCCTCCCTCTCACTCAGTCCCACTCCCTCCCTCTCACTCAGTCAATCCCTCCCTCCCACTCAGTCAATCCCTCCCACTCTCTCTCTCCGTCCCTCCCTCCCACTCAGTCCGTCCCTCCCTCTCTCTCTCTTCTCCCTCCCTCGCTACTGGCCACTACTGCCGCCGCCGCTCGCTACCGCCGCCCGCTATCGCCGTTGCCGCCGCTCGCTACCGCCGCCCGCTGCTGCCACTGGACGCCGCCATTTTTTTTCTTAGCGTCAGACCGACGTGCTCGCCCGCACATGCGCGGTAGAGCTGATCTCTACTGCGCATTTGCGGCACGTCGGTCAAGCTTCGTTTATAGGTATTGATATCCCCCTTATTATAGATTTCTATAGAGGTCAATATTCAAAGCTATTTAGATGGATAGCTCACAGTAACAATCTAAATAATAAATTAGCTATTTAATTCGTTAGCTATCTAAATGTTTAGTTTTGAATAGTGACCTCTGTAGTGTATACCAGATATATGTAGTGCTACATGGAGACATAATAGGCTGTCCCTACTCCCTGAAACTTATGATTTAGTCAAAATAGGAAGATAATGCATAGAACAAAAACAAATAATAATAATAATAATAATAATCACTAGTTTGAGCCACACTTCTTACAAGGTCTTTTGACACACTTCCTCCTGAACAATGGACACTGGCACCTCCAGGTTAAAGCATATGCTCTAACCCGTTAATTTATTCGTATCACGTCATATTTATTCTACCTGCCTTTATCTTCCTTCCAGCTTGTCTTTAAGCCTCCAAGTTTTTTCCATTCCTTGTTGATTGTAACTTTGACTTATTCCTTTTTCCTTTGTTATCTATTATTAACCAGAATTGTTACCTTAGTTTTCCCTTGTTAAAATGTAAACCGATCCGATATGGTTATCTACTATGAAGGTCGGTATATAAAACTGTTAAATAAATAAATAAATAAGTCTTTGAGCTAAAACAGTAAAGAATCCCTGAGAAGAATTAAATTAGTTGTTTTTAGATGGGATTAAATTGAGGAGCGCACCCACGATCATATTTCCAGTTTTCAATGGGTTTAAACTTTTCTTTCTTATATTAGTTCATCCAGTTCTTTTTGGAGCCCCACATATAGATGTTACATCCTTCCGTTTTTAAAGGAGATCTTTAGACAGATCCTTCTGTTACAATAATATTCAACATGGCCGCTTGATGACGTACATATCCTAATTTGGACATTTAGGGGTTCCCTTCCACATCCAAAATGGCTTCTTGATGACGCAGATGACCATATATGGACACACACGTCATTTCCTCTAATACAGAATCGGCGGGAGTTTTTTGTTTAAAGCTTAGCGTTTTCTGGCCGCCGACTGTCAGTGCCATAGCAGCGAGACGAGCAGATCGCAATCGCGCAAGTAAGTTTGTTTAATCTTTGTTTGATCTTGTCACAATACCTTTCACAGCCGCGACGTGGGTCATCCCATGGATATGCTTTTTATTCTGTGCACCATTAGTCTCAGTTATGAAGAAGCACTTCGACCACAAAAGTCAACGCTCCACCTATAGTGCACGTACAGCATTCTAATGAAGGAGCGCAGTTACCATCATTTACTGAGTGAGTCCTACATTATCTGTATATTGCTGTCCATTCATAGATGTTTTAGACTTCATCATAAGGATTGTATGGCTTCAATATCGTTCCAGGTATGTTATTACAGCCGAGATATACAAGCAGATTCCATGCCTAGAAGTGATTCCCTGATGAAGAAATTCCATTCGAAACATTGCAGTGTCGGGATCGTTACACTTATTGCATGAAGATTTTCACGGATAGCCTTGGCGTCATAACAGTGAGTTTATTTGGTATAACAATTCCTTTGTATACCATCACTCACTCCTACAGCAGTGGACTTATACTGGACTGATAAGATAGCTTAATGGAATAATATATTAAGCATCTTCTCATCCGGGGTTACCAATGATTATACATTCATTCTGACATCCACATCGTTGGAGTTGGAGTTTCAGAATAAGTAGCCATATAGGCATCCAATTTAGCCTATTATTGGCACTCTATGAGGTTTCCCCAGTTTGATTACATACAATCCCTCCAAATTTGAGCTAGACTTTTTCATGTTTCTTTGTTGATAGTATAAGTGTCTGGCATTTTCTGGATCATTTTTTTTTTAGTATTAAATTGAGGACAGCAGAAGCACTGATGGTGGACGTTAGTGTGGGTCTGTGGGCCTGGGCACACTCATGGGCCATACAGTGGCACTGCCCTTGCATGAGTTTCTGAGGTAACAGAAAGTTCTGTGCCAGGAGGGATAAGAGATGCTGTGGGGTCTGTGAGCTTGCGCTGGCTTGTGGGCCCTGTGCTGACTTTCATTACTATTACTGTTGCCACTTACAGATCACCATCAAGTTTGGGACCAGGCACAAAGGGAAGAGAGGGCTGAATGTGCACAGGCCAGTGGAAATTGACTCTGCTCCTTTCTCACTTGTCACTGAACCTACCCAAGAGAAAGCAAAGTTGCTTACCAGTAACAGGTGTCCTTCGTAGTCAGCACAACAAAACAGCCAAACAAGTAGAGCGACATCATCTGACAAAAGTTCTCTACTAGCTCAGAAGAATGAAAAAAAAAGTGTTTCTAAGCATGCACATATGTTGACTCGTTGCAGCTGCTGCACAAACCCAGTCAGTCTTTGTAAAGTTAAATTTCACCTTCAGGGGGGAGGGAAGGATTGTGTTGCTGTTTTTTTTTCCTGCTGTCCACAGAGAACACCTGTGACAGAATCAACTTGTCTTTCTTTGTGGACAAGAAGGAACAGCCAGCCACACAAGCTTCAATAAATATGCAGTAATGCATATTTGGAACATATTTCTCAAAACTGCTTGACCAAAGTATCATTGTTAGAATCTTGATCTAAACAGTAATGCTTAGTGAAAGTATGTATGGACTTCCATGTGGCAGATTTGCATATGTCCTGGATGGAGGTGTGATGTTGAGCTAAAGATTTTGCTACAGCTTTCAACTGATGAGCATTAACTTTCTTCAAAAGTGGAGCTTCTGCTTTAGAAAGAGAGAAAAAAATACACTGAGAAAGCCATGAAGACAAAAGTCTGTTTCATAAATAGGTATCCCTGTCTATGCCCATCATAAGAAAAAAAGCAAAGTTCCTTACCTGTAATAAGTGTTCTTCATGGACAGCAAAACAAACAGCTATGCAAGACAGATGATGTCATACAGCTCTAGGGTGAGACATTTTTCTCTCAAAGCCCAGATATTGCTTTTGGAGTATGATTGAGCCTTCCCACACTACAATCCTTGAGCACAAGTCTCTGTGGTCTTTCTCCATGCTAGGAAAACTTCCCTAGGAGAGAAGGATTGTGTGGCTGTTTGTTTTGCTGTATAGAGAACATTTGTTGCAAGCAAGCAACTGCTTTTTCTGTGGATAAGCACAACAAACTGTCACACAAGATGGGACTTCCCAGCTAAGGTTTTCTCTGAAGTTGTTTTGCCTTTCCAACCTGTTTTGTATTTTGTGGAAAATTTGGTTTGAATATTTAAAAATATTTTTTAGCATGCTTGTCCAAATACACTTACCTGTACTTGAATCCTTATCCAGACAGTAATGTTATGGAAAACTATGTATAGTAGACCATGTGGCAGCTGTGCAGATATCCTGGAATGCTGCCAAAGTGTGATATACTATTGATGTGACCACTGCTCTGATATGATGTGCTTTTACAGTGTGTGGTATTTCCAAACCCATGGTTGTATAACAATGTGAAACTCATTTGCATAACTTTTTTTATTGACAGTTTGTTCTGGGAGGCCATAGGAGGCCTTGCATTCTCTTCTGGGAATGCTAGGAGAGTGGTCCCATCTTGAGGGGATTGTATGCCCTTGGGCCTCGGCATGACCCCAGAAGACTCCAGAGCAGCATCGAGGTAGGCGAGGTGTGTCCAAGCATGGGTGAAGACTAAAGCTGACCCTCTACCGGACCTGCATACTTCTGGAAGGCCAACAACGCAATGTTGGTTATTGAACAGTCCTCCGACAGTTCCCAGTTCTTTCGGACCTGCCGCTAGGTATCGGCAAGAAGCAGCAGGCCGGACTGAGGATGAGGGCAGACGAAGGCCTTATGACATAGGAGACTCTAGATGAGATGAGGAGCTTGGAAGACTGGACGAGACGAGGAGCTTGGAAGACTCCGGACGAGACGAGCAGCTTGGAAGATTCAGACATTGGCACTGTCTCTCAGGGAGCCCTACACAGCCCAACATGGGCGGACCCAATGGGCTGGTCACAGACCACCCTGTTCCGCTGCGTGCCCTACACAACCTGGAGAGGTTGGTCACAGACCACGCGGAGAGCAGGACAAGCGCAGGAAGGGAATCCAGCTGAGACGAAACTCCAATGATGAGAACAGGAACCGATGAGACGGATTTACCTACGGGATGTCATCTGGAGGACTCGAGGAGCTGGAAGGACAAGAGACTTGAAGAACAAGCAAAGGAGAAGCGGAACCTCGGAACATCAGGAAGTGGAACATCAGGAAGCCTGGACTATGAACCTCGGAAAATGAGGACATGGAACATCGGGAAGCCACGAAGACTCAGGAATCAAGATAGGACATGGAGCTCCAACAAAGAACAAGGAACAAAGACCTGACAGAGCGCTGGAAGACAGGACTTCCAGGAGCAGGAAACTCCAATGCAAGGCAAAGGCTGAAGTGAAGAAGAAGTCCTTTTATAGGGCTAACTAGGAAGACGCCCAGGATGATGTCATCAAGTGGGGCCCGGGGCATATCCGGCCGCGAGCCCTTTAAATCTAGTAGAGAGGCGCGGCCACGCACCTAAAGGCAGGCAGAAGCAGGGCCAGACTGTCGGCGGTGTTCCTGCCGCTAAGAATAGTTCAGGAGCGGCCTCAGGCCGCTAGGCAGGCCCCAGCGGTGGCGGCTATATGCCGCGGAAGACAGGCCCTGACTGTCGCAGAATGCGGCTTAGATGTCGGCGGCCTCTGCCGCATAGGAGAAGGCAGCGCAGGAATGTAGGTGAAGGCCTGCTCGCGAGGGAAACTCTGCAGGTAGGAATCATAACACAGCTGAGCCTTTATCATAAGATATGTAAAGCTGGGTTGGCTTCCTGAATGTTTAAGTTCTGTCCAATTAGAATAAAAGCGCTCTTCTGCAGACTAGGGTATGCAATACCTTTTCCACAGTTGCAGTATGTGGCTTAGGAAAAAAAATTGGTATTATTTCTTGATTCAGGTAGAATTGTGATACTACCTTAAGAAACGTTGGGTGTGTTCTGAGGCATACTTTGTTTTTGAATATCTATGTAAAGGGTATAAAGGTTACTAAGGCCCATAACTCATTTATTCTTCTTACTGATGAGATTGCTATTAGAAATAAAGTTTTCCATGCCAGGAATTTAATTTCCAAAGTAGCCATTGGCACCTACGGCAGCTTCATAAACAGTGTCAAGATGGTGTAACATAAGAACATAAGATATGTCATACTGGGTCTGACAAAGGGTCCATCAAACCCAGAATCCTAATTCCAACTGCGGCCAATCCAAGGGACAAGTACCAGGCAAGTACCCAAACATTAAACAGATCCCATACTCCTAATGCTGGCAACAAGCAGTGGCTATTCCCTTTTGATTAATAGCAGTTTATGGACTTCTTCTCCAGGAACTTATCCAAACCTTTTTTAAACCCGGCTACACTATCTGTCTTAACCACATCCTCTAGCAATGAATTTCAGAGCTTAATTGTGCGTGAATGAAAAAGAACTTTCTCCAATTCATTTTAAATGTGTTATCCACTAACTTCATGGAGTGCCCCCTAGTCCTTGTAATATCCGAAAGAGTAAATAACCATTTCATATTTACCCAGTCAAGTCCTTTCATTATTTTGTAGACCTCTATCATATCCACCCCCCCCCCCCCCCCCCAGCCATCTCTTCTCCAGGTTGAACAGCCCTAACCTCTTTAGCCTTTCCACATAGAGGAGCTGTTCCATGCCCTTTATTTTGGTCACCCTTCTCTGTACTTTCTCCAGTGCAACTATATCTTTTTTGAGATGCAGCAACCAGAAATGCACACAGTATTCAAGATGCTGTCTAACGATGGAGTGATATTGAGGCATTGTGATATCCTCCATTTTATTTGCCATTTCCTTCCTAATATTCTGTTTGCTTTTTTGATTGACAGCAGAGTTGCTTACCTGTAACCAATGTTCTCCCAGGACAGCAGGATGTTAGTCCTCACAGATGGGTGACATCATCAGATGGAGCCCGGCACAGAATAAGTTTGTCAAAGTTTCTAGAAACTTTAACTGGCACACAGAGCATTCCCAGCATGCCACCAACCCCATAGCCACACGGGGTCCCCCTTAAGTCTCGTATCAAAGCAGAAAAGAACGAGCGAAAAAATAAAACAACAAAACGCAGACGAACCCAACTCCGCGGGGTTGCGGGTGGGTTTCCTGAGGACTAACATCCTGCTGTCCTGGGAGAACACCTGTTACAGGTAAGCAACTCTGCTTTCTCCCAGGATAAGCAGGATGGTAGTCCTCAGAGATGGGTGAATACCAAGCTGCAGGCTGCCCCCGGAATGCACTGGGCCAACAGGCACCCAATAAAGTGCAACAGGCACAACAACAAGGGTGCTGTTGGCAACAAGGGGCAGGCTGTTGGGCCCTAGGTAGAGAGAGTTGGGTTCTCACACTGAAAATAGGTTACGGAGGACAGACTGGCCAAAGACACTGTCCCATCGGCCATCCTTGTCCATACAGTAATGGGCTGCGAAGGTGTGGCGGGAACGCCACGTTGCGGACTTGCAGATTTTGGCAATAGGGACTACCCGGAAGTGTGCTACTGATCCTGCCATGGCCCTTACTGAGTGTGTTTTCACTCGGCCACTGAACGGAAGGCCCGTTTGTTCATAACAGAAAGTGATACAGTCCGCCAACCAATTGGATAGGGTCTGCTTGCCCACCGCAACTCCAAGTCTATTCTTGTCAAAGGCGACAAAGAGTTGGGTGGACTGCCTGTGCGCTGTGGTGCGCTCTAGATAAAAAGCAAGAGCACGCCTGCAGTCCAAGGAGTGCAGAGCCCACTCACATGGGTGAGAGTGCGTTCTCAGGAAAAAGATGAGCAACACGATGGACTGATTCAGGAGAAAGTCAGTCACTACCTTAGGCAGGAACATTAGGGTGAATGCGCAACACCATCCTGTCATGGAAGAACCTCGTGTAAGGCAGATAGGTCACTAGGGCCTGCAGCTCATTGACTGCGAGCAGAAGTAACTGCCACTAGGAAGATGACCTTCCAGGTGAAGTGCTTCAATTCGCAGGAGTGCAGGGTCTCAAACGGAGGTCGCATTAGCCACGCCAGCACTATGTTGAGGGCCCAGGCCACAACAGGAGGATGTAGTGGAGGCTTTAGTTGAAGTAAGCCTCTCATGAAGCGCCCCACTAAGGGCTGCACTGAGATCGGAGTGTCGCCCACTCTGCGGTGGTAGGCACTGATGGCACTCAGATGTACCCGGATTGAGGTAGTTTGTAGCCCAGACTCCAAGAGACACCAGAGGAAGTCCAAAAGCCTAGGTATGGGGCAAGTGAAAGGATCAAGACCCTGTGCCACACACCAGGAAGAGAACCTCCTCCACTTCGCTTGGTAGGACTTCCGCATGGAAGGCTTACGCAAAGCTACCAGGACTTGAGAGACATTGTCTGAAAGGTTGAGGGGCTGCAGCACTAGCCTTTCAACATTCAAGCCATGAGGGCCATTGACCAGAGGTTCGAGTGGTGCAGTCTGCCCTGATCCTGTGTGATGAGGTTGGGTGAGATGCCCAGCCGGATGGGCTCCTGGACCGACAGGTCACGGAGGATCGGAAATCAGACCTATTGCGGCCAGAGCGGGGCTATGAAGATCATGGAGGCTCAGATCTGTTGTAGCTTCACGAGAGTCTTGCCTATGAGAAGAATCAGAGGGTATGCATACAGGAGACCCACACTCCAGAAATGGGCAAAGGCATCCACGGCTGGTCCCTTTCCCTCTCTGCACAGGGAGCAGAAGCGGTCCACCTTGTGGTTCTGTGAGGACAAGAAGGAATCCACCAGTGGAAGATCTTGTCCATCACAGAGGGGTTCAGGGATCACTTGTGGGGGTGGAAAGTCCGACTGAGGTGGTCCGCCATCACATTCTCCATCTCTGCCAGGTAGATCGCACACTGGAGCACAGAACATGACAGGGCCCAGGCCCAAATCTGCGCTGCCTCTTAGCATGGCCACTTGGTTGTCCGTTTGGATCAAGACGACCCTGTTGAACAGGCAGTCCTGGAACGCATAGAGCTCATCGCTTGGAGTTCCAGGAAGTTTATCTGGCATCTTGCCTCAAGCTTCGACCACACCTCTTCCGGGTGGAGGCCATTGACATGGGCCCCCCACCCTAAGTAGACAGGATCACCTGAGCAGCCGGGGGCTGAAAAGATAGTCTCTTGCTCAGGTTGGATTCCTGTGCCCACCAGACAAGGGAGAGCTGAAGTGGTTCAGTTATACGGACCAGTGCAGAGAGTTCTAGAGAAGCTTGGTGCCACTGAGACCGCAGCATCCACTGGGTAACCCTCATGGCTAGGTGAACCATTGTGGCGATGTGTACCGACGACGCTATGTGACCCAGCAACTTCAGAAGTAGGCGGGTTGAGGCTGTCTATCGGCGATGAATAAACCTGGCTAACCCACCAGGGTGGTTATGCGATCACTGGGAAGGAGCGCCTTGGCCACCATGGTGTCCAAATCTACCCCGATGAAAATGAGCCACTGGGATGGCATTAGATGGGATTTTGGGAAATTGACGAGGAACCCCAGTGATTGGAGGAGCCCCACCATCACATTCAGGAACTGAAGGGCTCCTTCCCTCGAACATGTGCTCCCACCACTGCCATGCACTTTGTGAAGACCCAGGATACGGAGGCAAGTCCAAAGGGAAGATCCCTGTACTGGAAGTGTCACTTGCCTACCACAAAGCGCAGATATTTCCGATGAGGCGGAAAGATGGCAATGTGTGCGTAGGTGTCCTGTAGATTGAGAGAGCAGAGCCAGTCCCCTTGATGAAGGAACAGGAGTAAGGTGGCCAAGGATACCATTTTGAACCACTCTTTCTGGAGGAACTTGGTTAAGGCCCGGAGGTCGAGGATCGGACGGAGGCCGCCTGTTCTCTTTGGAATGAGAAAATACCTGGAGTAGAATCCCTGGCCGCTCTGAGTCCGGGGGACCGGTTCTATGGCTCTGGACCGTAGCAGGGCTGAGAGTTCCAACTCAAGGGTTGTTGCGTATTCCACAAGGCTCCACACAGGAGAGGGAGGAGAGACTGGGGGAACATTGATAAGGTTCAGGCAGTAACCCAGTGCTACGATGGATAACACCCATCAGTCAATGGTAATGAAGGACCAGCTTTTTGAGAATAGACAGAGTTGGCCCCCTATCAGTGGGTCAGACGGTGCGGGCACTGGGGTTAGGCTGCTGCTCTCTCTATGCCAGTCAAAAGCCAGCTGCAGGGTTAGGCTGAGGGGCTGGCTAAGCCTCAGGTACCCACTGTTGGCGGGGGTGGCCCTTTGGGGCAGCCCGAACTGGTTGAGTGCGTGAAGCTGGAGGGTAATATCTCTGCTGCCTGTAAAATGGCTTCCTGGAATCTCTACGTGACACCTTGCGGGTCGCCGAAGAGGGGTCCAAGGTGGTAGTAGACAACTGGCGCAGAGTCTCATGGTAATCTTTGAGCTGGGCCACTGTGTCCAGGATTTTGTCCCCAAACAAGTTCTCTCCTGTACAGGGGAAGTCGACCAGTTTGTCTTGGACCTCCGGATGGAGGTCAGAAGCTTTCAGCCTGGCCTATTGTTGGGCACTAATGCATGCCGCTTAGACCCTTGCTGACATCTCAAAGATGTCGTAGGCTGCTCTCACTTCATGCTTACCGGTCTCCAATCCTTTTTGGACAATGGTTTGCAGACCCTCCTGGAATTGTTGCGGGATGCCCTCAGCGAACTCCTGGACCTGTTTCCTGATTCATGTACAACTGGTATGCCACAATTTGGGTGATGAGCATGGCCCCTTGGAAAATCTTCTGGCCTAGAGCGTCTAAGGCTCTGTGGTCCTTCCCCGGTGGGACAGAGGAATGAGGGTGGGATCTCTTGGCCTTTTTCTGGACTGATTCTACTACCACTGATTGGTGAGGCAACTGGCTCGTCTGGAAGCCCAGAGCCTGTTGCACTAAATAATTGGCATCCATCTTTCTGTTGACCGGAGCCACAGAACCCAGATGCTCCCAGTGTCAGTAGAGGATGTCTAGAAGAACCTCATGTACCTGGATGGCCACCACCTCCTTAGGGATGTCCACAAATTGGAGGACCTCCAACATCTTGTGGCAGGCATTCTCTTCCTTTAAAAGTTGGAAGGGAATGGTTTCTGCCATCGCCTGCACAAAGCTCGCGAAAGATAAGTCCTCAGGGGCGAGCGCCGTCTCGTGTCTGGGGAGAAGGCTCCGACCGAAGGTCTTCGGAGGCCTCCGAGGAATGCTCAGAGGAGGCATCTCCCCATGGATGGTAAGGAGCCTCCTCCTCACCACCAAACTGTCTGGGTCAAGGAGGAAGGCCAAAACCCAAATCATGGGACACAGGCATCGATGGTTGGCAAGGGGAAACCATCAGCGGTTGCACCGGCATCGAGGGCACTGGGACCTGCGATGGATGGCAGGGCACCAGGAGGCCCAACTGTCCAGGAATGAGATCTGGCACCGGCGGCACTGCCCGTGGAGGTGGGTGTGCAACCGCATCTACCTCCTCTAAGGATCCCAGAATCAAGATCGTGAAGGAGGGACGACCGGTGGTGAACAGGGCACCGGGCGGGCCCACTGGTATGTGCTGTGTCGGTAAGGCACCGAGCAGCACTTCCAGCCTTTCCAGCAGTGGCGCCAAAATGGAGGGCACTGGTTCCGCTGCTGGTAAGGGGGTCAGCATCGGTGGCTGCTGGAGACCCTGGAGGGCATTTAGCACTGCCTGTTGAACCATGCAGTCCAACTCCTCTCTAAATGCGGTATTGTGAGCACCGACCCGGGAGGAGGAGGCAGGCTGGGCATCACCAGAGCGTCCACGGAGGTCCGCAGGGGCTCGGTGCCTGACACCGAAATTGATGTGGAACGCCCTGGGCTCCCGGGCTTGGAGGAGGATGGGGTCTCCTCCCCTCGGGGTCTCATCAGAGGGGGTTCAGCTGAGGCCAATGTCCCTCTGGTGTTGGTGCCAGCACCGGACGGTGAAGACCATCGGTGCCAGTGTTGATGCTTCCCACAGGGCTCGGCCCGGTCCTTCTCCAGTGCCAAGGAAGACGATCCAGAGGCCTTCGAATGTTCCGATGCCAGTGAGAAGCGATCTCTTGCCCCTTGATCATCATGGCGGGAGATTGATCCCCAAAACTCAATGTACCCGGTACTGGAGTCAATGGAGTCGATTGCTTGGAGCCAAACAAGTGCTCTATCTTGTTCAGACGGGAGCGCCAGCCTTTGGGGGTCATCTGAGCACAGCTGGGACACCAACAGACATTGTGGGAAGGCCCGAGACACAGGACGCAAATGTCGTGTGGGACGTAATGGAAATAATCCGTGGACACTGGAGGCACTTCCTAAAACCGGTCGCCATTGAAAAAAGGTTGGCCACTGGGAGGTAGACGCTTGGCAACAGACCACAACAACGCAAAAAATTTATCAAACGCCGGAGGAATTGATTTGCAGTGGGGGACCCCAAGGAGGGCAAAAACTGAAGAAAAAACGGTGAAATTCTTCCACGATGGAAAAAATAATGAGAGCCCCATAAACCTCAAGGCAACATCACCGCGGAAAAAAGGAGACTGAAGGGGGATCCAGTTTGGCTACGGGGTTGGTAGCATGCTGGGCATGCTCAATGTGCCGTCAAAGTTTCTAGAAACTTTGACAAAAGTATTCCGTGACGGGCTCCATCTGATGATGTCACCCATCTGCTTGTCCTGGGAGAAACAGCATACTGAGCCGACGATTTCAATGTAATATCAACTATGATGCCCAGATCTTTTTTCTGAGTGGTAACTCCTAATATGGAAGCTAACATCATGTAACTACAGCATGGGTTATTTTTCCCTATATGCATCACCTTGCACTTATCCACATTATATTTCATCTGGCATATGGGTGCCCAATCTTCCAGTTTCACAAGGTCCTCCTGCAATTTATCACAATCCACTTGTGACTTAACTACTCTGAATAATTTGTGTCATCTGCAAATTTCATCACTTCACTCATAGTACCCCTTTCCAGATCATGCATAAATATATTAAAAAGCACCAGTCCAAAAACAGATCCATGAGGACGCCACTGTTTACCTTTTTGCACTGTAAAAACAGACCATTTAATCCTACTTTCTGTTTCCTGTCTTTTAACCTGTTTGCATTCCACAAAAGGACATCTCCTTCTATCCCATGACTTTTTAGTTTTCTTAGCAGTCTCACAAGAGGGACTTCATCAAATGCCTTCTGAAAATACAAATACACCACATCTACCAGTTCACTTTTTTTTTTGTAATAATCTTTATTGGAATTTTACAACATAACAGCAAACTTCTTCCCATTAAATGTATAGTATTATTTCAAGTCACACGCATATATACAATAGGAAACCTATCAGACCTATTAGCAAAAAAGTCCAATAACAGAAAAAGTCTATTAACATAAACATAAAAAGATGTCCTCATAGACTGTGTATCTAATAGAATATCCAGATACGACTGGGGGCAAGATGGCGGTGTGAACAGGCTGCGTGAACGCTGAGCTCCGGTTTCTGCAATAAGATTTTTGGTAACAATGCCTGCGAAAAGGAAGGGGAAGCTCTGTGTCTTTCCTTTGGACCCAGAGCTAACAACTCAGCGGCTTATAACATCTTACGCACCTCTGAAGGAGCTTGAAACGGGAGGTGAAACCCCCGCTGCTAGAACAAGCGGTGGAGCGCTTGTCTCGCTGGGGGAAATCACGCTCAGCTCCCCGGATCCTCGAAAGCCCGTGATAGCAGCTCTCCCTGACCTCTCTCAGGCAGTTGAGTCACTGAGCTCCGAAGTGACTCAGGCAGACCCCACGAAAGGAAGCCAGAGAGGTGGAGCAACTGTGACTCCGATACAGACCTCTGAAGAGCAGGAAACATCAGGGACAGAGGGTCTGGCTTCGGGCCCCCCCCCCAGTCAACACCTACCCTGGAGAAAGAGAAGAAGCTTCGGAGAGATCAGTTGCTGGAGCTGGGAGGAATTTGCTGGCTGGAATTTCACCTGTGCTGAAAGTGGGTGAGTTTATCCAGCGTCCCCGCTTCCAAATGCCGTTAAAGCCAGCGACAATCACACTGGATGCTATATGGGACCTAGTGACTACAGTAGGGAACGTTGTGAGTGAAATTAATGATAAAATGGATATTTTTGCTCAGAAGATAGACTCACATGATGTACAGATAGAAGAATTAAGGCCGCGAATGGAGACGGTGGAAGCAGAGTTGGTGAGGAATCAGGAATATAAGGCCAAGATGGTGAAAGAGTTCAGTGCTGTATTATGCAGGCTGGAACATTTGGAAAACCAGTCGAGACACTTGAACTTAAGATTTATAAATTTCCCTAAGATTGTGGGAGAACTTCCCTATGTTTCATTGAGAAAATATTTCTTGGAGGTTTTGAAATTTCAGGAGGGAGAAATCCCTTCATTTAATAAGCTTTTTTACTTACCAGTTTCTGCTAAAAACCGAGACATTTCTCAAAATATTGCAGCTAAAGGGAATCTTACACAATTTTTAAAAGACTCAACTTCTGAATTTTATGAATGTGCTACATTAATGGTATAATTTATTACTGAGAGGGATGTTAGTGAAACTATGAAAAGATACTTTAAGAATATGGAAGTGACCTTTAGGGGTACACAGATTTGTATATATCCAGATTTTGCCCCAGTAACACAGGAGAAGAGACGAGAATTTTTAGTGTTAAGAGCCCAAGTAGTCTCTTTGGGGTTTTCATTTGTGTTAAAATATCCCTGTAAGTGCGTAATTAAGTCTTCAACAGAATGCTTTATTTTCTTCTATCCGGAACAATTAAAATCTTTCCTTAATGCTAGGAGGGTTGTTATAACTCCCTCTAATAATTAGCACTAGAGTGGATCATGTAGTAATAAGCTCCTGTAACGCGTTAAAGCTCTATGTTAAGGATGTTTCTGCTTTATTAGTCTCCAATTATTTTTCTGCCCTCAGGTCAAAGTTTCTTTAAGGGGAAATGCAATTGTTCTGTAATTAGATGAATGTGAAAATTGTTTTCTTCTCTCTTTTTTTTTGTTATGTACTGAACTTGCATATCCATTTTCTTTTAGTAAGATGATGTTTTGCTGTAATGTTAAATTAGAAAAATAAAATTAAAAAAAAAAGAATATCCAGATACACCTGGATATTCCTGAACCTTGGACAAAGTTAACTTTTTACCCTTGCACTGCTCTCACCCTGGTGACTGTTTCTGCAGATACTATTTAGAGATGTATGAGCAAAGGAAACTTGTGGTTAGCAAGGAAAACAGAAGTGACAAGCAATACTCACTGTTCCCTTTGGGTGGCAAAAGGCAGGAACTTAGTTATGCGGAGGACTCCGGTACAGACCTCGACTGATGATTTATTTATTTATTTTTTTTAATTTATTCTTTATTCAATTTTCATTCAAAACAATTTCAAACAAAAATATACCGTATGTAATAGTGAATACAATAAAATTAAAATAATTCTTTTACATCAACATAAGTAAGTTTAGTTTCACTAATTACGCCTCATAATTGGGGGAAAAAACCAAATATTTAATTCATAACATAAAAAAAAGATTCAAGAGGAGAGGGAGAATACTCTTACTTATTGACCATCTACATTTCCACCTTCTGTATTTTTATCCTGTAAAAACATCTCCAAATGTGACGGGTCAGAAAAACTAAATCTATTTCCCTGAAAAGTTACATAACATGTACTTGGATATTTAAGGAAAAAACTAGCCCCAATTGCTAGCAATTTATTTTTCAGGGAGAGGAAGTGTCTCCTCTTAGCCTGAGTGGCTCTAGAGACATCAGGAAATATATATATTTTCTGACCACAGAAACTAAGATCTTTATGTTTAAGAAAATCCTTAAACAATCTGTCTTTATCAGACTCTAACTGCAGAGATACAAATAAAGTTGCCCTTTTCTGAATAAGGTCTATGGATTCTTCTAGAAATGTTGAGACACCTATAGATGATGTCTCTATTTTCTGCCCTCTTTGTACCTCAGCTTTATCTATAAAATAAAAAATCTTAGATACCAAGGGTAGATCTTTATCCTCATACTGTAATATGTCTCTCATATACTTTTTAAACATTTCCATTGGGGATAATAGCCTAGGTGAGTCTCAACACTGAAGATTGGATATTGGAAACTTTTTACATCTTATTCGATCCATGTAATGGGGAGGAAAAGAAAAGTCAAAAGTTTCCCCATATCCCCTATAACACCTAAGGGCCCAATGGACAATCACGTCTTTCGACGTGTAGAATCGCCAATAGGGGATATCTCAGGAGGTCAGTATTCAGCCTCCTTGAGCCCTGGCGCGGGACCATCACCCCCCCCTCCAACCTTTGCCTTCATTACCAGAAGGGTTTCTTCATCTAGAGACTGCTAGTCAACCTAAGGGAAAGGACTGTGCAGTACCTAGTGATGATGATTTATTTTTGACAAGACATAAGTGAGAATTCCGGACTTCCGGAATGACATCATCAGTACCAGGAGCTTGACTCTGAAGTTCCGTGGTCCCCCGACTTAATTGCTGTCAATCCTCCTTTCAATTGGGGTGATTTCAGGACATTTCTGCAGATCCTGATAGCCCGAGGGGTGGACAAATGAAACACCGCGTTTTGGTCCATTTTTTAAGCTCAGGCACGGTGCTATGTGCCAGAGAAGTACCAGGCCCAGTAAATCATGCTGCACCCAGGCATCCAAGATGGCGGCCGGATCGGAGGCCGCGGGTCAGCTTGCCTCAGTATCAACAGAGGTGCTGCAACAAATCTCTACAAGTGTTTCTTCAGCCCTAGATGGCAGGCTCCTAAAGTTATAGACAGCAATAGATGATATAAAAACATCCATGGAGGGTCAAGCCAAGCGGCTGGATCAGGTGGAGCTCCGCATGTCCGATCAAGAGGACCAGCTAGCTACTACCAGCAGGCAAGTACAAGAACTAAGGGATCAGCAGGTGGTGCTGGTAAATAGGCTAGAAGATCAAGAAAATCGAAATTGGCGGAACAACATTAAAATTGTGGGCTTGCCAGAATCTGTGACTGAGAAGGAGCTGTACGAGTTTGTGGAAAACTGGCTGCCTCGCACTCTGGGGCTATCCCTCCCAGCACACCAACTTTGCTGTGAGAGGACTCACCGGGTGGGCTCTCAGCGTGAGGCTAATAGTTGGCCCTGACCAGTTATGTTCCGGATCTTGAACTGATCCCATAAAATGCAGCTTAAGCGGGCGTATGGTTTGGAGTACCAGAGAAGGAAGATTCTGCTGTTTAATGATTTTTCTGCTGCAGTAGCAGCCCAGCACAAGGCCATGTCACCAGCGTGCACTGAGCTTCACAATCGTTTCCAGCTAAACTGAGAGTGCACCACAATAATAAAACACTCTTCTTCTCTACCAAGGAAGAAGCATCGGTTTTCTGTCCTCTTTGGAGCCTGCAAATAGCGCCTGATGGGCTTCTCTGCTTGTCTGAGCTTGTAACAGACACCCTTGGGCAGTTTAAGATCTGTGCACTATTCCTACATTTCAGGATGCTGATTAGTGCTGCTCAGGGATTGTTTTATTGTTAATGTATTTTTCTATTTGCAGAACTTTGGTTTTTTCCTGCTAATCTCGAGTACCTGGTTCCATATGGATATTGATATATATATGTTAAGTTCTTATCTGTGGATTCGCCCTTGTATTGCCTCACAGGTTAATATGTTCAATTTCAGGTTTCTTTGGCACTGGGTAGGGTGCCTATTTGTAATGTAGGAGGAAGCGGCACAAATGTACTTTTTGTATTTGTCCTTATAGAAGGAAGGGGGGTCGGGGGGGTCTCTGCACCGCAACCTCTCCAGGGTTGTGGGGTAGTTTCTCTGAGTCTCTTGGAATGTGGGTGTATGTGGTTTCAGGGGTTAATGGTATGAACATAAGAACATAAGAAAATGCCATACTGGGTCAGACCAAGGGTCCATCAAGCCCAGCATCCTGTTTCCAACAGTGGCCAATCCAGGCCATAAGAACCTGGCAAGTACCCAAAAACTAAGTCTATTCCATGTAACCATTGCTAATGGCAGTGGCTATTCTGTATGTCTGTGGTCTGTATGTCTGTGGTTTTTTACGTTTTCGGATAATAGAAAGACTAGGGGGGCACTCCATGAAGTTAGCATGTGGCACATTTAAAACTAATCGGAGAAAGTTCTTTTTCACTCAACGCACAATTAAACTCTGGAATTTGTTGCCAGAAGATGTGGTTAGTGCAGTTAGTATAGCTGTGTTTAAAAAAGGATCGGATAAGTTCTTGGCGGAGAAGTCCATTACCAGCTATTAATTATGTTGACTTAGATAATAATCACCGCTATTACTAGCAACAGTAACATGGAATAGACTTAGTTTTTGGGTACTTGCCAGGTTCTTATGGCCTGGATTGGCCACTGTTGGAGACAGGATGCTGGGCTTGATGGACCCTTGGTCTGACCCAGTATGGCATGATCTTATGTCTGGGTGAGAATGGGGTGTGAATGGTTGTTAGTGGGGACGGGAAAGGGGGGATAAGGGGGGGGGGGGGTCCTTGAGATTTGGAGACACAGTATATGTTTTTTGTACATATTGTATTTTGTACATATTGTTATTTTGTATTGTATTTTGTATTGTATTTTGTACATATTGTAAATATTATCTTGTAATTTTGTTTTTTGTACCTATTGCTATATTTTTCTTCTTGCTTCCTCCTCTCCCAGTTGTATTTTTCCTTGTTTTATTGTAACTGCTATTCCTGCACCAGTTCAATTCATCTAGTTTTATGTTCATTACACTAAATGTTAAATGTAAACCGGGTTGATGCGACTACTAGTCGTGAAAGCCGGTATAGAAAAATATTAAATAAATAAATAAATAAAATAAAATGTTTGTCAGTTTTTCTATATTTTACTATTAAGTTCACTTAGAGAATAGCCACTGCCATTAGCAATGGTTACATGGAATAGACTTAGTTTTTTGGTACTTGCCAGGTTCTTATGGCCTGGATTGGCCACTGTTGGAAGCAGGTTGCTGGGCTTGATGGACCCTTGGTCTGACCCAGTATGGCATTTTCTTATGTTCTTACCAGGTACTCACTGAATGGTTCTCTTGGCCCAAGCTGGGGGGCTATGAGACGGGGGGAATGTGGGGATACTCTTATCCATGTTTGACTGGCTGATATGGCTACTGTAAAAATTACCTCCCTTAATGCTAATGGTTTCTCCTCTCCTATTAAAAGGAAAAAGCTTCTCATGCTTTTTCAGCAACTTCATTCCCAAGTGGTATTTCTTCAAGAAACACATCTGTCTGCCACAGAGCATGCAAAATTAAAAAGAGAATGGGTTGGTCAATGTTACTTTTCTTCTTACTCGACTAGGAAGCGGGGGGTGGCAATATTATTTCATAAGCAGCTGCCATTCCAGTTGGAAAAGCTCTGGCAGGATGTGGACGTACGTAATGTTATTGCACCAGCAGAAGTTCTCATTCTGCAATATATATGCCCCTAATGATTATCAGCACAGTTTCTTTACCACGCTGGTGGGTACGTTATTGGATCTGACTGAATGCACGTTAGTAGTGGGAGGGGATTTTAACACTGTTATGAATAGACAGGAAGATTGTCAACCCCCTAAGCTGATAGAGCCCAGGGACCAGCAGAGGGGTGTAAACTTTATCTGTCAGGAATTGCACCTCCTAGATGTGTGGCATGCCCTGCATCCTGGAGAAAAAGATTATACATTTTTCTCTAACCCACACGGCTCCTACTCACGCCTGGATTATCTCTTAATCCCTGATTCTGTATTTCATTGGATTAAAACAGCCACTATTGGCACCATTTCCATATCTGACCATGCCCTAGTTTCGATTATTAATGAATTAGGAAGAGATCCTCCAGCCACGGCCTCGTGGTGCATGCCACCTGACCTTATGCTCGACAAGGCTTTTCACACCTACTTAAAAGGACACTGGAACGACTATATCCATGTTAATTCCATATCTGATGTCACCCCATGAATTTTATGGGAGGCAGGGAAGGTGGTGCTGAGGGGAGATATTGCATATTTGGCTAAGCGTAATCGACAGCGAAATGAGGAGGTATTGCGCCTCACTGCTGAGTTGAGAGCTGCCCAATCATGCCACATACAGAACATGTCAGACTCTGCTAAAAGAGAGGTGAATAGACTTAGGGAAACCCTAAATCTGCTCTTACAGCAAAGGGCATCTAAATCGTTACGATACTATAAACTGTATAAATTTGGTTCCGTCCAAGTAAGATGTTGGCTAATCTAGTGCTGGCTCGTGATCCTAAATCTGTGATCACGAGTATTACTGACACGCTACGGGGGGGGGGGGGGGGGTGGATTATGCCAGTCCTCCTGGGATGAGATTACTGAGAATTTTCTTGAGTACTATCGTACCCTGTATAGTAAACCAAGTGACCCTGCACTTGCTTCCTGATTTTTTCAGGACCTCCCCTGGCCATCAATTTCTGCGGACAGATTAGAGGCTCTGAATTCCCCTATAAAAGATAGTGAAATCTATGCTATTATTCAGGACTTAAAGCTTGGAAAGGCAGCAGGGCCCGACGGCATTAGTTCTGAATTCTATAAGATATTGCGATTTCCCTTGTTGCCAACCCTGGCATCATATTTTAATAGTCTCCGTGAGGAGACCTTTATAAATCCCTTAGAAAACAGGTCTACCATTGTTCTTCTCCCCAAAAAAGGTAAAGATCCTCAGGAGGTGGGCTCCTACTGTCCTATATCCCTCATTAATGTTGATATCAAGATACTATTGGCTGTCTTGGCGGCTCGTCTTAGTATACTATTGCCTTCTTTGGTACATCCTGATCAGACAGGATTTGTCAAAGGGTGTCAAGGGTAAAAAACGTGCGCCGGCTGACAGCAGCTTTGAGTTATCACCCACAGACAGAGGCTCTCATCCTCAGCCTGGACGTGGAAAAAGCTTTTGATTTCCTGTCCTGGGATTATCTTTTCTGGGTATTGCAGGGCTGCGGGTTTTCTGGACATTTTGTCACTTGGTTAAAGGTTCTGTACAGTAACCCAAGTGTCAAGCTTTTGACCAATGGGTCCCTGTCTGCTCTTTTCTCTCTGCACTGTGGGGTCCGTCAGGGCTGCCCATTATCCCCTCTCCTTTTTGTTCTCACCCTAGAGCCCTTGGCTATAAAGCTAGGTCTGGATTCTTTTGGGGGCTTAGTATTGTCAGTCGCCAGCTGAAGCTTGCTCTGTTTGCTGATGATCATTTGCTGTTTGTAGGGAGGCCGCGTCACAGTATCCCAGTGATCATCCAAACCTTCACTTATTTTCATGAAATTGCAGGTCTTTGCTTAAACTTTTCTAAATTGGAAGCTCTGGCCTTTGACCCACAGCTGCCAAATACTTGGCAGGGAGAATTTCCCTTCACATGGGCCCCAGGAAAATTAAAGTACCTGGGGATCTGGATACCCCGAGTTTTGAAAGACCTCTATGCCCTTAACATACGGCAAACGTTGGCGGACATTAAGGTGCAGCTGGTGACTTGGCAATCGCTCCCCTTGTCTCTTTTTGGGCGGGGGGCGCTGTTAAAGATGGTTATAGCCCCCAAGCTTTTATATAAGCTGCAAATGCTTCCCTGCTGGCTCTCTCATAAGGACCTGATGTGGTTGCGCTCGATCTTTCAAAAGTTTCTATGGGCAGGGAGCTGGGCGCGTATCAATTATCACACACTTCAAAACGTTAGGGAGGCTGGGGGGGTTGGGGCTCCCTGATTTTCAAATATATAATGTAGCGTGTCAGTTACGTTTCGTGGGGGAGTGGATGACTGGCAAATATGCTTACTGCGAGGATGACCTCTTGCTTAGTATGATGGCACCTTGGGCTCCCCTGTTCCTTATACAGATGTGCCTGCAGACTTTACAGACTTCGGACACTCCCAAACACTTTATTACCCCATGTCGTAAGGCCTGGACCTGGCTTCGCTCCCAAGAAAATTGCCTGGGACGTTCTCTCTTTTGCTCCCGCTGCTGGGAAATAAAGATTTCGTACCTGGCCAGGAGTGTGGAGGCACTTTTGCTACTTGGAGGACACAGGTGCTACTTTTTATTTCTCATCTGTATGATCCAGAATGCCCCATTATCCAGTCATTTGAAAATCTAATGCAGATTTACCACCTTCCCAGTACACACTTTTTTGCCTACCTGCAAGCCCGGCACTATCTTCATACCTTCTCATGGAAGGAGGATCGTCATGGGTTGGAAGCTAAGTTTCCGCAAAAGGTATTTGATGCGGCCCTGACCCATAACTCAATTAAAGGATGGAGTGACATAAGTAAACACCTTTGAAAATTTCCACATATTGATCAACTAGCGTCCTATTGGACTTCAGCCGGGATTAAGGTAGGAACGCTGGGTTATGTTCTTGCGTATTTCAAGTTCTTGTATACTCATGTTCCTGATCCTACTCTTCGGGAGTTGTAGTTTAGGATACTTCATCACGCCATCTGCGACGACGTCCGACGCTTTAAAATGGGCCGGCTGCCCTCTATGCTTTGCATTAAATGTAATCAAACAGCTGGGACTTTATTACACCAACTGCTCATATGTTCTAGTTTGAGGGTGTATTGGGATGCAGTGTTGGAGTTTATTTCTCAATGTCTGGCAGTCCAGCTTCAGCCATCTGGCATGCTACTGCTGTCTGGACTGAAAAGCTTACTACAGAGGTACTCCCTCTCGAAAGACAGGTTTGGACAAATAGCTGTTTTCAGGGCCGGTGGAAGCACTAGGCAAACTAGGCAATCGCCTAGGGTGCCACAGGTTTGGGGGTGACCCAGCAGCCACCTATTGCTTCCATCAAACCTGCTCAGAATTGTGAAAAAATTGTCCCATTTCCCGACACTGGTGGCAGCTGCAGGACCTAGGCAATTGGACCTCCTTCTAGCCCTCAAGGTCCAGAAGAGGAAATGTGTTGTGGGCCTGTACGGGCAGGAAGAAGGATGCCCAATTGTCGTAGCTGGAAGGAGTGGCCAGATAAAAAGACTGAGAGGGTCAATTGCAGCATCGGCCAGCCAAACGGTAGGAGAGAGGCAGGATCGGTCAGGCTGCATGGCTGAAGAGAGGCAGTGATTGACCGGGCTGCGCAGAAGGAAAGAGGCAGCGATCGGCCGGGCCACGCAGCAGGAGAGAGGCACCAATCAGCCAGGCTGCATGGCAGGAGAAAGGCAGGATCGGCTGGGCTGTGCAGAAGGAAAGAGGCAGGATTGGCTGGGCGCGCTGCAGAAAAGAGGCAGCATTTCTGCTGAACGAGGAAGTCAGTGGAGGCCTCCTGATGCCATGGAAGCCCAAGAAGAAAGCTGCTGCTGCCGCCTACACCTAGGATGGAGAGCAAAAAATATATATGCATGTGCAAGGGCTCAAGGGGCGATCCGGGAAACTACAGACCGGTTAGCCTGACTTCAGTGCCAGGAAAAATAATGGAAAGTGTTCTAAACATCAAAATCACAGAACATATAGAAAGACATGGTTTAATGGAACAAAGTCAGCATGGCTTTACCCAGGGCAAGTCTTGCCTCACAAATCTGCTTCACTTTTTTGAAGGAGTTAATAAACATGTGGATAAGGGTGAACCTGTAGATATAGTATACTTGGATTTTCAGAAGGCGTTTGACAAAGTTCCTCATGAGAGGCTTCTAGGAAAAGTAAAAAGTCATGGGATAGGTGGCGATGTCCTTTCGTGGATTGCAAACTGGCTAAAAGACAGGAAACAGAGAGTAGGATTAAATGGGCAATTTTCTCAGTGGAAGGGAGTGGACAGTGGAGTGCCTCAGGGATCTGTATTGGGACCCTTACTGTTCAATATATTTATAAATGATTTGGAAAGAAATACGATGAGTGAGATAATCAAATTTGCAGATGACACAAAATTGTTCAGAGTAGTTAAATCACAAGCAGATTGTGATAAATTGCAGGAAGACCTTGTGAGACTGGAAAATTGGGCATCCAAATGGCAGATGAAATTTAATGTGGATAAGTGCAAGGTGATGCATATAGGGAAAAATAACCCGTGCTATAATTACACAATGTTGGGTTCCATATTAGGTGCTACAACCCAAGAAAGAGATCTAGGTGTCAGTGGATAACACACTGAAATCGTTGGTGCAGTGTGCTGCGGCAGTCTGTATCGCTCCATGGTGAGACCGCACCTTGAATACTGTGTACAATTCTGGTCGCCGCATCTCAAAAAAGATATAATTGCGATGGAGAAGGTACAGAGAAGGGCTACCAAAATGATAAGGGGAATGGAACAACTCCCCTATGAGGAAAGACTAAAGAGGTTAGGACTTTTCAGCTTGGAGAAGAGACGACTGAGGGGGGATATGATAGAGGTGTTTAAAATCATGAGAGGTCTAGAACGGGTAGATGTGAATCGGTTATTTACTCTTTCGGATAGTAGAAAGACTAGGGGGCACTCCATGAAGTTAGCATGGGGCACATTTAAAACTAATCGGAGAAAGTTCTTTTTTACTCAACGCACAATTAAACTCTGGAATTTGTTGCCAGCGAATGTGGTTAGTGCAGTTAGTATAGCTGTGTTTAAAAAGGGATTGGATAAGTTCTTGGAGGAGAAGTCCATTACCTGCTATTGAGTTCACTTGGAGAGTGGCCACTGCCGTTGGCAATGGTTGCATGGAATGGACTTGGTTTTTGGGTGCTTGCCAGGTTCTTATGGCCTGGATTGGCCACTGTTGGAAACAGGATGCTGGGCTTGATGGACCCTTGGTCTGACCCAGTATGGCATTTTCTTATGTTCTTATGTGAGTGTATATGTTTGTGAGAGTATATGGGGAGCGAGAGTATGTGAGGGAAAAAAAAGAGTATGTGTTTGTGAGAAAAAGCGAGTGTGTGGGGTGAGAGCCTGTGGGGAAGAGAGAATATTTGTATTTGAGAGAGCATGAGGGAGAGAGGGAACGTGTGTGTGAGAGAGCATGTGGGGGGGGGGGGGGAGAGAGCAAGTGTATGTGAAAGCATATGGAGGAGAGAGCATATGTGTGTGTGTGACAGAGCATATGTGGGGGAGAGAGTGAGTATGTGTTTATGAATAGGTTTAAGTAAGGGAGTATGCCTGTGTTGGAGCGTGTGTATGTGAGAGAGAGGAGAAAGTCTTTGTATTGCAGCCACCGCCTCCTCCCATTAATCCATAACAAGCTCAGACTGAAAATCAAAAGTTCCCAGCTATGGAGTGTGGGATATTTTTTATTCTTATTTTAATTATTGAGTAGTGTTTATGTGTTTGCTGTTTTGAAATATTTTATTGGTGTTTGGTAAAGTTTTCAAAATTTGCATGAGTCTTCAATTATTGGATATTCTATACATCAGCTGTCTTGAAATTATTTTATTAGTATGATTTTACTATTATAATTAATGGTTTATATATTTTTATTTTATTGTTTGTTTCATGAGGAATGGTGAAATGTTTGTTTTTCCATTGTTGCACTGAATAGAGTCTGGCGTGTTGCGTTTACAGTTCAGTTTTGTCTGCCCTTATCTATTTATACTTTATGTGGCTTTATTCTGTATTTGATGAGGGTGTTGCGGTCCGGTCCGCGAAGCTCGCCTCCCGGCCCTTACCTCAAGGGTCCTTTCCAGCTGGGAACGAAGCGGAGTCGGGACTTGGGCGTCCCCGCGGGGGGAGACGCCATTGCTGGCCTGCCTCTAGGTGCACGCGCACGGCTGCCCCACACTCTTCTAGCCAGTTTCCCGCCCGAGGGTGGCTCCGCCCCTAGTCTGACGTCAGATGCCGCGGCCTACTTAGAGTCACCGCGGACACCTGATCAGCGCCTTGCAACAGGGTTCCCTCGGTCCCCCGTTGCCTCGAGTCTCGAGTTTGCCAGTGCCCTGGCTACTCCGTTCCTGCCTGCCTGCCTGCCGTACTGGTACTCGTCTTGCTCTCTTGTACGGGTTCCTGCCTGTCTACAGCCCCAGCAGGGCTCCTGCCTGCCTCCTGTCCTCACCTGGTTCCTGCCTGCCTTGGCCAAGCCTGGTACTCGCCTGCTTCCACTCCATTGGTTGCCGTATCTATCCAAGCTCCAGCCCCGAGCCTTGCCTAAGTCCCAGCGGTCGGGTCCCTACGGGCTCCTCCCGGGGGAGCTCCGACTTCCAGGGTGAATCTCCTAAGTCCCAGCGGCTGAACTCCCAAGGGCTCCACCTGGGGGAGTACCAGCTTCCAGGGTGAAACCATCTCCACCTGTCCGCCAGAGGTCTGCCTCCCGGCCTGTTCAGTCGAGACCAGTGAAGCCCTTCCCAAGTCTCCTGTAGGCCGGCCCAAGGGTCCACTAGTCCATTGTTCACAACAGATTGCAAGACCATCGACTCGGCAGAATCCTCAGGAGTCCATAACCTTTCAGGAATGGTGCAACAGATACATCATCAGATGTATGAGCAACAACAAGACATTGACCTCCTGATAGATTCCATAGGACAGCTAGCGGGCCGCCTGAACAGCGGTGCCAAGCTAGCTGTTCAGGCTAACAGCGGTGCCAGGCTAGCTGTTCAGTTAACGGAGGGTGCCAAGCACCCTCCGTTAACTACGGACTCAGTACCCGATGGATGGGTTTCCCAACAACTGCAACTACAACAGCAACACTTAGATGCCCTCGCTGGTTCCATTGAGCAGCTTGCTGCCAGATTGGAGGCTATGAGTACCCAACCCTTGCCTGCGGTAGCCTCTCTGTCCCAGGTATTAGTTTCATCTACGACGCAGCTTCCTGCACCCTCACGCTATGCCGGAGATGTCAGAACCTGTCGCGGGTTCCTCAACCAGTGTTTCAGCAGGTTCGCTTTATTGCCCCAGCAATTTCCTACGGATTCCGTTAAAGTTGCCTATATCCTGTCCCTGCTTGACGGGAGAGCTCTAATATGGGCCTCTTCCCTTTGGGAAAACAACAACCCCTCTCTGAATGACCTCCAGCGGTTCATTGTGTTATTTAAGCAGGCCTTCGACGAACCAGCCCGCTGGGCCACTGCTACTTCGGACCTATTACGACCACCAGGGGGCTCGCCCCCTGGCCGAATGCATCATGGAGTTTCAGACTCTGGCCCAAGAAGTAGGGTGGCAGGACGGTGTCAGGGCAATCTTCATGGAGGGACTCTCTGGTCACATAAAGGACGAGATCGCGGCCCGTGAACTTCCAGAAGACCTCAACACCTTGATGGAGTTGACTGCTCGAATCAACTACCACCTACAGCAGAAGGCAAGCGAATCACGAGCGAGGAGACCTAGTCCTGCACCTGGCCCGCTACGATCGCAGCCTTCATCGAGGGCCTTCTGCCAAGACGCCTCCACGCCTGAGCCTATGCAATTGGGACATACCTCTCTCTCCCCTGAGGAGAGACAACGCCGAAGGTCGTTGGGCCTGTGCCTATACTGTGGGCAGAGAGGCCATTTCCTGGTACACTGCCGGGAGCGGGCAGAGAACTCTAAAAGCCTGGGAGGTCGGGAGGAGCTCCTCCTGGATAGCGCTTCCGCTCCTCACTGCACCCTGCCTATCACGCTGGAGTACCCCGGAGGATCTTTGGAGACCCTCGCCTTCCTGGACTCGGGGGCAGAGGGCAATTTCATTCAGCAACAACTGGTTACCTGACTAGGCATTCCACGCAGAGCCGAGGAGTTCCGCTGTGGATCACGTCCATCCAGGGAACGCTACTACCTGAGTGAATCGTGACGACCACGGTCCCTGTCACTGTCCGCACCGGGGCGTTCCATACGGAAGAGATTGTCTTCCTGATTTTGGAGAAGGCCATCCACCCCGAGGTGCTCGGACTACCGTGGCTCCAGAAACACTCACCGGTGATCCAGTGGGAAACTATGCAGATCACAAAATGGAGTTCTTTCTGCATCTCTGACTGCATGAAGGTGCCAAAGTCCCCCGCCTGCTCGCTTCTGCACTCTGCTCTCGACCTTCCGGCGCCTTATGAAGAATTCGCCGATGTCTTCTCCAAGACCAAGGCGGAGATCCTTCTACAGTATCGCCCATACGATTGCGCCATAGACCTCCTGCCGGGTACGACACTCCCTCGAGGTCATGTGTACCCTTTGTCCCTGCCTGAAATTAAGGCTATGTCGGAGTACATAGCAGAGAATCTCGCTAAAGGCTTTATCCAGCCGTCGAAGTCCCCTCCGGGGTGGGGTTCTTCTTTGTTGGAAAGAAGGACGGCACCTTGAGGCCGTGTATTGACTACCGCGGCCTCCACGCCATCACTAAGCGGGATCGCTACCCGCTCCCGCTGATTCCTGAATTACTCGATAGGCTCCAAGGAGCCAAAGTGTTTACCAAGTTGGACCTACGCAGGGCCTACAACTTTGTACGGATTCGCCCCGGCGATGAATGGAAGACCGCATTTAACACCAGGGACGGGCATTACGAATACCTCGTAATGCCCTTCGGTCTTTGTAATGCCCCTGTGGTCTTCCAGAATTTAATGAATGATGTGTTACACGACCTGCTGCACAGCTGTGTTGTAGTTTACCTTGATGACGTCTTGATCTTTTTGCGAGATCTGCCCACGCACCGACAACATGTCCGCCAAGTTCTGCAGATTCTGCGGCAGCATCACCTCTACACAAAACTGGAGAAATGCTCTTTCGAGCAGTCATCCCTGCCCTTTCTGGGGTACATTGTATCGGTCGATGGATTTCAAATGGATCCCGATAAAGTTTCAGCAATTCTAAACTGGCCACACCCGAAGGGCCTGAAGGCATTACAGCACTTTTTAGGATTCGCGCATTGTGGCCCCACTAACTATCCTTACCCGCAGAGGAGCCAATGCGACGGAATGGCCTGCCTCTGCCTGCCAAGCCTTCGAAGAGCTTAAACAGGCGTTCCTTCAAGACACTTGCCTCCGCCATCCTGATCCGGACTGGCCATTTATCGTGGAGGTGGACGCCTCCAATATTGCAGTCGGTGCTGTTTTGAGTCAACACACGGATACGGGACAACTCCTTCCCTGTTCGTACTTCTCTCGGAAGTTCACTCCGGCAGAGTGTAATTACAGCATAAGTGATAAGGAACTGCTGGCGGTGAAACTAGCCCTAGAAGAATGGAGACAGTGGTTGGAGGGGGCCAACCACCCTATCACTATTTATACCGACCACAAGAATCTCGCCTATCTCAGTCAGGCTCAGCGCCTAAATCCCAGGCAGGCCCGTTGGTCCCTGTTTTTTGACCGATTTAATTTCACATTACGATACTGCCCCGGCTCCAAAAAAGTCCGGGCTGATGCACTGTCTCGAGCCGCCGAGGTCGAGGAAATATCTGAGAACCCCTGGTACAGCCTGGACCCACAGAAGGTGTGTCTTGCCTCCTCCGCAGTGGCCCCTGAAGAAAGGCTCGCGGTTCACTGTCATTCTCGCCGGCCAGGAGGCGGAACTGGCTGAGAGACGGAGGCTGACTGGAGCTTCGCCAATACCAGCCCACATTCCCCGCCGGGGCCGGCTGGTCTTAGGTGGGCCTCCATCAGATGACTCCTAGTAGAAGAGGTGGTAGTCAGCCAAGGACCAGCAGAGGTAATAGGAAGGCTGAAGCAGGTCTGGACGAGGCAGGGATCCATCGACTCGAGCGCCAAAGGAACCAGAGAAAGAGGACAGGTGGCACCCGAGTAATAGTAGGCCAGAGCCTGAAAGGCCAAGTCCAAGAAGATACCAGTAGACATAGTAGAGAGCAGGCTGGCATCAGGGTAGGCAGCAGATGTGAAAGGGTGGTCAAACGAGCAAGGATCAAAGCCAGAAGTCAGTCCAAGCGTAGTCGAAAGCATAGCAAGGGTCAAACCAAAAGTCAGTCCTGATTGTGGTCCAGACGTAGCAAGGGTCAAAGCCAGAGTTCAATCCTGAGCATGGTCCAGACATAGTGAGGATCAAAGCCAGAGGTAAGTCCAACAAGGCAAGGAAGGGATCAGGTACGGATCAGGAACCAGGAACGGAGTCAGGATCGGGAACCAGGAACATAGCACACAACAAGTGTAGAGACCTATTGCCAAGGCAGGGAACTAGTGGCGGGACCTGCCTTAAATAGCAGGGCCCGATGACGTCATTATTCGGGGCCACGGGTTGGATTCCCGCCGCGGCATGGCACTGGACGGCGGCATGGCACTGGATGGCGGAGGGCGGCATGGCACTGGTCGGCGGAGTCTCCCTGCGACACACATGGGGAGACCCGTCAGAAGGCAGAGAGGTCTGCAGAGGAGTTGGGGACGACAGAGGAGGCTCAGGAGCATAGACGGCTGCCCACAGACACGAGGGAGGACGTACCAGGACCGGGAGCTAGGCGCCAAGGGTAAGTGGGCCCAGATGCGGGCCTGCCACAGACAGGACACACAACAAAAATATGTTATAAATACATAATTTAAAATTGTGTATGGGGAGGTGTGGGGAGGAGCGCCAGGCTGTAAGCTTTGCCTAGGGTGCCTAATACCCTTGCACCGGCCCTAGCTGTTTTACTTGCCTGCCATACAATTTTGGACACTTGGATTGACCCTTTAACACACCGTCAGTAGTAGCCTGGCAACATCGGCTAGTTGCCGCAATGCAGATAGAGTGGCTGGACTTTAAAGACGGGCATTGAAAGATGAGTAAGGCATATTGTGATATCTGGGCTGCTTGCTACACCTTACTGCCCACAGACATTCAAAGTCACCTGATAGTACTTGGCTACTCACCTTCATGGATATAATACTGTGTTCTTCTGCTATAGTCTGTATATTTGACTTGTGTCACACAATGGAGGGTGGGAGGGGTGGAGGATGGATGTTTGGTGATGTGAATGGGATGAGTGGGTCGTGAGTCTAATGGCCTAGGTTGCTAGTTTATGTTCAGTATGGGGAGCGGGGAGGGTGGGGTTAATAGAAGCAAATAGAAAAGGAGGGATGCACCAAGTACTTTCTTGTTCTGGCGTTTTGCACTTTGTACTATCTTGTCTCGATGGTTTGCTGTGCTCGCATTTGATACTGTTCCTGTTGCCTACCTCGCAATAAAAAAGTATTTTGAAAAAAAAAAAGTGAGAATTCCAAAGGAGGAGGCAGAGGTTGACGTAGTTGATGTAAAGTATTGGGGAAATAAAATATATGCACACCAACACATGAGGCATTTATAGTTCACTGTGAACTTTTGTATCACTGCACAAAGGGGAAAAGGGGAAATTGGAAAATATATAATAAAAATTTAATCAAGAGGGATGTAAGGGTGAGAGTAAATGAGTAATGAGACACAGGAAAAATATGTATCCTGGCATCATAGAGACAAATTATACTTATAAAAGAAATGATTATAACTTACTTGTAATAATTTCATATTGTTACTAATAAAAGAATTATAATAAATAATTCTGAATACAAAGTCTTTCTCTTCCAAAAAAAAATATATATGGTACAAGAGAAAAATAGACATTTGGGGAAGGAAGGTTTAGCTTGCCTCTAAAATTGGCTCTTTTCCAAAATTATAATTAGCACAAGTAGGGTAAAGTTCAGTTGGGCTAAAACAAGATCTGTTAATATAGGTAAGTCCCCACTCTATGTACTGAAATTACTATATGATGTCAACTTCACCTTCAAATGTGGAGGCCTTTCAGGATGTGGTACCTGGAAATAGCTTGCTGTAACATAAATAATTTGCAGTGACTGGAAGAAACTTGCATTAGCTGGAATTAACACAAATGAACTTGACTTAAATTAACATGAATTATGTTAACCTGAGGTAAGTTAACATGGATTAAGTCAACTTAAACCCCCCCTCCTCCCTAGTATGCAAGAAAATAAAGCTATAATTGTGCAAGGGAATGCAGGAGACAAAATTTTAAGTGTAAACCGTCTGATATTTCACAGGTGTAACCAAGGTCCTAATGCGAGGGACTTATTATAGAATTAAGTAGGGAAGCCTGGAACTGTAGGCAATATAAAATCCATAAATCTCCTCCAAATAGCTAGGGTCTTGGTGAAGTTCTTCAGTGAGCCTATCTTGTCTGAGAGGTATTCAAAAGTAAAGAGCTTCACCATTTGTCACTCTAAACCAGTGTAATGCTTGTGGTTTATCAGGACCCATCCAGTTCACCAATATAATCTTTTTCCCAACCAAACTTGCTTTTTCAAAAAGAGGCCTTCAACTGATGATATGGTCGGACTGAGGGAAGGTATGATGCCAAACAGCCAAAGAAGTGGGTGTCTGGGAACCTGAACATTTCGTATGGCAGTGCAGTTGTGTGCTACCTGAGACCAGAAGGCTTGAATTCTAGAACATGACCAAAAAGCATGTAGGTAATCTCCAACTTCTGTTGTACATTTAGAGCAGATAGGAGAAGTGGACAATTTGGCTAGATATGCTTTATCTGGGGGCATATAAAAGAACCATAAGAATTTTAACTGAGATTCTTTAAGAGCGGTATTCGTTGTAAGCTTTGGAATGTCCCGAAAACTTCCTTATAGAGCGGCTGAAGACAATCTTCATAGCAAATGGCATTTAACTCCCATAGGTAGGTAGCAATAGTTGGACGTTGTTTCAGTTACTGAAAAAGATATTCCTTAAGCGGTTAAAAGACATTAAGCCTGGGAAATGCGATTCCAATGACTTAACAAAATGTCTAATTTGAAGATAGGCATAAAAGTCCTGGTGTCAGAGGAAGAATCTATTTTGGAGCTCATGAAAGGACAAGAACGACCCATCTGCTTGATCAAAAAGATGAAAAATGTGGGTAAGACCCCAGGCCTTCCAAGTGTAAAAAATGCTTCTTTGGAGCCCTGGACCAACAGAGGATTTTTTTCAGCAATTGTCCAAGGGGGGCGGGTAGGTTTCCCTGGAAGCTGGAGTGTGGAACACAAGGCTGCCCATGCATTCCTGTTCTGCTTGAGCTTGGTAGTGGGCCCTTGGGTCGTGGTGAGAGCTGGCTCCACCCACAGGGAGGAGCCCTGTGGGGACTCACCATGACAGGCGGGGTCTCAGCAATGATGGACACAAGAGGCAAGAGGTTTTATTATACAGCAGAAAGTAACCCAAGGAGTGGGTTTGTAAACACAGTCCAGAGTAGAAAGACCTTCAGATGGATTCTCCAGTAGTGGTCCACAGAGCAGGGTAACCCGGGGAATACATCCTCCTGGTAGTTCTTGTGTGAGGTATCTCCAGTAGTGGCCCGCAGTGCGGGGTAGGCCAGAGGCTGGTATTGGAAGTAGGCACAAGGCAGCGTGGATCCGGTTCTGGTCCACAGAGCGGGATAACCCGAGGATCCACACAGCGTGAAGAGAGGAGGAGAGTAGAGCAGGTCTTGTACTCACTCCGAAGTGTAGCAGAAGAACTACTGTTGTAGTTGCAGTGGAGACCCGAAGCACGGGAACACTGGAGGGTCCGTCCGTAGTAGCGGCGAGAGGTGCTCACTAGGCTGGAGAATGTGAGACTCACAGAGAAGGCTCTCCAAGGAGCAGATAGCCCTGAATGCAGCAAGGCCCCCGAGGAATGGGAACCTGAATCACTCAGTCTGGAACGCAGGAACAGCGAGGCAAACCGTCTCTGAGTAGTGGAATTAAGCAAGATGGAATCCTTGCTAATTCATAAGTAGGAAGGTCCAGTAGGTTTAAATACACGTAGGCAGGTGACATCATGCAGAGGGGACGCTCCCGAGGTTCCCGCCATGATGTGGATAAGAAGGAGGCAGGCATGCGCACGCCTGCATGCCCTTAGTCACACCAGATTCAACATGGCGACCGGGATTACCCGCACAGTCCTGGGAACGCCAGGGAGATTGGCATGCATAGGCAGTGGTGGCCATCTGCCAGAATCGGAGCTGCAGGGCAAAAAGAGGTGAGCAGCAAAGGTCGCAGCCGTATGCAACCAATGGGCGCAACAGTACCCCCCTTCTTAGGGCCCCTCCCAGGCGGTTTCAGCTTCCTAGGGTGAGTTAGATGAAATTGGTGTATCATATCTTTGTCACAGATGTTGACAGCAGGTTCCCAGCTGTTTTCTTCTGGTCCGTATCCTTCCCAGGAAATTAGATATTCCCAATGCTTTCCTCTCTTTCCTACATCCAGGATGTCATCCACTTTGTATGCGATGTCCTCTTCAGCATCAAGAGGCTGTGGATCTGGAGTCTTGCGCGAGAACGCCGAGAGAATGAGTGGCTTCAAAAGTGAAACGTGGAAAGCGTTGTGTATTTTCATG
Source organism: Rhinatrema bivittatum (assembly GCF_901001135.1). Lineage (NCBI taxonomy): Eukaryota > Metazoa > Chordata > Amphibia > Gymnophiona > Rhinatrematidae > Rhinatrema > Rhinatrema bivittatum. The sequence goes on from NC_042619.1 coordinate 295,907,927, forward strand.
GATGATGGTAACTTCAGGCTGTAGGTCAAGGGTCCCAGGCGGTGAAAGACAGAGAAAGGTCCAATGTAGCATGGAGCAAATCTGACAGATGGCAGCTTGAGACGGATGTACTTGGTACTGAGCCATACCTTGTCTCCTGGCTGAAACTGGGGTGCTGCTCTGTGATGAGCATCGTAACACATCTTGGCCTGTTGTCCCGCTTTGTGCAAAAGGTCCTTGGTTTGAGTCCAGAGTTGGTGGATCTCTTCAGCTGTAGCCTATGCTGACGGCCATATACGATCTGAAATGGAGTAGATCCAGCAGCAGAAGCAGGATGAGACTCCAGGGCAAACTTAGCCCAGGGTAACAATTCTGCCCAGTCACTCTGCCTAGAGTTGACATAGGCACAAATGAACTGTTTGCGAGTCCGATTCATTCTCTCCATTTGCCCATTGGATTGGGGGTGAAGTCAGGTCTAAGGAGATGTCGAATTTACGACACAGCGCCCTCCAGAACTTGGCAGTGAATTGTACGCCGCTGTCAGAAACGATGTGTTTAGGTATGCCGTGCAGGCGGAATATATGCCGTATAAAAAGCTTGGCAACTTCTGGGACAGATAGTAATCCGGGTAAAGCCACGAAGTGCGCCATTTTTGAGAAGCAGTCCACAGTGACCCACATAGTATTGTTCCCACTTGGTGGTAAATCAACAATGAAATCGGTCGCAATGTGCATCCATGGTTCGTCTGGAACAGGTAACGGCTGGAGAAGACCCCAAAGGCGACTGGCAGGAGACTTGTCTGGCGCAGGTAGCACAGGATTCAACGTACGCTTGAACATTTTTTTTCATAGACGGCCACAAGTAGAATCATTGTAGGATGGCTAGTGTATGGGCCTGTCCAGGATGACAAGCTAACCGGGAGTCATGAGCCCAGTTCAAAAGCTTCTTCCGTAACGTCTCAGGGACCACCATTTTACCTGCTGGAACAGAATGGGTAGCAGCCAGAACTATCTTCTCTGGATTGATGATGTGATGAGGTGCGTCAGGAACATCCTCAGGTGTAAAAGAGCGTGAGAGGGCGTCTGCCCGGACATTTTTATCAGCAGGACGGTATTTAAGCAAGAAATCAAATCGGTTGAAGAATAATGACCATCGGGCTTGTCGATGGTTGAGTCTCTGCGCATGACGTAGATATTCCAGGTTCTTGTGATCAGTGAACACAGTTATCTGGTGTTGTGCACCTTCTAGCCAGGGACGCCATTCCTTGAATGCAAGCTTGATAGCGAGCAACTCTTTGTTGCCGATGCTATAATTTCTCTCGGCTGGAGAAAAATGAGCAGGGGTGAAGAGTATGTGTATCACTGTGCTGACTGAGCACTGTCCCTACGCCGACATTAGAGGTGTCGACCTCGACGATGAATGGGCGATGAGGGTCAGGATGGCGTAAACAAGGTTTCTTGAGGAAGGCCTCCTTAAGGGCTTGAAAAGCAGCGATGGCATCCGGAGACCACTGTGAAGGGTTGGCTCCTTTCTTAGTCATGGCAGTAAGTGGCGCTGTCAAGGTCAAGTAATTGTTGATGAATGTGCGATAATAATTAGTAAAGCCGAGGAAGCGGTGGAGGGCTTTAATACCAGTAGGCTGAGGCCAGTCTTGTATGCTTCTTGTCTTCTGTGGGTCCATTTGGAAATCTTTGCTGGCCACAATGTACACTAAGAAGGGAACAGACTCCTGGTGGAAAGCACACTTCTCAAGCTTGGCATATTATCCCGCAGCCTCTGCAAGACTCTGATGATATCTGCTTGGTGGCTTTGAAAATCACTGGAAAAGATGAGGATCTCGTCTAGGTATATGACCACACATAACATATCTTGCAGGATGTCATTCATCATATTTTGAAATACGGGTGGGGCGTTGCACAGGCCAAATGGCACAACTAGATACTCGAAGTGGCCATCGTGAGTATTAAAGGCCGTTTTCCACTCATCCCCTTGACGAATGCGGACAAGATTGTAAGGCCCTTTAGATCCAACTTTGTGAAGATCTTTGCCCCTTGGAGCCGATCAAACAACTCCGAAATTAGTGGTAAAGGATACCAATCCTTGATGGTAATTTCGTTCAGACCTCTGTAGTAAATGCAAGGGCGAAGGGATCCAACCTTCTTGCCGACAAAAAAGAATCCAGCTCCTGTCGGTGACTTAGAGGGTCTAATGAATCCTCTCTGTAGATTTTCTTGAATATAGGCTGACATAGCCTCAGTCTCCGATAATGAGAGTGGATAAGCTCTTCCTCTAGGTGGCTCTGTGTCAGGTTTTAGATTGATTGCACAGTCAAATGATCTGTGTGGTGGAAGCTATCAGCTGCTTGTTTAGAAAATACATCTTGAAATGATGTGTACTGCGGCGGTAGGCCAGGAGGGGCAGTAGCAGTGACCATACATGGCAATGGGATTACATTTTTTAAGCATCTGTCATGACAGGTCGGCCCCCATTGTGATAACTCCATCGAAGACCAGTTGAACTGGGGAGAGTGGTCTTGTAACCATGGTATGCCAAGCACAATGGAATGAATAGCTCTCTCGAGGATCAGGAAAGTGATGGTCTCGGTATGCAGGGATCCAGTGCGTAGGCAAATGGTGTTGTGTAGTGACGTCATCCACTTCCAACTTAAAAGGTCTTTGCTTGCAACTACGAATCGAGTTAGCAAGGGGAATTCTTTCTCCGCTGCTCTGCCTCCACAAACTTACCAAGGGGTAGCCGCTCCTCGGGGGCCCCGCTCTCTCTTCTTGATTTCAGATTGCTAAGACGGGATCCGGTACTCGCTCCTTGAGGGCCTATGTCCCTAAATGCTCAGAAGACTCCTTACTGCCTGGAAGCGATTGCAGACGTGAACACTGAGTTCTATTACAGATAAGAACTGGTACTCACTCCACGAGGGCCTATGTTCCTAATCTCTGAAGACTCTCTTCTGTCTAAGACATTATCGCAGGTACGGAGATCGTGAGTTATTTTTGCAGATAGGAACCGGTACTCGCTCCACGAGGGCCCATGTTCCTAACACTCTTCAAAGACTCTCTTCTATCTCAGAAGCTATCGCACACCTATATCTTGTGAACTACTATTACAGATTGCAGATAGGAACCGGTACTCGCTCCACGAGGGCCTATGTTCCTAAAACCCTCCAAAGACTCTCTTCTATTCCAGAAGCCATCTCATACACAGATATTGTGAGTTCTTATTCCAGACTGCATATAGGAACCACTACTCGCCCACGGCTCCTGTTCCTGAATATATTGAAGACTCTCTGTTGCCATAGAAGCCTTTACAGATATACAATTGGGAGTATATCATCTACTACTTGTTATGTATCCAGCATATCCTGCCTACTCACTATCTATAGTCTCTCCCTACAGCTCAGCAACCCAGAGATCGCAGTTCCAGTATCTGAGGGACTTCAGCCCTGCCGGGCACATCAGCTCACTACTGCCATCTCTGGTGGTTCTACTTCCTGTCTAATAAAGAATATCTGTGTTTGTCTCCATACTCCAGCCTAGCCGTTGGTCCCTCTCAGGATATCCTCTTGGGGGCGCTGTCATCTGCCATCGGCCCAGGGATTCACCAATTTACATTAAGTGTGTATTCCTTACACTCCTAGAGCGGTATCATACAGACTGCCACTCTGTGGGAGCCAACCCACAACAGATCATTAACTCCGCAGTCTAATCCATAACAGATTGGTAACTCTGCCCTCCTGGCGGGGTGATCGCTAACAGACTGCTAGCTCCTCCCCTCTGGAGGAGCAGATCGCTAACTCCTTAGCAGATTTCTAACAGATTGCTAACTCCTTCAACGGGAGTATCCAGCAGCCAGATTGATAACATGCAGAGAGTATAAAAAAGTATTGAATGAGTGGACTCTCCGTTATCGCCATGCTGAAGAAGGGCGGGACTCTGGATTGATCCGTGGTACTACAGGAACAAAAATTAGCAGGTAAGAACCAATTTTCCTTTCCCTGTATGTACCCGGATCAGTCCAGACTCCTGGGATGTACCAGAACTCCACTTCCCGTGGTAGGACTCTGAAAGTCCCGCTCCGATCACTCCTTCACCAAACCCCCAGATCCTGGGGCCTGAACATCCAATTGGTAATATCTAGCAAAGGTGTTCAAGGACTTCCAAGTAGCCGCTCTACAAATCTCCTGCGGTGAAATTTCCTGACACTCTGCCCATGAGGCTGCCTGCAAACACATAGAATGCACTCTAAGACCGACCGGAAGCGGCCGAACATGAAGCAAGTAGGCTGAATTAATAGCTCTTTCAACCAGCGGGCGATCGTAGTCCTAGACACCTTGTATCCTCTTTTGGGACTATTCCAGAGCACAAAAAGATGATCCGATATATGGAAAACCAATGGTAACCTCAAAATAATGTAGTAGAACACGGCGTACGTCTAGTTTCCTCAGATCCCTAACTTGGGGATTAGAGTAGTCCAAGTCCGGAAAAGACGAGAGTTCTGTCGACTGATTCAAGTGAAAGGCCATGTTATGCCCATTGGTCACAGATGGCTGTGACCACTGTTGCTCACCTCTTACCTCACTGAACTGACTCCATTGGGTAGACTCGCGGCCTCCGCCAGCTATCGCCAGCCTGCCTGTCCCTGTTCACGGCCCTCCCTGGACGGCAAGGATGCTGACGATCGCCATCTTGCCCTTGGAGTTCCCTAGGCATGCGCACGCGCTCTCGGGCCAGTCTTATGCACGTCATGGCAGGGACCTCGGGGGCGTCTCCCCCGGATGACGTCATTCATCAAAGAGTCTTAAGCCGACTGGCCCTGTCTGCCTACAACTTGGCAATGAGTTCCCACATTGCTGAATCCGCTTCGCTCACTGTGGGCTTCCATTCCAGTTCCTGCTTCTTCGGCATGAGACGTCCCAGGTACCCGCTCTTCGGGGACCCTTCCCTCGTCTCTGGCTATCCGCTCCTCGAAGGACCTTGCGCCTAGGACCGCTGCCTGTCCCGCTCCCTGGGACCTCTTCTGGAACCTTGCTACCACTTCAGTGAGTACTCCACTTCACGGACCTCTACCTTGCTTCTCTACTGAGGAACCCTCGTCGTCTGTGTACCCTGCCCTGCGGACCATTTCCGTATCATCTCTACTGAGGACTCCTCCTTGGATATACCCCCACGTCACAGATCTCATGGCACCACTGTGTCTGTGTGACTTTATGTTACACTCCCCGCTTCGCGGGCAGTGTCACTCTCCCTCTATTCTATCTCCAGTATCTGCTGTCCCATACACCCAGCAGCTGAGACCTCGCCTCCCGACAGTGAGGCTCACGGAGCTCCTCCCCATGGGTGGTACCATCTCTTACCACAGCCCAGGGTCCACATACCCACAAACCCTAACAGGCCAATACCACCTTCGGAAGAAAAGAAGGAACCGTCTGCAAGGAGACCCCTGTATCCGTAATTCTGAGAAAGGGCTCCCTGGAGGACAAAGCCTGGAGCTCAGACACCTGGCAAGCTGAGGAAACAGCTAACAGAAAAAACACTTAAGGTAAGATCCTTTAGCGTTGCCCGTTTTAAAGGTTCAAAAGGTGCCGCACATAGAACATGATGGACAAGGATTCCTGACTGGAGGACGCAGGTCTTTTGCCCCCCCCTGAGAAACCGTGCCACATCCGGATGCGCAGCAAAGGGCACACCTTGTATTTTACCACGGAAACAACTGAGGGCCACTACCTGTACCCGCAAAGAGCTACACGAAAGGCCTTTAACTAGGCCGGCCTGTAGGAAAGACTTTCTCTAGTGCAGCAATATCCTTTTTGAGATGCGGTGACCAGAATTGCACACAGTATTCAAGGTGCGGTCTCAGCATGGAGCGATACAGAGGCATTATGACATCCTCCATTTTATTTGCCACTCCCTTCCTAATAATTCCTAACATTCTCTTTGCTTTTTTGATCACCAAAGCACACTGAACCAATGATTTCAATGTATTATCCATTATGATGCCTAGATCTCTTTCCTGGTGGTAACTCCTAAGATAGAACCTAACATTGTGTAACAACAGCAAGGGTTATTTTCCCTATATGCATCACTTTGCACTTGTCCACGTTAAATTTCATCTGCCATTTGGAAGCCCAATCTTCCAGTCTCGCAAAGTCCTCCTGCAATTCATCCCAATCCGATTGAGATTTCTCAAGCGAATTATGATGAATTGCAGGAGGACCCAGGGGTGGTTCAGAAAACTTTCATTGGGAGGCTCAGAAGGTTCCACTACCCAAGTCTGCACCCCATCTGGGTATTTTGAGATGAAAGAACTAAGACCTACTGAAAGGTCTAGTCCTCTAAAAGGTTGCTCCTCTGTAGGATCAAAAATCTTTGGATCCCCTAGCATGACCTCTCATGCCAAAGGAGTGCCACATCTGCTTCTTATCCTCCAGCAAATGAGGAACCGATGATTCGCCCCACTTACTGGACAGTTTCTCCAACTCGCTTCCAAACAAGAGTGAGCCTTTTAAAGGGCAATTTTGTAAGGTTAGCTTTGGAGAACGCATCAGCCAACCAATTTCTCAGCCATAACTGATGCCTGGCCACTATTATCAAAGCCACCCTCTGGCTGAGGTGCAGACCAAATCGCAGCTCGCCTCTGCCAAAAAGGCGGCTGCTGGATCCATAACTGTCCTGGAATTCACTCCAGATTCATCAACCTCCTGAAAGAAGTAAACAGTGAGCCACCAGAGAATAACACAGAAGCTATTTGCAAGGCCATCGCCACTGCTTCAAATGCTTTCTTAAGGATGGCCTCAATCCTTCTATCATGCACATCCTTCAAGGCCACTCCTCCCTCCATGGGGATAGTCATCCACGTGGAGACGGCACAGTCAAGAGCATCCACTTTCAGAAAACGCAAACGCTCTCTCACCACTGGATTCAGGGGATACAGGCCTTCCAAAACTCGACCCCCTTTGAGATTAGCCTCCAGGGCGCCCTATTCAAATCAATTAATTCTTGAATGGCCTCTTATGCAAAGAAACCAAAATGGGATTTTTTATTGGCTCAGACATGGAATCGACCCAGGTAAGACAAGCATCTTTAATGTTTGGGAAATCAGAGCCGGTAGCTCATTTCTATTAAAGAACCACAACATAGCCCTATATATGGTTCCAGTCCCGTAGGAATTTCCCATCCTCCAGAGAGTCAGGATCGGCCTCATCATCCATGCCATCCAGATCCCTATTGGAAAGTCCTGCTGCCGATCTAGGTGTACTTTGGTGCTTAACAGTCACCATCTGCGACTCCGACCTTGCAGGATTGGACAGGGCTGAGGAATATTTACCTTATAAATGGGCTCTGACCGACGGCCCGCAAATGCGCAGTAGAGAGCGGCTCTACTGCGCATGAGCGGGCAGGAGAGTATGTCGTCACAGCGGAACTAAGATGGCGCTGGGAGGAGCAGCAGCAGCAGCGGATCGGCAGCGACGATATCGGCGGAGCAGCGGCGGTATGCGAGTGTCAGGCGGGCCGAGCTACACTAGATGGGAGGAGCGACGGCAGCGATATCAAGAGGCAATGTGGTGGCGGCGGTGGCATGGAGCAGCTGAGGTGCGCGCTGGGGAGGGATCCCCGGAGACCTTTCATCTCCATGAGCAGGCCATTTTGAAGGCATAAGAGGGAAGAGGGAAGGGGGTGGGGATTGAGAGGGAGGGAGGGGATTGAGAGTGGATGGGGAATGACTGAGGGAGTGGGAGGGAGAATGAGGGGAGAGAGGGAGAATGAGGAGGGAGGGAGGGGGTGAGAGTGAGAATGGGCGGGGAGTGAGGCGAGAGGAGGGAGTGGGGGGTGAGAATGATAAGGGGGGGAGGTGAGAGGGAGGGAAGGGAGGGGGGAGACATGAGGGGGAGAATGGGGAGGTGAGAGTGAGGGAAGGGGCGGGAGTGGGAGAGAGAATGATGGGGGAGGTGAGAATGAGGGAAGGGGCGGTGAGAGTGAGGGAAGGGAGTTTGAGTGGGGGCAGGGGAGGGAAGGGGGGGTGCAGTGACCGAGGGGGGAGGAGGACTGAGTGACTGAGTTGAATGAGCGAGGGGAAGGGGGAGTGAGGGAAAAGAAGTGTAGACGGGTGCAGTGTCCGAAAACGGACAGAAACTTTTTTTAAATGTAGCCTGTTTTAACGGGCTTAACGGCTTGTACCTGAAGAAAGGACTGCAATCCTTGACAAAATTCTACCTAAGAAAAGGCAGAAGGATCCAAGCTAAAACCAGAAGGCACCTGTGCTGTGCCCACTGAGCTACTTTCCCCTACTGACGAACCAGTTAAGGGAGTCCCAAGGTCAGGCGCCCCTCCTGACATGTCTTTACCCAGGCCTTCATTAGGCTAGGAAGAATGAGGCTTTCTAAAATCAGAAGATAATTCTCCCTGAGCCTCTAAGCAACGCTGGCACAAGTTAGATGGCACACCAGGCTGAGATGTCTGAATATGACAGGCAACACAGAGGGAAAGGCACTCATGTTTCTTAGCTAGAGGTGCCATTAGTCTGTCAGTAAGCTTAACAGGTGACTGAAGGTGTATGTCCAGCTGAATTCACACTGTAAAATATATGCGTCCAAAATTTAGGCGTTGCAAAGCTAAGCGTCCCAAACTTAAACACACAACCAATGCAGCCCAAATTGTGCGCACAGGTAAGTATGCACCAAACACGGATACCACTATCACCTGGACATCCAAGAAGGTGTCCGACTAAGCATCCAGACACACTTCACGAACTGACAGTCCTGAAGTGGGCAGCTTAATGCGCAGGAAAGGCTCATGAAATTGCTGCGGCCTAGTACACGGCGCACAGAGAAAAGCCTAAGAGTGCGGCCTAGCCCAAAAGGACTGCTCAACCTGCTAGGCTGCCCATGTCCCTTAACCTCCCTCGGGAGTGGGAACAAACGTCAGAATAGCTTGCCGAGCACAGAGACCGGAGGAAGGAGGAAGCCTTTCAAAAAAACCTCTTTTTCTGCCTCTGTCTTTCTTTTCTTTCTTTAAGCCTTACCTGAGCTCATCCCTTCCCAGCTTAGAACAGAGATGTTCTCAGGCTGCGAGGGGAGAGGGCATACCTTCACCACAGTGCTCGGCTTCCTGCACCTGCTGCCTTTCAGCTATTTTAACAGCTAAGTCCACGCTGGCTGATAAAACCAGCTACCAGACCAAGGCACTCATCTGAGGGACCACAGAAATCACCTCAGGAATTCTCAACTGGAGAAGAGACCATTTGGTATCACCGCAGGAGAGCGGGGAGAATTAAATTTTCTCCTTCTAAAACTTGAAGCAATCCCCAAAAGGGAGATGCATTTCCACCATCCGCTGGAGACGGAGAATACTGGCAGGCTGATATAACTGCAGGAGTATATATACTGTGATACAGCTTTGCTCCATCTCCATCTGCTGGTAGAGGTTCATAACCCACTGGTTCTGGATTCATCTGACTAGACGCTAAGAAAAGCAGAGTCGCTTACCTGTAACAGGTGTTCTCCTAGGACAGCAGGATGTTAGTCCTCATAGATGGGTGACATCATCAGATTAAGTCCGGCACGGAAAAATTTGTTAAAATTTCTAGAAACTTTGACTGGCACACTGAGCATGCCCAGCATGCCTCTATCCGCGCAGCCATGGGGTTCCCTCTTCAGTCTTGAATCTTAGCAAAAAAGATGATCGAAAAATAACATAACAGACCGATAGCGAACCCAACTCCGTGGCGTGGCATGGCGGGCGGGCTCCTGAGGACTAACATCCTGCTGTCCTAGAAGAACACCTGTTACATGTAAGCAACTCTGCTTTCTCCTAGGACAAGCAGGATGGTAGTCCTCACAGATGGGTGAATACTAAGTTGCACGCTGCTCCCGGCAATAACAGGACCAACAGCACTAAACCACATGCCATTGGGCACAACAGAAGTGCTGTGGGATGTTATGGGAAGCAGCACGAACCAGATACTGGACCTTAGGTAGGGAGAGTTGGGTTATTATGCCTGGAATAGATTACGAAGGACAGACTAGCCAAAGGTACTGTCTTGTCGACCATCCTTATCCAAACAGTAATGGGTGGCGAACATGTGCAGGGAGCTCCACGTTGCAGCCTTGCAGATCTCAGCGATGGGGACCAAACGAAAGTGCGCCACTGATGTTGCCATGGCCCTGAGTGTGCCTTGATGCGGCCTCCAGAAGGAAGACAGCAGAAGGATATACAGTCCACCAAACAGTTAGACAGAGTCTGCTTGCCCACCGAAACACCCAGTCTGTTTCTGTCAAAGGAGACAAAAAGTTGCATGAACTGCCTGTGGGCTGCAGTGTGCTCAAGATAAAAGGCAAGGGCATGCTTACAGTCCAGGCTGTGCAGAGCCCATTCACCTTGGTGGGAATGGGGCCTCAGAAAGAAGGTGGGCAAAATGATGGTCTGATTTAGATAGAAATCAGTCAACACCTGACTTAGGAACAGAGTGAAGGCGTAAAATCATCCTGTCAAGAAAGAATTTCGTATAGGGCCGATACGTCACCAATGCCTGAAGCTCACTGATCCTGCGAGTGGAGTAACTGCAACCTGGAAAATGGCTTTCTATGTGAGATGTTTAAACTCACAGGAGCGCATGAGCTTGAAAGAAGATTGCATGAGCCGCTCATTGAAATCCCAGGACACAACAGAAGGATGCAGAGGGGGATTTAGTTGCAACAGGCCCCTCATGAAGTGGCTCACCAAGAGTTGCAGAGAAATTGGTGCACCATTTATCCCCCGGTGGTATGTGCTGATCGCACTCAGGTAGACTCTGATTGAGGTGGTCTGTAGCCCAGACTCCAAGAGGGACCACAAGTCGTCCAACAGTCACAGAGTGGGGCCTTTCGCCTCACACCAGGCGGAGAACCTTGTCCATTTAATCGGTAAGACTGCCTGGTAGAAGACTTCTGGGAAGCCACCATTACCTATGATACATTATCAACATTCAGACAGTGAGGGCCAGCAACCGGAGATTCAGGTGGCACAACCTGCCCTGATCCTGCGTGATCAGGCCGGGAGAGTTGCCCAGATGTATGGGCTCCTGGATCGATAAGTCCTGCAAGATCAGGAACCAGACTTGTCATGGCCAATAAGGGGCAACCAGGATCATGGTGCCCCTGCCCTGCTGGAGCTTCATGAGCATTTTCCCTACCAGTGGGAGCGGAGGGTACGCATTGTAACGCTTTACCTCCACCAGGAGGAGGAGAAGTTAGCAATCTGTAACCAATCTGCTAAGGAATAGCAATCTGTTACGCTTAGCTCCACCAGGAGGGCGGAGTTAGCCACCTGACATGATCTGCTCCTCCAGAGGGTCTGCTCTTCCAGAAGTCTATCTGTTAGCGAGCTGCTGTAGGATGCTCCTGTAAGGAAAGGAGGTAGCAATCTGGTATGGATCAACTCCCCAGGAAGAGGAGTTGGCAATCTGATGCGCTTCCGAGGAGAGGAGCTAGCAATATGTAATATTGAACTTCGCTACTGAGATAGCAATCTATCATGCCTCTGCTACAGAGTAGCCATCTATATATATATAGGCTGCTGGCAAGTCTCATAGAAAGAGGAGTTAATATCAATATAATACTTCCGTAAGCGGAGTTAGTGGTCTGTAGTGGTTGGCTCCCACAAGGTGACAGTAGTGTAAAGAATGACCACTTGGGGAAATGGTGAATCCCTGGGCCGATGGTAGATGACAGCGCCCCCAGGAGGAGATCCTGAGAGGAACCACCGGCTAGGCTGGAATATGAAACAAACACAATAGTTCTTTATTAGGCTGGAAGCTGAACTACCAGAGGTGGCAGTAGTGAGTCGATGTGTCCAGCAAGGCTGAAGTCCTTCTGATACTGGAATTATAATCTCCGGGTTGCTGGGCTGTATAGAGAGACTAGAAGTAGTGAGTAGATAAGGTATACTGGATACAAGATGGTACGCTCACAATAGTAGATGTCTGCAATGGTCTCTATGCCACAGAGAGTCTTCAGTACATTCAGGAACAGGAGCCGTAGGTGAACACAGGTTCCTATAAACAGTCTGCAATAAGAACTCACAATAGCTGTATATGAAATGGCTTCCAGAGTAGAAGAGTCTGTAAAGGATTCTAGGAACATGGGCCCTCATCTGACTAGCCCTCGTTTATCTGTAAACTTGCCAATATAACTCACGATCTCCGTACCTGCTATAACATCTTAGACATAAGGGAGTCTTCAGAGATATAGGAATATAGGCCCGGACTTCCGGCGATGACGTGCAGGAGACGGAAGTGAAAGGGGAAAGCTCCGAGGCTCCGCTCCCCTGTATCGGCAAAAATAACTTAACAGCTTACCGTTTCGCCGCCCTGACTACTGGATCGGCTGCTGGAAGTGCTACCGCACAGCTGAGACCAGGTAGACCCGCGGGTGATGCGCAGGTCGAGCACCCGTGGCAAGCCTGAGCGCCGACCGCACCGACCGCGTGTAGCCAAGATGGCCGCGGCAGCCCAATCTGGAGAGCCCCTGCTTGCTACGGTCACCGAGGAGGCCCTGCAAAAAATATCGCAGCGAGTAACTGAAGCGCTGGACGGCCGCCTCTACAAATTACAGACGGCAATGGAAGATATCAACTCAGCGGTGGAGGGCCATGCTAAGCGGCTAGACACCGCGGAGGGCCTTATATCAGACCTGGGGGACTGGTTGGCTACGACGGAGCAGCGTCTGGTGGGCCTGCAGGGCAAGCAGCAAGAGCTCCTGGCTAAGATGGAGGAACAAGAGGACAGGGAACGCCGGAACAATCTGAAAATAATAGGTCTCCCGGAGGAGGTGAAGGAAGGGGACCTAAAAGAAATTGTTGAGCAGTGGCTCCCACAGCAGGTAGGCCTCCTTCTTCCCGGAGACAGGAATATAGGCCCTCGTGGAACGAGTATAGATTCCTATCTGCAATAAAACTCACTGTGTTCACGTCTGTGATCGCCTCCAGGCAATGAGGAGTCTTCAGAGTATTCAGGGACGTAGGCCCTCGAGGAGCGAGTACCGGATCCCGTCTTGGCAATCTGAAATCAAGAAGAGAGCGCGGAGCCCCCATGGAGCGGGTACTCCTGGTAAGTTTGAAAAGGTCGAGCAGTGGAGAAGGATTCCCCTGGCTGACTCGGATAGTTGTTGCAGGTAGCGTGGACTGCCGAAGCAAGTCCTGTTGTTCCGTTTGCAAGTAGCGTGGACCGCCGAAGCAAGTCCATGAGGAGTTCCTTGCTAACTCGTTAGAGGTTAGCAAACAAAGACCTTTTAAATTGAAAATGGATGACATCATTACGGGGGGACGCCCGAGAGGTTCGCGCCCTTGCTGGTACAAGTCTGGAGAGTGCGCACGCGCGCTTACGTCATCAGGAACATGGCGGATCCATAGCATCAAGCCAGCCCGGGGATACTGGGACCATGAGGCAGAGAGAAGCCGTGGCTGCATCTGTCCGTCAGAGCCGAAGGGAGTCGCCACCAAGGTAAGGTAGAGAGAGTGGAGCGAGGGCGAGAATAAGCATGCATTGAGGAGATCCTTGCCCCAAAACCTGGCGAAGGCATCCAAGGCTAGTTCCCCGACCTCCCTGTACAGGAAGCAGAAGTGGGGCTCTTTGTAATTCTAAGGGGAGGCAAAGAGATCCACGTCTAGATCGCTCCACAGGCAGAAGAGCCTGTTCACAACTGTTGGGATGAGTGACCACTCGTGGGGATAGAAAGTCCAAGTTAGGCGGTCCGCCATTATATTGTCTATCCCTGCAAGGTAAACTGCTCATAAGAGCATGCCCTTGGACAGAGCCCAAGCCCAAATATGCACCGCCTCCTGGCAAAGCAGGAAGGAGCCCGTCCCTCCCTGCTTGTTTATGTACCACATCTTAACTTGGTTGTCGGTCTGGATCAAGACTACTTTGTGAGCCAAGCGATCCTGGAACGCCAAGAGGGCACACAGGATCACTCGCAGCTCCAGGAAGTTTATTTGACAACACGCTTCCTGTTCCGACCACAAGCCTTGCATGTAGATACTGTCAACATTTGAGCCCAGCCCAAGATGGAGGCATCCGTAGTCAGGATCACTTGGGGAGATGGTGTTTGGAATGGCAGATCTATTTCCAAGTTTGGCAGCTTCTCCCACCAGGAGAGGGAGGCCCGGAGCGGTGAGGTAACTCGCACCAGTAATGAGAGGGTCTGGGTGGCTTGAAGCCACTGACAGCGAAGAGTCGTGCATGACTAGTCAGGCAAGTGGGGTGTCATGTACAGAGGCTGCCATGTACCCCAACAAGCAGAATAGCATCCTGGCAGAGACTTTCCAACTCTGAGAGACTGAGTATGCTAGTGAAACCAGAGCCTAGGCACTGTCCCGGGGAAGAAACACCCTGGCGAAGGTCATATCCAGCAGAGCTCTGATAAATGCCAGCTGCTGGGACAGACTGAGATGAGATTTGGGGAGATTGATTACAAACCCCAGTGATTGCAGCACCTTCGCTGTGAGGCAGAGGGGGCGTAGAGTACCCTCCTGCGTGGTGCTCCTGAGCAACCAGTCGTCCAAGTAGGGGAACGTGTTCAACCCACTGTGGTGCAGGTGTGCGCCCACTACAACCAGGCATTTCGTGAAGACCCTCAGGGCACAAGTGAGGCTGAAGGGCAGAACCCTGTATTGGGCGGCTTAGACGCTATCCAAGGGCCTCACTCCTCAGAGTTCTAGACACCCGCCCCTCGGAGGTCTTTCACTCTGCTTCCCTTCAGGATCCTTACTAACGTGACTACCGCTCCTCGAGAGTCTCTCTCTTCTCTATCTCCACAGGATTACAGGATACTGGGTACTCACTCCTCGAGGGCCCTCCTCCTCAGATATCCTGCACCACGGACCTTCAGTCCCAACTACCTTCCACAAGAAGAAGCCTTCCTTCCGTGAGTACCATTACGAGGCGGTGCTCCAACGCCACCCACCAGCTGCGGCATCTCCCGCACTGCGGGCTTCTGCCTAAACGTGACCATCTGGGTGAGACTACGCTACTGAATCCATCGAGCGTCTTGGCACCTCCTGGATCTGTGCCTTTTCTTCTTGCATACCATCATCTACAAGCAGTATAATAAAGACTGTCCTATTCTGTCTCTGCTATCTGTATCAGCCTATCGCAGTGGCTCCCCTTGGGGCTCCTCCCCGTGGGTGGTAACACCTCCACTGCGACCAAGGGTCCACAATGCCACAAACATAACAGACTGTTGGTGCCGGAAATGATGTTTCCTTTAGTGCTCGGCCCATTCCTTCTCCAGTGCTGAGGAAGTCCATGATCCGGATGCCATGAAGCAGTCAGATGACAGAGAGGGACGATCCCCCAAACCCTTTTCTTCCCAAGGAGGGATTGGGCGGGACGTGGACAGTGACGCCAAGTTGGAGGGGACTCCACAACCTTTCGGTGTCGAGGACTACGATGCTGGAGTCGATGGAGTCAACTTTATGGTGCCAAAAAGCTGTTCCATCATGTCCAGCCGGGAACGATGGCCCTTGGGAATTATCTGATCACAGTCAGAGCACCCGCAGACGTCGTGGGAAGCCCCCAGGCAGAGGATGCAGACCTTGCGCAGATCCGAGATGGACATGGTTCGTGGGCACTGGGGGCATTTCTGAAAACCGGTAGACACTATGAAAAGAATCCGGTGAGCAGTCAATGGCCTTCAGGAGGCAACACACTTGGTAATTGACCGCCAAGAATGGGAGAAAATGTACCTACCAAGACACTGGAGGGAAATGATAGCAAGAGGGACCCAGCGTGGAAGAAAAAAGGAAGAAAATTCAGATGAAGGAGTTATTGAAAAATGTTTTGGAGAGAGCTCCTAGACGGCGATGGCAACTGCTTTGCGGAAAAAACGAGACTAAAGAAAAACCCTGCATGGCCGTGCAGATAGTGGCATGTTAAGTGTGGCAGTCAAAGTTTCTAGAAACTTTGACAAACGTTTTCTGTGCCAGGCTCCATCTGATGATGTCACCTATCTGTGAGGACTACCATCCTGCTTGTCCTAGGAGAAATACAGATACACATCCGTGCTGGTGTTCAGACGAAAAAGACTAAGGAGGCTAATGAGGCAGTGCCTGCATGAGAATTCCCATACATGTTCATTAGAAAAAAAGCTCTATGAGCTAAGTGAGAGGGGTCCGTTTGGTGCCGCCAGTCATTACCCACGTGTCATGGCTAATTCAACCCTGCTTATCCATGGAGAAAAAAACATTTAAAAATTGCCTCCTCCCAGTGCAGGGAAAAATCTTCATGCTGTCTACAACACATATACTTTCTTCACAGGGTAAAAAGGCAATGCCAAAACAGCAAAGTATAAATAGAGATTTTATTTTCACGTTCAGTGTGGCAGGTACTTTTGTATCTGCAGGGAGCCTAAAAATTGACCTCTAAAATCCTTTACGGTACAAGCATGATAATTGACTAATAGTAGGTATATTTGCAGAAGAATCAATTTATAGCCTGTTATTATGAACATTTACTATATTTGAGAAAAAAATTACCTGACAGCTACTGCAGCACTTGCCATAAGCACACACTGCATATCCCATCCACTGACAAGTAACTGGGTGACAACAACCATCATTTGTACATTGCTGTAAGAAGCAAACAGTATAACAGTCACTTTAAGATGTTCTGTTAGGATACAAGCCTTTCAAATTCCTTTACAATCCATTAAAAATTCTGAGACGTTTGATTAATATGATCCCTTGGTTATCCAAATGTTCAAAACCTATTATTCTGCATAGGACCACCAAATTTTGTAATGTAACAATGAGACTATTCCACTACAACTACTAACTGAATTATTTCCACATTGCCATGTCTAAATACATTTCAAATATTGCATTGGAATTCAGTTTCAGACATCTTAAATATTTATGGTTCCTTGTTACATCACAATGAACATAATATATAAACTACTAGAAGCATAATGTTTGTCAGATAGACACCATTTGGCTCCACTAGTTTTCCCTTCCTTGATAAATAAGATCTCCCATCTGTCAGCTGTACAAAGCTGGAAAGTATGCAGGAGGTAGTCTTTGGCCCTTTTTTGGCCCAGCAATTTCCTCTTGCTTCTTTCAGCTTCCAGCCTAATCAGAATTAGCCTCAGTTGAGCTTTGGCACCATGAGCCTTCATTCACAACTACCCAGGAATTTTTTCCCTCTCAATTTAGGATAGTGGTTGCAGCAACTGTCCTTGACCAGTGCTTTCAGACCGCAGATCCATCTAGAGCTTAATAAGCATGGACCCATGTCTGCCCAGTTGATGTCACCATTATGTGATGACAGACTACCTCTTCCCCAAATTTTGTGAATGATGCCTCCACAGCCTCCCCAGATCTGGCTGACTCAGGGAACAGAAACTCGAACTGCGAATCAAACCCAGCTCACTGCCACAAAGTCAACCCTGTTTCTTTTTGCTTTTAGCTGGGGAGTATACTCAAGCTGTCCTGCCAACTCTTCCAATTATGGCTTACAATATACCAAAGCCCTATTACTATGTACTGGCTGATCTTGAAAATTCTTCCTTGGGAGCTAGATGCACTCAGCTTTGCCTTCCCTTTTGGCCCTGTACCATTCCGAGTAGATTGGAATGTTTTCATGCTTAAACCAATACCCAGATCCACCTACCTTTCCCTTCCCCTTTTATTACACCTTTGTTCAAAGCACAGACATGAATTGCAATTGTAAGTCACTAACACTTAAAATACTTACCGTTATTTTACCACAGTCACACTCCTCACCATCCTCCACCACGCCATTACCACAGGTCTTTTCAGCAAAAAGTGAATCGGCCACTGGAATGTTTTTCAGACATTCTGTGCCACCAAAAAAACTTAATCGTTTAAAGTAGTCGGCACTGCAGTTACTAAATTTCAAAGCATTTCTGCGGCAGAAAAAAATGGAGCATTTTGTAGCTACACGCATGATCATTTTCCCACAAAAAAAAAATCTGAAAAATTACCATTTGAAGGTGGTCTAAAAACAGTAGAATAAAACCTTAATGAGTGTGTGTAGGAAAAGGGGTTAGCAACCATAAGTACAAGAATCACCAAGTTAAAAAGTACTAAAACTAAATTAAGGTTACAAACATATAAAGGCAGTAAATCTGCAAAGGTTTTCTGTCTAACATTGAAAACAATATTTTTCATTAAAATCAAACAATTTTTCTCTAATTACTGTAGTATTTTCACTGCTGCATCATTCTTTCATTACTTAAATTTAGTCTGCATGGACTTTTCTTAAACAGCATGCAGTTTAACATGGTCTCAAGTGTTCTAGAATAACTGATGAAATAATCTGTCTATAGATTTTTAGGGATGTGAATCGTTTTTTGACGATTTAAAATATCGTCCGATATATTTTAAATCGTCAAAAATCGTTAGAGCCGCGATACAATAACAATTCCCCCGATTTATCGTCAAAAAATCGTAAATCGGGGGAAGGGGGAAGGGGGAGGGGAAGGGGGAGGGCGGGAAAACCGGCACACTAAAACAACCCTAAAACCCCACCCCGACCCTTTAAAAATAAATCCCCCACCCTCCCGAACCCCCCCAAAATGCCTTAAATTACCTGGGGTCCAGAGGAAGGGTCCCGGTGTGATCTTTCACTCTCGGACCTCCGTGCGTTGTAGAAATGGCGCCGGCGCTACGTTTGACCTGTCATTGCCGTTTGCGCAAAATGGCGCCGCAAAATGGCGCCAGCCGTACGGCAACACAATTCGACTGCAGGAGGTCATTCCAGACCCCCGCTGGACTTTGGCAAGCTGGCCAAAAGTCCCTGGGGGTCCAGCGGGGGTCCGGAACGACCTCCTGCAGTCGAATCGTTTTTCCGTACGGAAAAACGATTCACGGTAGGAGATCGTTCCGGACCCCCGCTGGACTTTTGGCAAGTCTTGTGGGGGTCAGGAGGCCCCCCCAAGCTGGCCAAAAGTCCCCGGGGGTCCAGGAGCGATCTCCTACGCTCCTGCTGTCGGGGACAAAAAAACAAAATGGCGCCGGCGCTACCTTTGCCCTGTCATATGACAGGTCAAAGGTAGCGCCGGCGCCATTTCTACAACGCACGGAGGTCCGAGAGTGAAAGTTCACACCGGGACCCTTCCTCTGGACCCCAGGTAATTTAAGGCATTTTGGGGGGGTTCGGGAGGGTTGGGGATTTATTTTAAAGGTCGGGGTGGGTTTTAGGGTTGTTTTAGTGTGCCGGTTTTCCCGCCCTCCCCCCCACTGGACCCCAGGTAATTTAAGGCATTTTGGGGGGGATTTATTTTAAAGGGTCGGGGTGGATTTTAGGGATGTTTTAGTGTGCCGGTTTTCGATTTACACAATTTACACGATTTACACGATATTTAAAAAACCCAAACTGCGACGATCCGATTCCCTCCCCCTCCCAGCCGAAATCGATCGTTAAGACTATCGCTCACACGATTCACATCTCTATAGATTTTTACATAGATCCAGTTTTACAAAGCTGCTGTTGCGGTCCCGGTCGCAAGGCTTGCGACCGGGTCCTTACCTCCGGCCTCGGGGCGCCAGCAACAGAGATCTCTGTGCACCGGGGGGCTGCTCTCTCCCACCAGTCGGTCGGCGGCGGGACGCGCAGGTTGCTGGGCCTGTTCAGGCCTTCTCGCGGCGGCATCTCCACGAGGGAGATGCCGCCGAGTTCTGAATCCAAGCCCCTCCCCTCCTAGGCGCGCGCACGAGGAGGCTCAATTTAAAGGGCTTTTCCTGCCAGACCGCGGGCCGCCCACAACAGTGACGTCAGACACCGGCAGGTACTTAAGCCCAGCGTCTGATCCTCCAAATCGCCTTGCAACTAGGTTCTCTGCTGGGTATTAGTTGCACTGTGCTGTCTGACCTGGATCTTTGTTTGGATCCTGTTCCTGGTTCAGTCTTGCTCCAGCTCCGGATCCTTGCTTCAGCTCCTGGTCTCACTTCAGCTCTGGCTCCAGCTCCGGACCCTTGCTTCAGCTCCTGGTCTCGCTTCAGCTCCGGCTCCAGCTCTGAACCCTTGCTTCACCTCCTGGTCTCGCTTCAGTTCCAGCTCCAGCTCCGGATCTTCCGCTTCCGTTCCGGACCACCTTGATTTCTTCCCAGGTTCCTGACTTCTGCCTGCTCCCGTTTCCTCGTGTCTGCAGCCAGTCTCGACCTCGGTCTGTCTACACTGCTGTCCACTGTCTTCGCCTAAGCCCCAGCGGTCCGGGTTCTCACGGGCTCCTACCGGGAGAACCTCTGGCTTCCAGGGTGAAGCCGTCCTCTTCTCTTCATCTCTCCTGGTCACCTAAGTCCCAGCAGCTCGGATCCTCATGGGCTCCTCCTGGGGGATCTCGGGCTTCCAGAGCGAAGACTTCTGCTCAACGTCCAGCTTGTATCCGCCCACCGGCCTGCTTATTCTCTACGAAGCACTCACCTTCTTCTTCCACACCTCTCCGTCAGGCTGGTCCAAGAGTCCACCGCTACGCTCAGAACAGCTGCTCTTCAACAGATCCATAATTATTGCATACCATGGGAAGAAACAATTGACACACATACACACACATAGACCCCCCCTCACCCCCAGTAATAGGCCCTCAGCTTTTTTTGAATTACTATCCTCTTAGGCCTAGATTCTCTAATACCGCTGGGCTCTTTGAATCGCGCTGTGCAAGGGGGCGTCAAACTGGGCAGCGGTGCTGCGATCGCTACCGGCTTTCGCACCCAATTGCGCCATCATAAGAGGTGGTGCTATTGGGCGCGAAATTGGCAGCAAAAGGGTTCTTACCTTTTCGCTGTCCGCGATGTCTTTCCGGCATCTGCCCCGGTGCCACCCCGACTCCTCCAGCTCTGGTCTTGACGCCACCCCGACTCCGCCCCCATTTAGTGATCGCACGCAAAAAGGGACTTTCGCGTGCGATCCACATAGAAAATGACCCTCTTAGTCCTAAATGTGGAAGATTATTTTTTAAACTGCCTGAATTTCCAATTGTTGGAAATTCAGGCAGTTTAAAAAATAATCTTCCACATTTAGGACTAAGAGGGTCATTTTCTATGTGGATCGCACGCGAAAAGTCCCTTTTTGCGTGCGATCACTAAATGGGGGCGGAGTCGGGGTGGCGTCAAGACCAGAGCTGGAGGAGTCGGGGTGGCACCGGGGCAGATGCCGGAAAGACATCGCGGACAGCGAAAAGGTAAGAACCCTTTTTGCTGCCAATTTCGCGCCCAATAGCACCACCTCTTATGATGGCGCAATTGGGTGCGAAAGCCGGTAGCGATCGCAGCACCGCTGCCCAGTTTGACGCCCCCTTGCACAGCGCGATTCAAAGAGCCCAGCGGTATTAGAGAATCTAGGCCTAAGAGGATAGTAATTCAAAAAAAGCTGAGGGCCTATTACTGGGGGTGAGGGGGGGGGTCTATGTGTGTGTATGTGTGTCAATTGTTTCTTCCCATGGTATGCAATAATTATGGATCTGTTGAAGAGCAGCTGTTCTGAGCGTAGCGGTGGACTCTTGGACCAGCCTGACGGAGAGGTGTGGAAGAAGAAGGTGAGTGCTTCGTAGAGAATAAGCAGGCCGGTGGGCGGATACAAGCTGGACGTTGAGCAGAAGTCTTCGCTCTGGAAGCCCGAGATCCCCCAGGAGGAGCCCATGAGGATCCGAGCTGCTGGGACTTAGGTGACCAGGAGAGATGAAGAGAAGAGGACGGCTTCACCCTGGAAGCCAGAGGTTCTCCCGGTAGGAGCCCGTGAGAACCCGGACCGCTGGGGCTTAGGCGAAGACAGTGGACAGCAGTGTAGACAGACCGAGGTCGAGACTGGCTGCAGACACGAGGAAACGGGAGCAGGCAGAAGTCAGGAACCTGGGAAGAAATCAAGGTGGTCCTTGACATGAAATCAAGGTGGGCCTTGACATGACTCAATAAGACTGCTTACTGTGCACATTAGCCTATTTTCGGGGGGCTATGCTATTATTACAAAATAACATAAGAAATGCCAAACTGGGTCAGACCAAGGGTCCATCAAGTCCAGTATCCTGTTTCCAACAGTGGCCAATCCAAGTCACATGTACCTGGCAAGTACCCAAAGATTAGTAGATCAAAAGCTACTATTGCTTATTAATTACCGTAATAGCAGTTTATGGATTTAACATCTAGGAACTTATCCAAACCTTTTTTAAACCCAGTAACACTAACTGCTGAAACCACATCCCCTGGCAATAAATTCCAGAGTTTAACTATGCGCTGAGTGAAAAAGAATCTTGATTTGTTTTAAATAAGCTATTTGCTAACTTCATGGAGTGCCCCCTGGTCCTTCCATTATCTTAGAGAGTAAATAACCGATTTACATTAACTTGTTCAAGTCCTTTCATGATTTTGTAGACTTCTATCATATTCCCCCTCAATCGTCTCTTCTCCAAACTGAACAGCCCTAACTTAAACATAGAAACATAGAAACATAGAAATGACGGCAGAAGAAGACCAAACGGCCCATCCAGTCTGCCCAGCAAGCTTCACACACTTTTTTCTCTCATACTTATCTGTTTCTCTTAGCTCTTGGTTCTATTTCCCTTCCACCCCCACCATTAATGTAGAAAGCAGTGATGGAGCTGCATCCAAGTGAAATATCTAGCTTGATAAGTTAGGGGTAGTAGGGGTAGTAACCGCCGCAATAAGCAATAAGCAAGCTACACCCATGCTTATTTGTTTTACTCAGACTATGTTATACAGCCCTTATTGGTTGTTTTTCTTCTCCCCTGCCGTTGAAGCAGGGAGCTATGCTGGATATGCTTGAAGTATCAGTTTATTCTTCTCCCATGCTGTTGAAGCAGAGAGCCATGCTGGATATGCATCGAAAGTGAAGTATCAGGCACATTTGGTTTGGGGTAGTAACCACCGTAACAAGCCAGCTACTCCCCGCTTTGTGAGTGCGAACCCTTTTTTCTTCTCCCCTGCCGTTGAAGCAGAGAGCTCTGCTGGATGTGTGTAGTATCAGTTTTTTCTTCTCCCCTGCCGTTGAAGCAGAGAACTATGCTGTATATGCATAGAAATTGAAGTAACAGGCTTATTTGGTTTGGGGTAGTAACCGCCGTAACAAGCCAGCTACTGCCCCCTTTGTGAGTGCATATCCTTTATTCCACATTTTCTCTTGCTGTTGAAGCTAGAACGATGTTGGAGTCACAGTAAGCATGTGTACGTTTATTGAATAAGGGTATTGTCTCCAGGCAGTAGCCATCATTCTGGCGAGTCACCCACTCTTCATTGGCGGCCTCTTGACTTTATGGATCCACAGTGTTTATCCCACGCCCCTTTGAAGTCCTTCACAGTTCTGGTCTTCACCACATCCTCCGGAAGGGCATTCCAGGCATCCACCACCCTCTCCGTGAAGAAATACTTCCTAACATTGGTTCTGAATCTTCCTCCCTGGAGCTTCAAATCGTGACCCCTGGTTCTGCTGATTTTTTTCCTACGGAAAAGGTTTGTCGTTGTCTTTGGATCATTAAAACCTTTCAAGTAACTTCTTTAGCTTTTCCTCAGCTGTTCCATGTCCTGTATCATTTTGGTTGCCCTTTTCTGTACCTTCACCAGTGCAGCTATATCCTTTTTGAGATGCAGTGACCAGAACTGCACACAGTATTCAAGCTGCGGTCTCACCATGGAGCGATACAGAGGCATTATGACATCCTCCTTTTTATTTTCCATTCCCTTCCTAATAATTCCTAACATTGTTTGCTTTTTTGATCGCCACAGCACACTGGGCCCACGATTTCAATGTATTATCCACTAGGGATGTGCAGAAGGAAAACATTTGTTTCGATTCGGTTTTCGTTTCGCCGAGACACAAATTCATTGCATTAGTTTCATAGAGGGGAAAAACAATTTGTTGATTACTTTCAGTCGTTGTCCTTTTTCCCATTAAAGTCTATGGGGGAAGTATTTGCAGGCTATTTTTGCTGTAGAATTGGGGTTTTCTTATCAATTCTGATGAAACTTCTGGAGAGCAATCATCAGAACAAGAAAAGAGCTGCAAGGTACTTAGATTGTGGCAAAGTGGCATCAAAGTGGCATGAATAGCCTAAGGCACTGTAAAGGGGCAAAGGGGTACCAGGAGTGGCAAGAGTGCTTTAACAGAAGCGAGTGTGTCAAAAACACACCACAGCTTCAAAAGAGAGCACAGATAACAGTTGCATGAATCCTCAAAGGCAGCACGACAGGCAAAGTGGGAAGACAAGTGGCATCAACATCCTACAGCACAATGAAGGGGGAACACAGCAAGCAGAAAGAGTGTCAGAAAAAACCACAAGGCGCCGATAAAGGTACAAAGCAGCAGAAAGACTAGCACCAACACATTGAGGAACCATGATAGTGGCAAAAACACCACAAGGAGTAGAGTGAGTTGTCTGGTGTATGGCAGCAAGGCAGAGTGGCAGAACGTTGATAGGGGCAAGACAGGCTGGCAGAGTGGAGGATGTCTGGTCCCTGTGGTTTTGAAAAGGACAAGCTGGCAGAGCTGAGGTAGTCAGGTCTCTGTGGTTTGATAGGGGCAAGATAGGCTGGCCCCGGGGAGAGTTCTCTTTCCTTTGCGCAGGAAAGGGGCTCCGTAGAATGGGTTGTTGGTCCCTAGAGTGGAGCACAAGCCTTCAAGCGTGGCGTCGACGTGGAGGAGGTTTCCATGTGAACAGCAGTTCTGGTTCAACATTGGTCAGAGGGTACTAAGAGGCTAGCTACACCCGGGGAGAGCTCCCTGTCCTTTGCGCAAGAAAGGGCTCCCTGAAATGGGTTGGCCCCTAGAGTGGAGCACGAGCCTTCAAGCATGGCAAGTCGATGTGGAGGAGGCTTCCATGTGAACAGCGGTTCAACATGGGTCAGAGGGTGCTAAGAGATAGGCTGGCTACACCAAGGGAGAGTTCCGTTTCCTTTGCGCAGAAAAGGGCTCCCTGAAATGGGTTGGCCCCTAGAGTGGAGCACGAGCCTTCATGCGTGGCAAGTCGATGTGGAGGAGGTTTCCATGTGAACAGCGGTTCTGGTTCAACATGGGTCAACGGGTACTAAGAGATAGGCTGACTACATCCGGGGAGAGCTCCCTTTCCTTTGCGCAGGAAAGGGCTCCCTAGAATGGGTTGGCCCCTAGAGAGGAGCACAAGCCTTCAAGTGTGACGAGTCGACGTGGAGGAGGTTTCCATGTGAACAGCGTTTCTGGTTCAACATGGGTCAGAGGGTACTAAGAGATAGGCTGGCTACACCCGGGGAGAGCTCCCTTTCCTTTGAGCGGGAAAGGGCTACCTAGAATGGGTTGGCCCCTAGAGTGTGGTGGTTCCTTTGGCATCTAGTGAATACCAATAATCTATTAACTGTACTTATGCACTTCAGCTGATGACAAAGGAACTTGAAGAGCTCTCAGAAATAAGAAAACTGCTACTCAAGTCCAAATCTACAATATCAACCTATATTGACTTTGTACCCTACAGTTCCTCTGTAAACTATGGGAACAAAGAGGATGAACTAGAGTACAACTACCACCAGTTTTCTATAGTACTAGAAACATTAATGTTGGCACCTAAGAAACATCTAGGGAACATGGCCCATATTATGAAGGTCATGAAAACTATTGAGCATATCCAAGCTCCAAGCTAGACAGACAGGCACAGAGTTTGAGGTCAGGCCCTTGTAGGGTCATAAGGCCTGGACAGTGGACAACAAGCACAGCATTAGAGGTCAAGTCCTTGTAGGGACGTAAGGCCTGGACAGACAGGCACAGCATTAGAGGTCAAGCCCTTGTAGGGACGTAAAGCCTGGACAGACAGGCACAGCGTTAGAGGTCAAGCCCTTGTAGGGACATTAGGCCTGGACAGTGGACGGACAGGCACAGCATTAGAGGTCAGGCCCTTGTAGGGATATAAGGCATGGACGGACAGGCACAGCATTAGAGGTCAAGCCTTTGTAGAGACATAAGGCCTGGACAGTGGACAGACAGGCACAGCTTTAGAGGTCAGGCCTTGTAGGGACATACGGCCTGGACAGACAGGCAGAGCATTAGAGGTCAGGTCCTTGTAGGGATGTAAAGCCTTGATGGACAGGCACAGCATTAGAGGTCAAGCCCTTGTAGGAACGTAAGGCCTGGACAGACAGACACAGCATTAGAGGTCAAGCTCTTGTAGGGACATAAATTCTGGACGGACAGGCACAGCATTAGAGGTCAAACCCTTGTAGGGACGTAAGGTCTGGATGGACAGGCACAGCATTAGAGGTCAAGTCCTTGTAGGGGCATAAAGCCTGGATGGACAGGCACAGCATTAGAGGTCAAGCTCTTTATTTATTTATTTATTTATAGATTCTTTTATACCGCGGTACGTATAGATATACATCACCTCAGTTTACAGTGAAACAATAATTTAGCAACAGGCTTTACATATAACAGTTTAAACAGTAAAAACATTTAACCGCAACAGGCTTTACAGAAACATTGGGTTCATGGGTAATATGTTAACATCATTAACTATAATAACCATAAAATATTAATAATCAAGTATTACACAGGAGTAAATTAACTGTCCAAGGAAGAACCAAAGTCTCATTAAAGTCAATATGTAGGGACATAAATCCTGGACGGACAGGCACAGCATTAGAGGTCAAACCCTTGTAGGGACGTAAGGTCTGGATGGACAGGCACAGCATTAGAGGTCAAGTCCTTGTAGGGACATAAAGCCTGGATGGAAAGGCACAGCATTAGAGGTCAAGCCCTTGTAGGGACATAAGGTCTGGATGGCAGGCACAGCATTAGAGGTCAAGCCCTTATAGGGACATAAATCCTGGACGGACAGGCACAGCATTAGAGGTCAGAACCTTGTAGGGATGTACAGCCTGGATGGACAGGCAAAGCATTAGAGGTCAGGCCCTCGTAGGGATGTAATACTTGGACGGACAGGCACAGTGTTAGAGGTCAGGCCCTTATAGGAATGTAATGCTTGGACGGGCCGGCACAGCATTAGAGGTCAATCCCTTTTAGGGACGTAAGGCCTGGACAGTGTTATGGTTTTGAGGTGTTTGAGTGGATTCTTGGGTGCTATGGTGATGGCCACTCACAGGGGGAGGAGCCCCGTGAGGAACCACAGTACCAGGCTAGATTCGAGACACACAAATACAGAGATTTGTCTTTTATTATACAGCTGAGATATACCACCAGAGGTGGCAGTAGTGAGGTGATCCAGAGATAGCAGCCCAGGGGCCCTCGGCAGAGGAGATCCATCTCACAGAGATAGTATGGGGAGCCCTGAATGTAAGTTCCCAGTGCAGCAGTGCTGTAGATGAGACTGACAATGTTAGATTACTCACTAAGTTGGTAGCTGTATAGGTGGAGATCCCAGGAGGCAGAAGTAGTTGAAAACAGGAACCGAGCCAGAGAGAGCAGGTACCTGATCCCAGATAGCCACCTGAAAGAAAGGAAAGGGCCCCCGAGGAGCGGGTACACAGGTTAGAGAAATACCCCGAAGGGCAGAGAGAGCTTCCAGCGTCAGCAAGGAAGCAGCAGAGTAGCTCAGACCAGAGGCTTTCCATCCAATCATGATCCTTGCTAACTCGATTAGCTTGCAAATGAAGGGCAGGCTAAATACCCAGATGGCGTGACGACACTCGAGGGGAATGCTTCGAGGTTCCCGCCATGATGTGGATAAAGACGTGGGTGGCATGCACACGCACACCCTAGGAGGCCCTTAGGAGAAACATGGCGTGAGGCTTTGCCATTGCCGTCCTGGGGACGCCGGAAAAAGCGGCACTCAGACGCAGCAGTAGCCATCTTCCCAATGCTAGCGGAGAGAGCAGAGAGAGGTGAGGCACAAAGGTCGAAGCCACCTGAGACCGACGGACGCGACAGTGGACGGATAGGCACAGCATTAGAGGTTAGGCCCTTGTAAGGATGTAAGGCCTGGACAGACAGGCACAGTGTTAGAGATCAAGCCCTTATAGGGACATATGGCCTGGACAGACAGGCACAGCATTAGAGGTCAGGCCCTTGTAGGGACATAAGGCCTGGACAGTGGATGGACAGGCACAGCATTAGAGGTCAGGCCCTTGTAGGGAAGGCCTGGACAGACAGGCACAGCATTAGAGGTCAAGCCCTTGTAGAGACGTAAGGCCTGGATGGACAGGTACAGTGTTTGAGGTCAGGCCCTTGTAGGGACGTACGGCCTGGACAGTGGACGGACAGGCACAGCGTTTGAGGTCAGGCCCTTGTAAATACCCAGAAGCTTTTAACTGTACTTATGCACTTCAGCTGATGACAAAGGAACTTGAACAGCTCTCAGAAATAAGAAAACTGCTACTCAAGTCCAAATCTACAATATCAACCTATGCTGACTTTGTAGTTTACACAGTGCCTCTGTAAACTATGGGAACACAGAGCATGAACTAGAGTGCAACTACCACCAGTTTTCTATAGTACTAGAAACATTAATGTTGGCACCTAAGAATGATTTAGGGAAAATGGCCCTTATTATGAAGGTCATGAAAACTATTGAGCATATGAAATATGCAAGCTCCAAACATCTTAAGTCAGCTTTTTATGTTCTTACATTCCAAATTTTGCAAAACAGGAAAAAGAATATTCTGGAAAGAAGTGATGCACAAATACAAAAAACTGAAATTAGGAATACTAGAACTAAACTCAGACAGGCACAGCGTTTGAGGTCAGGCCCTTAGAGTGACGAAAGGGATGGACAGACAGGCACAGCATTAGAGGTCAAGCCTTTGTAGGGACATAAGGCCTGGACAGTGACGGACAGGCACAGTGTTAGAGGTCAGGCCCTTGTAGGGACATAAGGCTTGGATGGATAAGCACAGCATTTGAAGTCAAACCCTTGTAGAGACGTAAGGCCTGGACGGACAGGCACAGCATGATAGGTCAAGCCCTTGTAGGGACATAAGGCCTGGACGGACAGGCTCAGCATTAGAGTTCAAGCCCTTCTAGGGATGTTTGGCCTGGATGGACAGGTACAGCATTAGTGGTCAGGCCCTTGTAGGGACATAAGGCCTGGACAGTGGATGG
The DNA here is from genome assembly GCF_901001135.1 of Rhinatrema bivittatum. Classification (NCBI taxonomy): domain Eukaryota; kingdom Metazoa; phylum Chordata; class Amphibia; order Gymnophiona; family Rhinatrematidae; genus Rhinatrema; species Rhinatrema bivittatum. Next base: position 295,936,934 of record NC_042619.1, read on the forward strand.
ACAGGCACAGCATTAGAGGTCAGGCTTTTGTAGGATGTAAATCATGGACGCATAGGCACAGCATTATAGGTAGGCCCTTGTAGGGACGTACAGCCTGGACAGACAGGCACAGCATTAGAGGTCAAGCCATTGTAGAGATGTAAATCCTGGATGGACAGGCATAGCATTAGAGGTCAGGCCCTTGTAAGGCTGTAAGGCCTGGACAGACATGCACAGCGTTAGAGGTCAAGCCATTGTAGGGATGTAAAGCCTGGACAGTGGATGGACAGGCACAGCATTAGAGGTCAGGCCCTTTTAGGGACATAAGGCCTGGACAGTGGAAGGACAGGCACAGCATTTGAGGTCAGGCCCTTGTAGGGACGTACGGCCTGGACAGTGGACGGACAGGCACAGCGTTTGAGGTCAAGCGCTTGTAGAGATGTAATGCCTAGATGGACAGGCACAGCGTTAGAGGTCAAGCCCTTATAGGGATGTAAGACCTGGATGGACAGGTACATCGTTTGAGGTCAGGCCCTTGTAGGGACGTAAGGCTTGGATGGATAAGCACAGCGTTTGAGGTCAAACCCTTGTAGGGTCATAAGGCCTGGATGGACAGGCACCTTTATAGACTAACAGATTAATTGTGGTGTTTCTGCTATCACAGACTAACATTCTGGAAGGACTATCACAGACTAACTTTCTGGAAGGACTGTTAGATTTCAAGAGGTAATGCTAGCCCATTGGAGGCACTAAGTGCTGGGAAGGAAGAAAGGAGCAGATGTCAATGGGGAAAATAATAAAATGTGGGTTGGGCCATACAGAGCTGCTCTGGGCCCTAGAGCTGCCCAGGGCCCTAGGCAATTGCTTATTCTTCTTAAGCTTCATGCATACTCTGGATTCCAAGAATTCTAATATTACTTAGTGGCTTGTGAACTTTGAGAAAATTCTAGCATATTAGAATGCTATCATCAGAAAACAGGAATTAAGTAATTATCCTAGCCATACTCTTATTGATCCTTGTTTACTAAGGGGTCATTTATCAAATTGCTATATGGCTATATGGCATTTTCGCATGCAAAAAAATGCCTTTAACGCATGCGAAAACACCATAATGCACAGTGTGATCAATTTAGAAAAAGGAGAGAAGCTGCCACCTGTACCCTGAGAGAGCTGCAGGATAAGCCCTTGGCCAGACCAGCCTGCAAAAAAGACAAAATGTCAGGAATCAAAGCCCGAGTAAGAACCACCTGATTCTCCTCACATCAGGATTTGAAAACTCCCCAAACCCTGACATAAGCCAGGGAAGTAGAGGTTTTTCTAGACCTGAGAAGAGTAGTGACCACCGCATCAGAATAACCCTTATCCTTCAAACGATGCCTCTCAAAAGCCAGGCCACTAGAGAGAAGCGATCTACCTCTTCCAACAAACGGGACCTTGGCAGACAAGATTCAGAAGGTCCCGAAAGCGAAGCGGACCGTCCACTATGAGGTTGACAAGGTTTGCAAACCAAGGATGTCTCGGCCATTCCGGAGCTACCAGAATCACCTCCGACGGACGAGATTCTATGCGCCAAAGAATCTTGCCAATGAGAGGCCAGGGAGGAAACACATAAAGCAGAACATTTATTGGCCAGGGAAGAACCAAGGCATCTACTCCTTCTGCCCCTGGCTCCCAATGTCGACTGAAGAAGCAGGGAGCCTTGGAGTTCCGGAACGCTGCCATCAGATCCATGCTCAGCGTGGACCACTTTTCACATATGAGATGAAACGCCTGCTCGGAAAGTTCCCATTCCCTGGGATCTAAAAGATGGCGACTGAGAAAGTCTGCTTGAACATTGTCGAGCCCAGCGATGTGAGATGCTGCAATGCAAAGGAGATGTTGTTCCGCCCATGCTATCCACAGCTGAGCCTCGAACGCAACCGGTTGACTCTTGGTTCCCCCTTGGCGGTTGATATAAGCCACTGTCGTCGCATTGTCAGAAAGGATTCTGAGTGACTTCCCCTGAAGAAGCGATAGAATGGCCTGTAAGGCTAGCCTCACCGCTCTGGTCTCCAAATGACTGACCAATGAGATTCCTCTGGCAACCATTGGCCCTGAACAGACTTGTTGAGACAAACAGCCCCCCAGCCAGACAGGCTGGCATCAGTCGTGACTACTGTCCAAACTGGAACCTCTAGGTCTACTCCACGATGCAAATTCTTCAATAGGAGCCACCAATCGAGACTGGAACGAGCAGAGTCTGTAAGAGGAAGGGGAAGATGAAATTGTTATTATACCGGATTCTAACGGGAGAGCAATGCTGACTGAAGCAGTTTCAAATGAGCAAAGGCCCACGGAACTAAATCCAAAGTGGAAGCCATGGAGCCTAGAGCCTATAATGCCAGACTTTGGGAGGAGACTTGGACAACAAGACCCGAATCTGACTCTGTATTTTGATGATCCGCTCTTCCGTGAGATAAACTTTCCCTAAATGAGTGTAGAATAGGGCTCCCAGAAACTCCAAGGACTGGGATAGTACTGTGGCAACCGTCCCTTCCCGATGGCTTCACTCCACCTACCTTTCTTTCTTTGCACCTCCTCTTGCTGTGGATGGATGCCTGGTTGCCGCAGCGTCTGCCTGCCGTCCTCTCCGGTGTCCCCGGACCGGCTTGGGTGCTGCCTCCCGCCATGCTCCGCTGGTACCTTAGGGCGCACGCGCCGCGAGGCCCTCACTCTTATTTCCTACTTGGCGCGAACCTCAGGGGCGTCCCCCTGTGATGACATCACGCTGCCCAGATATTTAAAGCCTACAATGTTTGCTAGCCTTTGAGTGAGCAAGGGGGGATTCTTACAGATAGGATTCGCTCTCCGTACCCAGCTACTTTGCCTCTCCAATTTTCCATTGGACTCTTAACGCTAATGGGGTACCCGCTCCTCGGGGGCCTCACTTGCTTTTCAGGTCGCTATCAGGAAACCGGTACTAGCTCCTCGAGGGCCCATGTTCCCTGACTCGCTGCCTGCTCCTACCTTCTCTTCTGCCTGGAAGGATTCGCTATCTTCAACACCAGTGAGTACTACCATCTTCACCTCAGAGCTGTTCCCTGGAACCAGGTACTCGCTCCTCGAGGGCCTGCCTCCGTTCCAGCCATCGTGCCATCTCCTACGTGGAACTGCTGTGTGAGTACATTACCTTCAGGACTCTCAGCTCTTAGGGATGAGGTACTCGCTCCTCGAGGGCCTGCTCTCCCTATCCTGGGGTTCTCCATACTGGGGCTTTGTGCATATTCCACTGTACTCAAGATTCTCAGTTCTTTCCACTATAGCACTGCTACCGGAGGAATCGCTGTTCCAGCGCTGGAGGGATACTAGCCCAGCCAGGCTACTTCTGCTGCTCACTACTGCCACCTCTGGTGGCTTCATCACATTGTCTAATAAAAGATCAATCTCTGTGTTTGTGTGTCCTAAGCTGAGCCTGACCTGTGGCCCTTCATGGGATTTCCCCTCGTGGGCATGGTCAGCTGCCACAGTGTCCAAGGGTCCACCCAAACCTCACTAATTATAACAGATTGCTAACTCCATGGATCCGGCACAACTCAATGCCTTACAGGCCGTCCCTGGCCTGGCCCTCGCATTACTAAACAACAAGATGCCTTGGAAAAGCTCACTTCAGCGTTTCATCAGCTACAAGCACAGAAGACGCAAGGCGTTACTTCCAGTAATAAAGGTCAGTTACCTGAAGTAACTATAAAGACTATGGTACCTCTGGCTGCTCCAGTTCGTTTCTCTGGAGAGATTCAAAGGTTTCCTAAACCAATGCTGCATGGATTTCGCATTGCAGCCTGCACATTTCCCCACAGCCTAAGCCAAGACTACTTATATTCTATCTTATCTTGATGGAAGAGCCTTGTCTTGGGCTTCAACACTGTGGGAACGTAAGGATCCAATTCTGCAGGATATTGATGGATTTCTAGAATTATTTAAATCTGGTTTTGATGATCCTGCTCGACTGACTTTGCTGGCTCTGACCTGGTGCTCCTGAAGCAAGGCAACCGACCACTGGCTGATTTTGCAATAGAGTTCAAGACTCTTGCTACAGAATTATGCTGGGAACCTAGAAGCCTGAAAACTCTTTTCTTCAGAGGTCTGAATACCCGCTTGAAGGATGAGCTTGCCACTCGTGAGACACCTTGGCAATTCTAATAGCTTTGGCTACTAGAATTGACCACCGGCTTCGTGATAAGGTGAAAGAACTCAAGCCTACCAAAGGACCGGTTCAGAAGGAGACTCGTGCTAAACTTACACTTCGGATGGTTCCAGCAGTACCTGTTGCCAGTGGTGAAGAACCAATGCAACTTGGTCGCAGTCATTTGACTTCAAAAGAGAGAAGACTTCGGAAGAGGCATGGCTTATGTATGTACTGTGGACAAGCTGGTCACGATGTCTCAACATGCCCTATTCGTCCGGAAAACGGACGGGCCTAAGTCCTGCAGGAGGACTGTTCTTAGGCCTTACCTCACCTTCTCCTCTGCTCTCTCTACCAGTCTCCTTGACTTGTGGACCGTCTATAATACAAACTCTTGCCCTTGTGGATTCGGGGGTAGGAGGCAACTTTATATTTCGATGCCTAGTGGAATATTTGAGGATTCCCCTCGTTACTTTAGAAGCTCCACTACTCTTGTCATCCATCCATGGAGAACGTTTGCCCGGTGATGTGACTTGTCGCATCGAACCAGTTACTCTTCTCACCGGAGCCCTCCATACGGAGACAATTCCCTTCTTTGTGTTAGAGAAGGCCATGCACCCTATCGTTCTGGGGTTACCATGGTTGCAGTTGTATCAGCCTCAATTCGACTGGTCCTCCTTGGAACTCTCTCGCTGGGGCCCAGGTGGTCATGGCAGTTGCCTCATGGAAGTTTCTCCTGTTCTCTGCATGCCTACAACTCCAGTGAAGGCAGGACTGCCGTCTCAATATGCATCATTCAGTGATGCGTTTTCCAAAGAAGCTGCTGACATCCTCCCTCTACACAGATCTTATGACTGTGCCATTCGGCTGAAACCAAACACTGAACCTCCGAAAGGACGTGTCTATCCATTCTCTGCAATAGAGAATAAGGCTATGTCGAGTACATCGAGGATAATTTACAGAAAGGTTTCATTAGACCTTCAAAGTCGCCAGCCAGCGCAGGATTCTACTTTGTGGGGAACAAGGACGGAACTTTACACCCTTGTATCGACTATCGAGGTCTGAACGAGATTACGATTAAAGACCATTACCCCCTGCCTTTAATCTCAGAGCTCTTCAGGGGGCCAAGATATTTTCGAAACTTGACCTGAAGGGGGGCCTACAACTTAGTCCGGATTCGCAGTGGTGACGAGTGGAAGATGGCTTTGAACACTTGAGACGGTCATTTTGTGTACTTAGTAATGCCCTTCGGCCTGTGCAACGCACCCGCTGTGTTCCAGAACATAATGAATGCCATTCTGTGGGATTTGTTGTACAAGAGTGTCGTAGTGTACCTAGATGACATCCTGATATTTTCTCAGAATCTGTCTACTCATCTAGAAGACATCAAGCAAGTTTTACCAAAACTCAGAGAACACCGACTCTACGCCAAGCTATCCAAGTGCGAATTCCATAAAGACTCCGTGCCTTCTCTTGGCTACATTGTGTCTAAAGATGGCTTCCAGATGGATCCCCAAAAATTAGAAAGTATCAAGAATTGGTCCCAACCTACCAGCCTGAAGGCCCTGAGACGATTTTTGGGATCATCAATTACTATAGAAGCTTTATAAAGAACTATTCTTCTTTAACGGTACCCTTGACTGCTATGACCCGGAAAGGGGCCAATGTTTCTAAATGGTCTGGGGAGGCCAATTCCGCGTTCAAAGATTTAAAGACTGCCTTTTCCACGGAAAGCAAATGTTGCTTACCTGTAACAGGTGTTCTCACAGGACAGCAGGATGTTAGTCCTCACATATGGGTGACATCACAGGATGGAGCCCAATCACGGAACACTTTTGTCAAAGTTTCCAGAACTTTGACTGGCCCCTACTGGGCATGCCCAGCATGGCACTAACCCTGCAGCCAGCAGGGGTCCCCCTTCAGTCTTGTTTAAAAGCTACAGGCAGTGCCGAAAAATAAAATAAGAAAACGTTACGAACCCAACACCGCGGGGCGGCAGGCGGGTTTCGTGAGGACTAACATCCTGCTGTCCTGTGAGAACACCTGTTAACAGGTAAGCAACATTTGCTTTCTCACAGGACAAGCAGGACGATAGTCCTCACATATGGGTGAGTACCAAGCTGAGGATGTCCAAGAATTGCACCAAATGTACCCAAGATGTGCAATAGGCACAAATATTGGGGAGGAGTTTGGTCGAGGGCATCCTGAACCCTAACGGGCAGGCGGAAGGGTGTTGGTACTTCACGTTGTGAACAGGTTACGAAGGACAGACTGGCCGAAGATGGAATCTTGTCTTCCGGCTTTGTCCAAGCAATAGTGGGTTGCAAAGGTGTGGCGAGAACTCCAGGTGGCAGCCCTGCAAATGTCAGGAAGCGGCACTGATCGAAGGTGCGCTACTGAAGTCGCCATGGCCCTCACAGAGTGTGCTTTAACACAGTCTTGAAATGGAATGCCCGCTTGCTGATAGCAAAAGGATATGCAGTCCGCCAACCAGGAGGAGAGCGTCTGCTCACCCACAGGCTGCCCTAATTTGTTAGGATGGAAAGAGACAAACAATTGAATACTTTTCCTGTGGGCAGCTATACGGTCTAGGTAGAAAGCTAGAGCCCGTTTACAGTCAAGGGTATGCAGAGCCTGCTCTCCTGGATTGGAATGGGGCCTGGGAAAAAAGGTAGGTAGTATGATGGATTGATTTAGATGAAAATCCGAAACTACCTTGGGTAAGAATTTAGGGTGAGTACGGAGTACTGCCCGGTCCTGCAGAAATTTAGTGTAAGGCGGATAGGTAACTAAGGCCTGTAATTCACTAACTCTGCGAGCTGAAGTGATTGCCAAAAGGAAAATCACTTTCCATGTGAGATATCGAATGTCACAGGAGTGAAGAGGCTCGAATGGTGATTTCATGAACCGACCCAAAACCAGGTTAAGGTCCCAAGAAGGGGCCAGAGGACGCAGTGGAGGTTTGAGGTGAAGCAAGCCTTTCAGAAAACGTGTTACAAGGGGTTGTACTGATATAGGAACATCCCTGACACCTTTATGGAAGGCGGCTACCGCACTGACATGCATTCTGATGGAAGAAGTTTTTAGACCTGACTCTGATAAGAGCCAGAGATAGTCCAGAAACTTCGTGAGTGGACAGGTAAAGGGGTCAAGGGACTGAGAAGAGCACCATGACGTAAACCTGTTCCATTTGTAAGAATACAATTTTCTTGTGGAAGGCTTCCGTGGAGCAATCAGGACACGGGAAACTGGTTCAGAAAGGTTAAGTGATTGAAGGATTAACCTTTCAACATCCATGCCGTCAGGGACAAGGCTTGAAGATTGGGGTGGCGGAGACAACCGTTGTTCTGAGTGATCAGAAGCAGGTCCTTTCCCAAGGGAATGTGCCTTCGAATGGGGAGATCCTGCAGTATTGGAAACCACACTTGGCGTGGCCAGTGAGGTGCTATGAGGATCATGGTTCCCTTGTCCTGACGTAACTTCACGAGAGTCTTCGAGAGAAGAGGAAGCGCAAGGAATGCATAAAGTAGACCAGTTGCCAAATAGAGGGAGAATGCGTCTCTGGATTGAGAGTGTTTGCTGCGAATGAGAGAGTAGAAGTTCTCTACTTTGCGATTTTGAGCAGACACAAGGAGGTCTATTTGAGGATATCCCCATTGTTGGAAGATGGATTTCGCTATTGAGGGGTTGAGAGACCACTCGTGTGGTTGAAAGATGCGACTCAGCTTGTCTGCCAACACATTGTCCACTCCCGGTAACCAGGTGGCCCTGAGGTACATTGAATGGGAGAGAGCTTCTGCCCATATCTGCGCAGCTTCCTGACACAGAAGGAAGGAGCCCGTGCCTCCCTGCTTGTTGATGTACCACATGGCCACCTGGTTGTCCGTCTGGATCAGGATGACTTGATTTGAGCAGCGATCCTGAAATGCCCTGAGAGCATATCTGATTGCTCGAAGCTCCAGGAAATTTATTTGGTGTTTGGCTTCTTCTGGAGACCAAGATCCTTGAGTCTGCAGATTGGCCACATGGGTTCCCCATCCGAGGTTGGAAGCATCGGTGGTGAGAGTTAATTGAGGGTCTGGAGCCTGGAAGGGCAAGCCTTGGAGGTGATTAATCTGATTTCTCCATCAGGCAAGAGACTGATGGAGTGAGTCTGTTACGTGGACAATGGTCGACAGGGGCTGAATGCTTTGAGTCCATTGTGACCGTAGAGTCCACTGCATGACTCTCATGGCCAAACGGGCCATTGGTGTGACCTGAACTGAGGACGCCATGTGTCTCAGGAGGATGAGAAAGTGGCATGCCGTTGCGGAGTGCTGGGACTGCAGCTGGTGTGAAAGAGACACGAGAGTGACAGCTCGTTGTCGAGGCAGAAAAGCCTTTGCCTGTAAGGTGTCCAAGTCTGCCCCAATGAATAACAAGTTTGAGATGGGACTAAAGAGGATTTGTCGTAATTGACAAGAAATCCTAATGGAATTAGAGTGTGTAAGGTTAGATTGAGGGACGACAGAGCAGCTTGCTGAGTGGGAGCCCTGACTAACCAATCGTCTAGATAGGGGTAGACGTGAACACCCTGAGTTCTTAAGAAGGCTGCAACCACTACGAGGCATTTCGTGAAGACTCGTGGCACAGACGCTAGGCCGAATGGAAGTACTGGTAGTGTTTGGGGCCTACAAGAAACCTCAGGTATTTACAATGAGATGGAGCTATCGCAATATGAGTGTATGTGTCCTGGAGTTCGAGAGACCTGAGCCATTCTCCTCTTTGTAGGAGAGGAAGAAGCGAGCCTAAGGTTCCATCTTGAATTTTTCTCGCTGGAGGTATTTGTTGAGGGCCCGTAGGTCCAGAATAGGACGAACGCCTCCCGAGGTTTTGGGGATTAGAAAGTACCAGGAATAGAACCCTAGGACGTGCTGAGAGTAGGGTACGGGTTCTATTGCCTTGGACTGGAGAAGGAGGGAGGCCTCCTGATCCAGAAGGATAGAGTGATTGGATGTTCTCCATGTTGGCAGAGGTGGGGAGTCCGGTGGCATGGAGAGAAAGTTCAGATGGTAACCTTGGGCAATTATAGCCAGTACCTATTGGTCTGAGGTGATTGAGTGCCATATGTTGTTGAAATGGCACAGTTGGCCTCCCACTGGTATGTGAGGCAATGGTGGCTGGCTGCTGCTCTCTAGGTGGAAGTCAAAAACCTGAAGCAGGACCTGGTTGAGGAGCTGCTTGCGGCTTTTGTTTCCATGTCTGACGAGACTGGGCTTTTTGAAAAGGTCTCGTGGCACGGGATCTGGTTGGTGGCGGATAGGACTTCTTCGGCCGGAAGAAGGACTTCTTAGAGTCCTTTCGGAAGGGCTGTTTTGAAGAATAGTCAGAAGGTATCAGAGAGAGCTGTCTGAGAGTCTCATGATGGTCCTTAAGTTCCACTACTATCCGTTGAATCTGTTCTCCAAATAGATTATCTCCTACACAGGGTAGGTCATATAACCTGTCTTGTACCTCAGGGCGAAGCCAGGCCCATCTCCTTGCCGAAATAGCTGTTGCAGATACTCTGGTAGCAGTATCAAAGATATCATAGGATGATCTGATCTCATGCTTGCCTGACTCAGAACCCTTGTTTACTAGGGTTTGAAGCTGATCTTGGAATTGTTGAGGCATGGTATCTGTTAAATCTTATATCTGCTTAAAAATGACCCTATTATATTGGGTCATATAGAGCTGATAAACGGCAATCCGTTTATCCGTATTCCAAGGCATTGAGCCTTGGAATACTCGGTGGCCAATGGCATCTAGAAACGTCTGTTCCTTGTCAGGGGGAAAAGAAGTGTGAGGCTTTGATCTCTTTGCTCTTTTTTGTGCAGATTCAACAACTATAGATTGGTGATCCAATTGAGTTTTCTGAAAGCCTGGAGCTGACTGCACCAAATAGGTAGTGTCAGCTTTTCTATGCACTGGAGCAATGGAGCCAGGATGTTCCCAGTTCTTCTTGAAGAGATCCAGAAGAACCCGGTGGATAGGGATGGAGGTTATTTCCTTGGGAGCATCCAAGAATTGGAGCAACTCCATCATCTGATGTCTGTCATTCTGTTCAGTCTGCAATTGGAAGGGAACCAATTCAGACATTTCTTTCACAAATTTTATAAAGGAGAGGTCCTCTGGAGGAGAACGCTTCCTACTTTCAGTGGGTGAAGGTGGTGAAGGTAAATCATCAGTGTCCGGGGAGGAATCATCAGTCCAGGTGTCAAAGGGATAAGCACCTGTCCCTCTAGGAACTAGAGGAGGACGGGATGGTGGGATAGCTGAAGGTCCTGGTCTAGGCTCCGAAGGAATCGGAGGCATTATTGGAGGCACCGATGAAGACATAGAAGGCACCGGCGCAGGCATCGAGGGCATCGATGGAATGCTCGTGGCGCCGACAGACATATCGGCACCGATGGATGGATCGGTGGTGAGGGACGTATCGGCATCAATGGCTGAGGCAGAACTCCCGATGGAGGGATGCGGAACGGTGTTTCTCTTCCCAATGACAATGTAAGCGGGGAGGGCATCGGAGCCATCAGAGACCCGGGGTCCATCGGTGGAAAAGCGGCACTGAGCGCTTCCATCCTGGAGAGCAGCGGAAAAGGGGTGGTGGATGGTTCCGCAATCGGTACCGATGTCGGTGCTGGAGGAACCTGGAGTCGTTGCATCGCCTTGTCGACGGCCTCCTGAACAATCTGGTCCAGTTCTTCTTGGATACCTGGCGCAAACAGCCCCGGCTCCGGAGCAGAAGTAGGAGGCAGAGGCATAGCTGGAGGAACCACCATTAAAGGCGGATTCGCGGCTCCCGATCCCCTGTCGGGTGAGGGTTGCCTCGGTGACCTGGTCGCTGACAAGGTTGGTACCTTTTCTGCACGGGGTTTCTTCGAAGGCAGCTCGGACGATGGCGAGGTCGATGATTTCGCTCCCTCGATGGTCCAAGACTTACGGTGTCGATGGCAATGTTTGTCTCTACGATCCCCTCGGTCCTGAGGGAGAGTAAAGGGTGTTGAAGGCCAAGATGTCATTGATGCCAGATGGTCACCGGCTGGTGGTCGATGCAGGCGCGAAGTTGACGATGCCGGTTCTGACGACGTCGATGCAATGGACGGAGTTGGGGTTTGAGCACGGAAGAGAAGTTCCATCTTCTCCATTCTGGCCTTGCGAACTTTTGGTGTCATTAGGGCACATTTGGTGCAGGTGAAGACATCGTGCTCGCGTCCTAGACACATAACAGACTTTATGGGGGTCTGTGATGGACATGGTGCGATTACAGCCCAGGCACCGACTGTCATGGCCATGGAAAAAATTGAGCCGCGGTACGGTCGACGCCAGTAAGCCGCGAGGGCCAAACTCGATGGTAATCGATGGAAAACAGGTAAAAACTTACCGGAGTATCAAGGTCTGAAAAAAGTTAAAGGAGGGACCCCTGTGGGGCAAATTAACTTTTAGTAATTCTGTGAGGAAAATTCCTGTCAGGAATCTCTGCAGAGCTCCTTTACCGCGAGGCTACTGCTGCACGGAAAAAAGAAGACTGAAGGGGGACCCCTGCTGGCTGCAGGGTTAGTGCCATGCTGAGCATGCCCAGTAGGGGCCAATCAAAGTTCTGGAAACTTTGACAAAAGTGTTCCGTGATTGGGCTCCATCCTGTGATGTCACCCATATGTGAGGACTACCATCCTGCTTGTCCTGTGAGAACCATGCCTACGTCATCCGGACCCCAATAAGCCATTCATCGTAGAGGTCAATGCCTCTGACGTCGGTGTGGGGGCTGTTCTGAGCCAGACTGAAGATTCCAAGTCCTTACGTCCCTGCTCTTTCTGCTCACAATGTTTCTCTCCGGCAGAGAAGAATTATGGGATCGGTGACAAAGAGCTCCTGGCTATTAAGTTGGCATTCGAGGAATGGCGGCCTTGACTCAAAGGCGCTCAACATCAAATTACTGTGTTTACGGACCATAAGAATCAAGAGTATCTCCGCCATGCGCAACGTCTTAACCATAGACAAGCTAGATGGTCCTTATTTTTCAACCGCTTTGACTTCTTGCTCAAATATCGCCCCGGAGACAAGAATACCAGAGCTGATGCCCTATCACGCTCCTTTCTCTCGGAGGATATTCCGGAAGAGGTGCAGCACATAATCAACCCGAAGAAAGTCGTCTTAGCGGCTACTCATTCAGTGCTCGCTGGTGAAATCATCGTGCCAATGTATCTCAGAAAGAAAGTGATCTAATGGGCACACGATTCCAAGCTGGCTGGCCATCCTGGTCAATGCTGTACACTGCTGAAGCTACAGAAGTATTATTGGTGGCCAACTATCAAGAAAGATACACTCTCCTTTGTGGCACTTGTGCCAACTGCGCCAAACACAAACCTACTTCTGGCCAATCGTGGTGATTGCTGCAACCGCTTCCAGCTCCGGAACAGCCCTGGACTCATATCGCTACTGATTTTATTTATTTATTTATTTTTAACTTTTCTATACCGAAGTTCAAATAACAGAGTTAATTATCACTCCGGTTTACATTGCAACCATAAAAACAGTGACAAAGTTGTCTTACATAGAACAGGGGGAGAGAAAAACTTGGATACAGCTTAAGAATGGGGAGTAACGTGATTTTGTAGTTGATCTACCCCTTTCTAAAGGTATGAATACCATCTCGGTTACAGTCGATCGCTTCAGCAAGAGGGCCCACTTCGTGGCACTACCTGGCTTACCCTCAGCCTCGAAACTTGCGAAGCTCTTCATAGTCCATATCTTTCGCCTCCACGGCTTACCGAAGCACATAGTCTCGGATTGAGGATCACAATTCACGGCAAGATTCTGGAAGGCTCTATGCAAACTCTTCGACATCTCCCTAGATTATACATCTGCCTATCATCCTCAATCTAATGACCAAACAGAACGGATGAATAGGACCCTGAAACAGTTCATTCGGGCCTATGTGAATTGCCATCGGAACAACTGGGCCGATGGCTGAATTTGCCATTAATTCTCATCAGCAACATCAACTGGATTAACAACATTTGAAGTGGTATATGGATGTTCACCATCACCGCCACTTCCACTGAAGCTCTCAGTGACGTCCCCAGCAGCCCAATCCACTGCTGAAGACTCAGATGAAAGCAATGCTACTCAAAGCGAGTGATCGAGCCAAAAGGTTTTATGATGCTCATCATTCCAAAGCGCCTGTCTTTCAACCTGGTGACAAAGTCTGGCTATCCACTAAGCACCTTAGACTGAAGTTACCCTCCTCTCGATTTGCTCCTCGCTACGTTAGACCATTTCCAATCTTCTGACGTCTTGGCAATGTTACCTAGTGTCTGAAGTTACCACCTGGATTGAACATCCATATTTCACTTCTGAAACCACTCATCATCAGTGAATTCTCTTCCAAATCTCAGGAACCATCTCCTATCAATGCAGAAGATGACCTAGAATACAAGGTCAAAGCCATTCTTGATGTCTGCAAACGAGGCAAAACCTGGGAATACCTTCTCTCTTGGGAAGGTTTTGGCCCTGGCTAATATCCTTGACAAAGAGATGCTCCATCAGTTTCATCTCTCGCATCCTTGGAACCCAAAACCTGGTACCCGCAGAGAAGATTGCCATTTGAAGGGGGTACTGTTGCAACCGTCCCTTCCCGACGGCTTCACTCCGCCTACCTTTCTTTCTTTGCACCTCCTCTTGATGTGGATGGACGCCTGGCTGCCACGGCGTCTGCCTGCCGTCCTCTCTGGCATCCCCAAACCGGCTTGGGCACTGCCTCCCACCATGCTCCACTGGTACCTTAAGGTGCGCGCGCCGCGCAGCCCTCACTCTTATTTCCTACTTAGAGCGAACCTCAGGGGCATCCCCCTGTGATGACGTCACGCTGCCCGGATATTTAAAGCCTACAATGTTTGCTAGCCTCTGAGTGAGCAAAGAGGTTTCTTACGGATGGGATTCGCTCTCCGTACCCAGCTACTCTGCCTCTCCAATTTTCTATTGGACTCTTAACACTAACGGGGTACCCACTCCTAGGGGCCTCACATGCTTTCAGGTCACTATCAGGAAACCGGTACTCGCTCCTCGAGGGCCCATGTTCCCTGACACTCTGCCTGCTCCTACCTTCTTGTCTGCCTGGAAGGATTCGCTATCTTCAACACCAGTGAGTACTACCATCTTCACCTCAGAGCTGTTCCCTGGAACCAGGTACTTGCTCCTCGAGGGCTTGCCTCCGTTCCAGCCCTAGTGCCATCTCCTATGTAGAACCGCTGTGTGAGTACATTACCTTCAAGCCTCTCAGCTCTCAAGGATCAGGTAGTCGCTCCTCGAGAGCTTGCTCTTCCTATCCAGGGGTTCTCCAAACTGGGGCTTTGTGCATATTTCACTGTACTCATTCTCAGTTCTTTCCACTACAGCACTGCTACCAGAGGAATCGCTGTTCCAGCGCCTGAGGGATACTAGCTACTACTTCTGCTGCTCACTACTGCCACCTCTGGTGGCTTCATCACATTATCTAATAAAAGATCAATCTCTGTGTTTGTGTGTCCTAAGCTGAGCCTGACCTGTGGCCCCTCACGGGACTTCCCCCCGTGGGCGTGGTCAGCTGCCACAGTGTCCAAGGGTCCACCCAAACCTCACTAATTATAACAGGTACTAAATGACTCTTCGCCGGGTTGACAACCCAGCCCAATGTCTACAGAAGCTGAAGAACTCGAGACACAGCCAAGTGACAGAGATGTTCCGACTTCACTCGAATGAGCCAATCGTCTAGGTAGGGATAAACAAAGAACCCCTCTCTTTGGAGCTGTGCGGCTACAACCATTATTTTGATAAAGGTCCTGGGCGCATTGGCGAGACCGAATGGAAGAGCGCAGAATTGAAAATGGTCTCCCAGAATCGAGAACCATATGAACTTCTGATGGTCGGACTGAATTCCTATGTGAAGATATGTCGCAGTCAGGTCCAAGGAAGCTAGTAACTTGCCTTTATGAACGGATGTCAGGACCGCTCTTAAAGTTTCCATGCAAAACCTTGGGATTCGCAGACATCGATTGACTCTTTTTAGGTCCAGAATGGGACGAAATGTGCCATCTTTTTTGGGTACGAAAAAGTAGATGGAATAAAGGCCCTTTCGTCGCTTTGATGGAGGAACCGGCATGATGGCCCCCAGCTCTCTTAGACGATGTAAGATGTCCCACACCGCCTGACACTTTTGATCGTAAGAACATGGAGAGATGAGAAAACGGTCACGAGGGCGCCATACAAAATCTAAAGCGTAGCCTTGTTTTATCACAGTGAGGACCCACTGGTCCGATGTTATTTTGGTCCATTCCTCAAAATAGACAAATAGGTTTCCCACTACCGGAACCGAGGAACAGACCGGCCTCATCTCATTGAGAAGTTTTCGCTCCACCAGAGCATTGGGATGGACCAGATTTCTCAAAGCGACGCCCTCGAAAGGACTGAGTCCAGGACTGCTGTCTAGTTGGCTATTGCTGAAAGGAAGAACCTGAAGAGTGGGAGGAGCGAAATCTATGATTCCCTCGGAAACGAGATCTGGAAGGCAACGACCCCCTTGTTTTGGGCCTATCCTCAGGCAGACGATGAACTTTATTCTCTCCTATGGAATTAATTATGTCCTCAAGATCTTTCCCAAAAAGTTTACCCTTGAAAGGCAAAGATCCCAACTGAGCTTTGGAAGAGACATCCGCAGACCAGTTTCTCAACCAGAGAAGCCTGCAGGCAGAACAGCCAAAACCAATGACCTGGCTGAGGTACGCAACAAATCATAAAGAGCATCAGCACTGTAAGCAACAGTGGCTTCCAAATGCCCAGCATGAATAGCTTTGGACTTAGAAAGAGAAGAATTACTCTGCAGGAGTTGAACCCAGCGGAGCCCTGCCCTTAAGGTGAAACTGCTGCACATGGCGGCTCATACTCCCAAAGCAGATACTTCAAAAATCATTTTTCGTTGGACTTCTAACTTACGATCTTGAAGATCTTTGAGAGCTGCTGCACCCATAACCGGGATTGTAGTCTTTTTGGTGACCGCAGATACAGCAGCATTGACCTTGGGAACATGCAGAAGATCTATAGCATCCTCAGGCAGAGGATATAGCTTATCCATGGCCTTGCTGACCTTTAAGCCCAAGTCAGGAATGTCCCATTTCCGAAATAATAAGTCTCTGACAGAAAGATGAAAAGGAAAAGAGCGGGCTGGCCCCCGAAGACCAATCATGACCGGGTCAACTGAGCCCATATGAGAGTCCACAGGTGGTGAATCAATTCCCAGTTCCTCAAGAATAGCAGGAATGAGGGGATGAGCTCCTCCTTTCTAAAGAGACGGACCACCTTAGGGCATTGCCTTCGACCACGTGAGAACCGGAAGTGGGGAACAGGTACAGACCCCCACCAGAATCAGGGTCCTGAGGAGGATTACCACTAGGGCCCCCCTCGTCTGACTCCGAGGTATCAGTAGACGTCTCCTCTAGGGACCAAGACACCGGAGTCCTAAGAGAACATTTAACCTTAGGAGTCTGCATCCCCTCAGAGGACTTTTCCCTTTTGGATGCTGATTTATGGGAAATCCCCTCAGGATTCTTTTTAAAAGATCTGCTGGCCTTAAATGCCTTATGCAAAAACAGAAAGAAGTCAGAGGAAAAAGTAGGATTCTGAAGTCCCCTCGGGACTCTCCTCACCAGCAGCAGCAGTATGAGCAAGAAAATTGCCTCCCTCAGAGGTTAAACGCTGCGGAGAAATAGGAGGAGGAGAAACCCCTCCCCCCTCTGTTAGGAGCGGGCAGCGCGAAAGGAACCCAAAATGGCTTCCATTCCTGCACTAAGCAGGAACGGAGCAGCTGTAGAAAGATTTGGGCGCTCCCAGCGAGCAGAGCAATGGAGAGAGGGTAAAACGGTACCGGCAGCTGCCCCTGAAGATCCCTCCGCCCCCCCCCCCCCCCACCCCCGGGGAGGCAGGAGGAGCATAGGCCGTCATGGGACACTCTCGTCCGCTTTGCTTTATTTACTCAAAAAACTTTTTTTTTTTAAATTTTTTATTTATTGCATTTCTTATATTTTTACAATACAATTGGATACAGAGGAAGCAAAAAAAAATTTTCCAGGAAATTTAAACTCAATACATTTTTACCTCATATACTATCCACAACAAGGATAATAAAAGAAACTTAAGAGAACATAGACATTAAGTAAACGCTTGGAGCATAAATTAAAGAATATATACAATATGTGCATATTTCCCTTGTACTCCCTCTTCTACCTCTTTTAATCCCTTAATAACAGCCTTTAGGAGTGTGTATCTAGAAATGCTCTTAATTGGTCCGGGTAGTTAAAGACATATGAATTTTGTTGGTATTTTATTAAGCATTTGCAAGGATAGCGTAATGAGAACTGCACACCTCTATCTTGCACTTCCTTCCGGAGTGCTATAAAATTTTTTCTTCTTAATTGCGTTGTTCGTACAACGTCTGGGAAGATTCTAATAGGCGCACCATAAAAATCTTTCTTCTGTTGTCTGAAATGAAGCTTTAACACTTCATCTCTCTCTACATGGGAGAGGAACTGTACTAACAAGGTTGCTCTATTTTTGATTTTCGATTCAAATGATTTTTCCAAAAATTCTGTCAAATTAAGATTTTCCACTTCCTTTATATTATTTTCCTCTTTACCTTGATATAAATAGTAAATATTAGATATCTTAGGAATTAAATTTTCTGTGTATTTTAAGCTATTTTTAAGATAACTATGAAATAAGTCCACTGGGGTAACCAGATGGACTTTTGGAAAATTTAATATTCTTAAATTCAATTTTCTATTCTGGTTCTCTATCATCTCAATTTTTCCCTCGTATTCTTGTACCAATTTTATTAAATTCACCTGAATTTTCTGAATTCCTCCCACTTTCTCATCCAAGATGTTAACATTTTTCTCTAAATTTTCAACTTTCTCTTGCACATTCACATTTTTATTCAAAACTTCATGGACATTAAGAGTTAGCGTATTTATCGATTTTTGCATTTTCATAATCATTACACCCAATTCCTCTAATGTGAGTTTTTTTGGAGTAATTTCCATTATATATCATGGGCATTCTGTTGGATTCGTGGACCCTTGGGCCGATCGGAGCCAAAAGAGGAGCTGCTGTAGATGTTGGTAGCAGCGACCCCGACCGGGAGGCGGAGCTGACAGACTAGCGGCTGGTCGAAGGTGGAATCCTAGGAGCTCTATGCGACCAAGAGCTCTGGCGAGGAAGGCGGTGATGAAGGCGCTGGCACTGTGCTGAGAGAACCTTCGCCCTGGAAGCCGATCCTCCCCCGAGAGAAGCTCGTAGGAGTTCGGCCGCTGGGACTTAGGAGATTCACCCTGGAAGCCGGAGTCCCCCCAGGAGGAGCCCGTAGGAACCCGGCCGCTGGGGCTTAGGAGGGCCCACGGGGGCCTGGTCCGCTGCAGTCCAAGGTTGAGTGTCGAAGGGTCTTTGCTCGCCAATCCGGAGTCAGGAACCGATGGATCACCGTCAGCCAGTCCGAGGTCAGAAGCCAGAGAATCCACGTAAGCCGGTCTGGGGTCGGAAGCCAGGGGGTCAACGGAAGCCGGTCCGAGGTCAGAAGCCAGGGGGTCAACGGAAGCCGGTCCAAGGTCAGAAGCCAGAAGAAATCCAATTACCAGTCCGGGGTCAGAAGCCAAGAGGAAACGTATGCCAATCCGAGTCAGGAACCAAGTGGAAGCCGAGACAGCAGGAACGCAGCAACTGGAGACAGGAGCAAGCCTGGGAACCTCGTTGCAAGGCGAAGATTAGGCCTGGCTGCAGGGTTTAAGTACCCTGGAGGCATCTGACATCATCAGGGGCGTCCCCAAGGCTTTCCCGCGCTGGCCCCTTTAAATAATCAAAAGAGACGCGCGCGTGCGTCTAGGGGGCGGGGCTTAGCGCCGCGAGGCGCCGGCTGCTCCGGCGAGGCAGGGGAACGGCAGCAGAAGCGGCTGTAGGCCCGGGCGAGCTGGGGGAACGCCGGGCCTGTGGTCGGCGGCGTCCCCGGGGCCCTGGGGAGCGCGGGATCCGCGTCAACCCGCGAGCCGGTGAGTGGCGATTCCGGGGGCGGCCCGGAATCGCAACAGTACCCCCCCTCCTACGCCCCCTCCCGGGAGGCCGTGGCTTATCCGGATGGGCCGAATGAAACTGACGAAGGAGCGCTTTGTCGAGTATGTGGGTAGAGGGTTCCCACGAGTTCTCTTCAGGGCCATAACCCTCCCAGGACAGGAGGTATTCCCACCGACGACGATGAAACCGGACATCCAGCACCTCCTGTACCGTGTAGGTGGTATCCGGATCTGAGGAAACTTCGGAGGGTTCTGGCGGAGACGGCCGGAATCGGGAGAGCACCAGTGGCTTGAGGAGGGATACATGGAAGACGTCATGGATCTTGAGCGTGGATGGCAGGCGCAGTCTGTAGGATACAGCCCCAATGCGTTCGGCCACCGGGAAAGGTCCGATGTAACGCGGCGCTAGTCTCATGGACGGAGTCCGCAATTGGATGTGTTTAGTGCTTAGCCATACCCTCATCCCGGGTAGGAAGACCGGAGCGGGCCGTTGAGCCCTATCTGCATAAGCCTTAAAGCGGGTGGCCGTCCTGCGAAGTTTTTCCTGAGTAGTAAGCCAGAGGCGTTGAAGCTGACTGGCTGTTAGTTGTGCCGCCGGGGAGGTAACCTGCACTGGTAATGGCAACGGAGGTCTAGGCACCCTCCCATAAACTAGCTGGAAGGGAGGCTGTAGTGTAGCGGAGTGCTTGTGGCGATTATAGGAGAATTCCGCCCAGGGGATGAGAGAGGCCCAGTTGTCTTGAAGCTCATCTACAAAGGCCCTGAGAAATGTCTTCAGGGAGCGGTTAGTTCGTTCCACCTGTCCGTTACCCTGGGGGTGGAATGCCGTGGTAAAATCCAGTTGAACCCCGAATTTCCTGCATAACGCCCTCCAGTACTTGGCTGTGAATTGCGGGCCTCGATCTGAGGCGATATGCGACGGTAGGCCATGCAATCGGAAAATATGTTGAACAAATAGATCAGCCAACTCAGGGGCCGTAGGTAGCTTGGGAAGCGGGACGAAGTGAGCCATCTTCGAAAACCGATCAACGGTGACCCAAATCACGGTTTTCCCCTCAGAGAGCGGCAAGTCCACCACAAAATCTGTGGATAAGTGGGACCACGGTTCCGTGAGAATAGGGAGTGGCTGGAGCAGGCCCCAGGGGCGGCCCGGAAGTGGCTTTTGTTGAGCGCATGTGGGGCAGGACTGGACATAGAGCCGAACATCCTCCCTCACTCTTGGCCACCAGTAGAACTCGGTGAGCAAGTCAAGGGTTCGGGTAACTCCGGGGTGGCCCGCCGTCAGGGAGTCGTGTGCCCATGCCAGGACTCTTCTCCGGGAACGAGCCGGAACCACCGTCTTCCCTTCGGGGCCCAGCTCCGTGGCCGCCAGTAGCACTTTAGCTGGATCTAGAATGTATTGAGGAGTTTCCTCCCCATCTTCAACCTCGGTGGTGCGGGAGAGAGCATCCGCCCGAACATTCTTGGCTGCGGGTCGGTAGCGAAGCGAGAAGTCGAACCGACTAAAAAAGAGAGACCACCGGGCCTGCCGAGGGTTGAGCCTCTGTGCATGTGACAAATACTGTAAATTCTTGTGGTCGGTGTACACCAGAACCGGATGTTGAGCTCCCTCCAACCACTGGCGCCACTCCTCCAAGGCCAACTTTATGGCCAGTAATTCTTTGTCCCCAATCCCGTAATTCCTCTCTGCCGGTGAGAACTTACGGGAGAAGTATGAGCAAGGCCAGGTTTTGCCTGCCGGGGAGGTTTGGAGCAGCACCGCCCCTACCGCGACGTCAGAGGCATCCACCTCCACGATAAACTGACGCTGAGGATCTGGATGACGGAGACAGGTGTCCTATAAGAAGGCGTCCTTGAGATCCTGGAAGGCCTGTGTAGCAGCGGGGGACCAGTTTCGCGCATCCGCGCCCTTTCGTGTAAGGGCCGTCAGGGGGGCTACCAGACTGGAGTAATGCGGGATGAACTGTCGGTAGAAATTAGCGAATCCTAAGAATCGTTGGAGTGCTTTCACCCCCGACGGCTGTGGCCAGGTCCTGATGGCGCTCACTTTGTCGGGGTCCATACGGAAGCCAGTGGAGGAGACAATATACCCCAAGAATGGCAGAGACTCCTGTTCGAATTGGCACTTTTCTAATTTGGCGTATAAACGATTCTCCCTTAGTTTCAGTAGAACTTGGCGCACATGTTGCCGATGTGCCTCGAGGTCCTGAGAATATATCAGTACATCGTCTAAATATACGATGACGGAAGTGTATAAGAAGTCACGGAGCACCTCGTTCATCAGGTTTTGGAATACCGCGGGGGCGTTGCAGAGGCCAAAAGGCATGACCAGGTATTCATAATGGCCGTCCCTGGTATTAAAAGCGGTCTTCCACTCGTCCCCAGGGCGTATGCGGACGAGGTTATAGGCGCCTCGGAGGTCCAATTTAGTGAAGACGCGAGCGCCTTGGAGGCGGTCCAGCAACTCCGGAATCAGAGGCAACGGATAACGATCCCTGCGAGTGATCTGGTTCAAGCCCCGATAATCTATACAGGGGCGAAGAGACCCATCCTTCTTTCCCACGAAGAAAAACCCGGCTCCGGCCGGGGATTTCGATGGCCTGATGAAACCCCGATCCAAGTTCTCCTTTATATAGGCTGACATGGCTTGGGTCTCTGGCAGAGACAAAGGGTAAACTCTCCCACGGGGCGGTGTAGTTCCTGGAAGTAAATTAATTGCGCAATCAAATGGTCGATGCTCCGGGAGCAGCTCTGCCTTTTCCTTGGAGAAGACATCCTGGAATGCATGGTACTGGGGAGGAACCGTTAACGGGGCTGTGCAGAGTGAGACGGGTTGTAGTGGGCTTGCGGGAAGGCAATGACGGCGGCACGCCGGACTCCAGGAGACGATCTGAAGGGACCTCCAATCAATCACCGGGGAGTGTTCCCTAAGCCAGGGTAGACCCAGGATGACTGGGTGGATGGATTTTTCGAGAATAAGAAACGAGATTTCCTCCTGGTGGAGGGCTCCAACCTGGAGCTTCAGAGGACTGGTGCGAGTGGATATTAACCCAGGAAGGGGGTTCCCTTGAATGGAAGAAACCCGCACAGGCGGTTCCTGCGGACGGACCTCGAGCTGTAGCTGCTGTACCAGCTCCTGGAGGACGAAATTCCCCCCGGATCCAGAGTCGATTAGGGCTAGGGTGTCGAAGTCTCCCTCTGGAAGGCAAAGTCGTATAGGA
Organism: Rhinatrema bivittatum; assembly: GCF_901001135.1. Taxonomy (NCBI): domain Eukaryota; kingdom Metazoa; phylum Chordata; class Amphibia; order Gymnophiona; family Rhinatrematidae; genus Rhinatrema; species Rhinatrema bivittatum. The sequence continues at coordinate 295,959,406 of NC_042619.1, forward strand.
ACGGTGCATGGGGAGCTGGGAGAAATGTTGCCTAGAGTCAACTCCCCGCTGAGCTCTAGGTTCGGGCGTTTCCCGGCCGTTCGGTACAACGGGCCAGAAAATGCCCCTGGGCCCCGCAGTAAAGACACAGTCCTAAGGTACGGCGGCGTCTGCGCTCCTCGGAAGATAGAGGGCCGCGGCCCAACTGCATAGGTTCCTCTGTAGATGGAGTTGTGGCTGCAGGTGGTGAAGGCCGAGCTCGAGGCGGAGTGGTCCGACGGACGGAGAGCCCCTGGGCGGGCCTTCGCTCTCGGAACCGGCGCTGGATACGCCGGTCCACGCGCCCGGCCAATTCAATAAGTTCCTGCAAGTCGTCCGGAAGATCTCGGGCCGCCAGTTCATCCTGGAGCCGAGAAGACAGACCCTCCAGGAAGATCCCATGCAGGCTGTCCTCGCCCCAACCCAGTTCGCTGGCCAGGGTTTGGAATTCCATTGCAAATTCTTCAAGGGGGCGATTTCCTTGCTTCAGTTGAAGGATCTCTGAGGCAGCTGTGGAGGCCCGGGATGGTTCGTCAAATATCCTGCGGAAAGCCTTGACAAATTGCACGAGGTTATTTAAACGGGGATCTTGGCGCTCCCAAAGGGAGGAAGCCCAAGTCAAAGATTTCCCATCCAGCAGAGAAATAATGTATGTCGTCTTTGCTCGGTCTGTGGTGAACTGTGCTGGCAGGAGGTCAAAACGAATGTAACAGTGATTAAGGAATCCCCGACAGGTCTTCGGATTCCCAGAGTACCTAGGAGGTGCTGGCATCTGTACCGGAACAGGGGAATTTGAGTGGATCTGAGACGTGGAAGCTGCGGAGTGAGCTGCAGAAGTCCCTCCTACCCGGTCCATCAGGCGTTGGACGGCAGACATCAAGGTATCCAGGCAGGATTGCTGTTGCTGCAGCTTCTGGGCAATACCCGGAATGGCTTTTAGGCCGGCAAGGTCCGCCGGGTCCATGGCCTTGCAATCTGTTGGATTCGTGGACCCTTGGGCCGATCGGAGCCAAAAGAGGAGCTGCTGTAGATGTTGGTAGCAGCGACCCCGACCGGGAGGCGGAGCTGACAGACTAGCGGCTGGTCGAAGGTGGAATCCTAGGAGCTCTATGCGACCAAGAGCTCTGGCGAGGAAGGCGGTGATGAAGGCGCTGGCACTGTGCTGAGAGAACCTTCGCCCTGGAAGCCGATCCTCCCCCGAGAGGAGCTCGTAGGAGTTCGGCCGCTGGGACTTAGGAGATTCACCCTGGAAGCCGGAGTCCCCCCAGGAGGAGCCCGTAGGAACCCGGCCGCTGGGGCTTAGGAGGGCCCACGGGGGCCTGGTCCGCTGCAGTCCAAGGTTGAGTGTCGAAGGGTCTTTGCTCGCCAATCCGGAGTCAGGAACCGATGGATCACCGTCAGCCAGTCCGAGGTCAGAAGCCAGAGAATCCACGTAAGCCGGTCTGGGGTCGGAAGCCAGGGGGTCAACGGAAGCCGGTCCGAGGTCAGAAGCCAGGGGGTCAACGGAAGCCGGTCCAAGGTCAGAAGCCAGAAGAAATCCAATTACCAGTCCGGGGTCAGAAGCCAAGAGGAAACGTATGCCAATCCGAGTCAGGAACCAAGTGGAAGCCGAGACAGCAGGAACGCAGCAACTGGAGACAGGAGCAAGCCTGGGAACCTCGTTGCAAGGCGAAGATTAGGCCTGGCTGCAGGGTTTAAGTACCCTGGAGGCATCTGACATCATCAGGGGCGTCCCCAAGGCTTTCCCGCGCTGGCCCCTTTAAATAATCAAAAGAGACGCGCGCGTGCGTCTAGGGGGCGGGGCTTAGCGCCGCGAGGCGCCGGCTGCTCCGGCGAGGCAGGGGAACGGCAGCAGAAGCGGCTGTAGGCCCGGGCGAGCTGGGGGAACGCCGGGCCTGTGGTCGGCGGCGTCCCCGTGGCCCTGGGGAGCGCGGGATCCGCGTCAACCCGCGAGCCGGTGAGTGGCGATTCCGGGGGCGGCCCGGAATCGCAACACATTCCTACTGAATTCTTCATCTCCTGGCTGTTGTGGAGTTCCATTTCCTCCACCTATGTCCGATCCATCCCTGGCCTCCCATGACTTTTGCTCTTCATTGTCTCTGGAGATTCTTGTTGGTTTTCCAACATCTCCCTGGAAACCAGGGGGGCCCCCCGATGATATTGTGGCTTTCTCTGATTCCATAGATGGAGGAGCCGGTTTCTCCGGGGCACCGGGGGTTAAGGATGTTTCACTGGCCAAAGCAGCAAACTCCTGCTCCTGGGTCATACCGCCAGCAGCCCCAACCGGTGTTTTCACAGAGGGAGTTTGAAAGCATTCAGAAATGATAGATTGATACATTTTAACTGGAGTTGACGTCAAAGAACACTCTCTTAACTTTGCCTTCCTCTTTGTATGAGGCATGGCCAAAGTTATTTAGAAATTTTAATGTAACTGTTCCAGATTGGAAAGGATTTTCAGGAATGTTTTCAAATAGCACAAGGAAACAAAATTTTTACTTAGCTTGTCGATGTTTTCTAAGACCGCACTTTAATCCTGTAGCAATTTCCGTCCAATTCCGTCCGCTTCCGGACGAAGCCGGACAAAACCGCGCGCCCCTTGACCACGCGCGGCTTAACCGTCGCACCGGAGTAGACCAGCTCTTATAGTCTACCCGGCTCCTCCTCTCCGACGTCACCGACAAAGTCCGGAAACAGCAAACAACAGGAATGTAGTTCGGGCCTCTCACCAGGCAGGACCCCGATAGGAATAAGGTGCGGCGACGTCTGCCGGAGTAGACCAGCTCTTATAGTCTTCCCGGCTCCTCCTCTCCGACGTCACTGACAAAGTCCGGAAACAGCAAACAACAGGAATGTAGTTCGGGCCTCTCATCAGGCAGGACCCCGATAGGAATAAGGTGCAGCTAAAACATTTTTTTTTAATACAACCTGAAGACGGTCCTCTGCTCCGCGGAGTGAGTGAGCCAGGCTCCCCGGTATCACCCCAAAGTGCTGCAGCAATATGGGCCGAAGAGTTCTCAACTCTTAAAGCCAAGAGCCTCTAATACCAGGGGGGATGGCCCCTTCAGGACATGCTGACCCCCTGGGAGGCTAAGGTCAGTTTACCAATAAAGCTGTCCTTGAGAAAAATTTTAATTTTTTTTTTTAAAACTAAGTTATTCTAACTGATTAAAGTAAAGAACTAAGGGCCTCATTTACCAATATCGCATTGGTAACGCATTAAGGGGCGTGCCCCATGCAAATGAGGCTTTTTCGTGCAGCGATGTTTTCGCGATTTGCGCAAATCATCGCACTGCACAAAAGTGTCCAGACAGCAATTGTCAGAGAGAGAGAGAGAGAGAGAGAGAGAGAGAGAGAGAGAGAGAGAGAGAGAGAGAGAGAGAGAGAGAGAGAGAGAGAGAGAGAGAGAGAGAGAGAGACTTGCTATAGATCCTACTCCCTAGACAGCTATTTGTATCCCTATGAGAGGCTCACCTAGTAACTCGAGGTGGGGATTAGGTATGAGCATAGGGGGTTGGGGGCCACTTTCACATTCCACATGAGACGTACGAACAGAACAGCGGTCTCTTGTGAAGATTTGATGACCTTCGGAGTGAGGAAACTCACTCCAAGAAGAGATTTGGGCAACATTCTCTCAACCTAGCTTGTTGTTGCCCAGGTAGAGTGTCCATTAAGCTAGGTTGAGAGAACGTTGCCCAAATCTCTTCTTGGAGTGAGTTTCCTCACTCCGAAGGTCATCAAATCTTCACAAGAGACCGCTGTTCTGTTCGTACGTCTCATGTGGAATGTGAAAGTGGCCCCCAACCCCCTATGCTCATACCAATCCCCACCTCGAGTTACTAGGTGAGCCTCTCATAGGGATACAAATAGCTGTCTAGGGAGTAGGATCTATAGCAAGTCTCTCTCTCTCTCTCTCTCTCTCTCTCTCTCTCTCTCTCTCTCTCTCTCTCTCTCTCTCTCTCTCTCTCTCTCTCCAGCCGTTCCAAATTGTCATGGCCCGCGATAAGCCTTTACTGGCCTCTAGCACACAATGTAACGCAAATGAAAGGGTTGTAGCTATTAGCTGCGATAGGAGCCGTGCTAACACTGCGGCTGTTTCGCAGCACACGATAAACTGTTTCCTGCTTTACATATGCTCCGCCCCCGCAAATCGCGTTAACAGCTGTTAGCGTGATTTGCAAATTTATCTCCCGTGGTAACTCCTTGGAAAATGACCCCCTAAAATAGCAATTCACAAAAACTGTCTTTTTTTTTTTTTAACTGACTAAAAATCTGACTAAGTTTTGTACCTCCACCATCTACTGGAGGCAGAAAAATACTGACATACTGTAGGTGCACCTCACGGAAGGGGCGGAGTCAGTTGGAACTTTTTCTGCGTCCATCTGCTGGTGAGTGGACAGAACCCAGGAGTCTGGACTAATCCGGGTACGTACAGGGAAATTCAATTTAAAGTGTTTAGTACAGGAATGCAAGGGTGTCTATTCCGTCATTCTGCAAATGTCTTCTGAAGTTCCTGTCCTATTCTCTGCCCATGAAGAGGCCTGCGCACGCGCAGAGTGAGCATGCAACTCCTCTTGGACATTATATCCCTTGAAAATATATACTAAGGCTATAGCTTCTTTTTTTTTTTATATTTATTCTTTATTGATTTTCAGCTTACATAAACAGCAACAATTTAAATGCATGCCAATGCAAAAATTCGTATATTCATAATCAAACAAGTACTTTTCCTAATTGAATCAAATTTACATAAAGAAATAATACTGACTATAGATTATACATCCGATTTATAAAGTAATTGGAGATCCAAAATTTCCAAAATTAGGCAGCAGGAAATAGATTTGTTAAAATAAAGAAGGAAGTACAACACTTATTAATTCCAATCCCGTGGGATGCCTAGGTAGCATTATTTAAAGAATTATGTGAATCAAGAAAACTACGTAAATCTTGAGGATCAAAGTACACATATCTTTGAGTATTTAATTTAACAACACATTTGCTAGGATAACGAATCACCATATATGCACCCAGGTTTTTAACTTCCTGAGCCATCTGGAGAAATTGTTTTCTGCGAATTTGCGTTTCTCTTGTAATGTCCGGGTAAACCCAAACTTTCCCACCAAGATAAAGTTTATTCCTGTTACGGAGAAATAACCTCAAAGCAGTGTCTCTGTCCGAAGAAAGGACGAATCTTACACAAAGAGTTCCCCGAAATTCTATCTGTTCTTCCATAGACTGCTCCAGGAACCCCGTTAAATTTTCCAAATCTTGTGCTTGTATTTCTATATTTTCTTGTTCTTTCCCTGGCTTCTCCCCAGATTTGATATAGAAAATCTTTTCTATAGAGGGTATAGCATCTGAAGTAATTTGCAAATTTTCTTGTAGAAATCTTTTAAGTTGTTCCATGGGAGAGATCAACTTTACTCGGGGAAAGTTCAATATTCTCAAGTTTCTGTATCTAGCTTGATTCTCTATGTTCTCTGCTCTTCTTATATTATTCTTATCGGACTTTATCAATCCAACCTGTACTTCCTTTATTTGAGTAATTTGTTCTTGTAAATTCTCAATCTTTTCAGTATGTTGTTTCACTACTGGGTCCAAACTTTGTACTTGATTCTGTGTAGTTGAAATAATACTTGACATATTCACTATTGAGGTTTTCATCTCCAATAACACAGTCCATACATTCTCCAAGGTAATTTTTTGCCCTTGATCCTCAAGAGAAGGTAAAATTACTCTTACCGGCGCTTCTTGTCGGCATTGATGCCTAATTTCTAAGGCCACCGCCATTTCTCCCTGCCCCTCTGGCGTTGATGTCATCGGTAAGGCACTAAGTATTTTTTCTCCGACCTCACTCAGCTGTTGCCGCCGAGGATTTTCGGGAGTCACCGTAACCGAGCCAGCCTCCACAGCATTTTCCACCTTTTCCACTCCGAGAGGGCCTTCCGTTACTTCCTCAGTGAGGTAAGCGTTCTGACCCAGAAGCAGGGGTTGTATGTGGGTCGGCGGTAAGGGAGCCGCGGGAGCTCCGGGGCTTAGGGTGGTATTTAGGTCTAAGGCTGCTGGGATCCACTCCAAACCAGCGGCAATCACAGACTCGCCTCCCGGAGGTCTATTTGCCGGCGTGAAGAAGCTTTCTATTGCAGGTTGAGAAAGGGCTACGGTCGGGGTTGTCGGAGTTTCAACCCGGATTCTGCCCTTTCTTTTGGTATGAGGCATTCTCTGCGGAAATGTTTTCACAATCAAGAGCGCTTCCTCACACAGCCTTCCTTCAAGACGCCATTTTGGATCTCCTGGCTATAGCCTCTTTAATCCATCTTGTTATATTGAGTTTGGAAACTGCCTTACCCTTCTTCTTGGGCTCCCAAATACAAACATTCTATCTGATTTGTGGAATGGATTTGTAACTTTGACGTATCTCAAAAGAATTGATGAACATGCAATGAATAGAGAGAAAATTCTGCTTCCCAAGTTTTCTTCTTTTGAAAGACTGGAAGGACACATGGTATGGTGGCCACCTGCATCTTAAGTCTCAATCACTTATCAATACCAACCTGCAGAAGAGCCAAGATTTCAGAAATCACTGCTCTTCTTTGACACATATCATCCCTTTGACATCAAGTTTCAAGGATTCTTCACATCCTAATGCACAAAAGGGAGGTAGACACTATCCAGGCTTTCAAAAGGGTCACAATCACCAAGGAATAATATCATCTTTTCTTCAAACTTGCACACTCAAGGGTTATGCCATAAGCAAGAACTGTGCAAGATCCTCCATTATGATAGGACTCTGATGCATTAACCCGCTATCCAAAGGGAGACGCAGCATCTCCCTGCCTTGAGTTGCCTTAGATTGGTATACCAGAAACGCCTCAGCCAATATGGAGCCACCAGAATGGCACAGGCTAATATAGAAACATAGAAACATAGAAATGACGGCAGAAGAAGACCAAATGGCCCATCCAGTCTGCCCAGCAAGCTTCACACATTTTTCTCTCTCATACTTATCTGTTTCTCTTAGCTCTTGGTTCTATTTCCCTTGCACCCCCACCATTAATGCAGAGAGCGGTGATGGAGCTGCATCCAAGTGAAATATCTAGCTTGATTAGTTAGAGGTAGTAGGGGCAGTAACCGCCGCAATAAGCAAGCTACACCCATGCCCATTTGTTTTTACCCAGATTATGTTATACAGCCCTTATTGGTTGTTTATCTTCTCCCCTGCCGTTGAAGCAGGGAGCTATGCTGGATATGCATCGAACGTGAAGTATCAGGCACATTTGGTTTGGGGTAGTAACCGCCGTAACAAGCCAGCTACTCCCCGCTTTGTGAGTGTGAATCCTTTTTCCTTCTCCCCTGCCGTTGAAGTTATGCTGGATACGCGTGAAGTATCAGTTTTACTTTTCCCCTGCCGTTGAAGCAGAGAGCTATGCTGGAAATTCGTGATGTATCAGTCTTTCTCCCATGCCGTTGAAGCAGAGAGCCATGCTGGATATGCGTCGAGAGTGAAGTATCAGGTACATTTGGTTTGGGGTAGTAACCGCCGTAACAAGCCAGCTACTCCCTGCTTTGTGAGTGCGAACCCTTTTTTCTTCTCCCCTGCCGTTGAAGCAGAGAGCTCTGCTGGATGTGTGAAGTAACAGTTTTTCTTCTCCCCTGCCGTTGAAGCAGAGAACTATGCTGGATATGCATTGAAAGTGAAGTATAAGAATGGAGTGATCAAGCTAGTTGAAATGCATCAGGAATAGAGGAAGGTGGAGGTAGTAATTTGGTTATTTGGTTTGGGGTAGTAACCGCCGTAACAAGCCAGCTACTCCCGTCTTTGTGAGTGCAAATCCTTTTTTCCACATTTCCTCTTGCTGTTGAAGCTTAGAGTGATGTTGGAGTCACAGTAACCATGTGTATGTTTATTGAATAAGGGTATTGTCTCCAGGCAGTAGCCATCATTCTGGCGAGTCACCTACTCTTCATTGGCGGCCTCTTGACTTTATGGATCCACAGTGTTTATCCCACGCCCCTTTGAAGTCCTTCACAGTTCTGGTCTTCACCACTTCCTCCGGAAGGGCATTCCAGGCATCCACCACCCTCTCCGTGAAGAAATACTTCCTGACATTGGTTCTGAATCTTCCTCCCTGGAGCTTCAAATTGTGACCCCTGGTACTGCTGATTTTTTTCTTATGGTAAAGGTTTGTCGTTGCCTTTGGATCATTAAAACCTTTCAAGTATCTGAAAGTCTGTATCATATCACCTCTGCTCCTCCTTTCCTCCAGGGTGTACATATTTAGATTCTTCAATCTCTCCTCGTACGTCATCCGATGAAGATCCTCCACCTTCCTGGTCGCCCTTCTCTGTACCGCTTCCATCTTGTCTTTGTCTTTTTGTAGATACGGTCTCCAGAACTGAACACAGTACTCCAGGTGAGGCCTCACCAAGGACCTGTACAAGGGAATAATCACTTCCCTTTTCTTACTCGATATTCCTCTCTCTATGCAGCCCAGCATTCTTCTGGCTTTTGCTATCGCCTTGTCGCATTGTTTCGCAGACTTCATATCATTTGACACTATCACCCCAAGGTCCCTCTCCTGCTCCGTGCACATCAGCCTTTCCCCCCCCATCGAATACAGTTCATTCGGATTTCCACTCCCCATATGCATGACTTTGCACTTCTTGGCATTGAATCTCAGCTGCCATATCTTCGACCACTCTTCCAGTTTCCTTAGATCCCGTCTCATTCTCTCCACTCCTTCCAGCGTGTCCACTCTGTTGCAGATCTTAGTGTCATCCGCAAAAAGACAAACCTTACCTTCTATCCCGTCCGCAATGTCACTCACAAAGATATTGAACAGGACCGGTCCCAACACCGATCCTTGCGGTACACCACTTAAAACCGCTCTCTCTTCAGAGAAGGTTCCATTTACCATCACACATTGTCTTCTGTCCGTCAACCAATTTGCAATCCAGGTCACCACCTCGGCACTCACTCCTAAGCTTCTCGTTTTATTCACCAGTCTCCTGTGCGGAACCGTATCAAAAGCTTTGCTGAAATCCAAGTATATGACATCGAGCGCTCTTCCTTGATCCAATTCCTTGGTTACCCAGTCAAAAAAGTCGATCAGATTTGTCTGACAGGATCTTCCCCTGGTGAATCCATGTTGCCTCTGGTCCATCAATTCTCCGGACTGTAGATAGTTCACTATTCTCTCTTTCAGCAGAGACTCCATTACTTTTCCCACCACCGAAGTGAGGCTAACCGGTCTGTAGTTGCCAGCCTCCTCCCTGTTCCCACTCTTGTGAAGCGGGACCACCACCGCTCTTCTCCAATCTCTCGGCACCACTCCCGTTTCTAGGGATCTATTGAACAGGTCACACAGCGGACCCGCCAGAACATCTCTGAGCTCCCTCAATATCCTTGGATGAATCCCATCAGGCCCCATGGCTTTGTCCACTTTCAGGTTCTTTAGCTCTTCCCACACATTTTCTACTGTAAAAGGATTTTCATCTATTCCACTTCCCTCCAGTTTTTTGTTGTGTAGAGATGGTCCTTCTCCAGGGTCTTCTTTAGTGAACACAAAGCTGAAGTATTCGTTTAATATTTCTGCCATTTCTTCATCTGTCTCCACACATTGATCATTACCACCTTTCAATTTCACTATACCACTTTGGACCTTTCTCTTTTCGCTGATGTATCTGAAAAATGTTTTGTCACCATTTTTTATCTCCTTGGCAATCCTCTCTTCCGCTTGATTTTTTGCCAACTTGATTGTTTTTTTCGTCTCCCTCAGTTGATTCAAATCTCGGATGATCAAATCTCGGATGATCTTTTAGCCTCTGAATTATTCCATCACTGACCATGGAGGAAAACAGAGAATTCCTTTGACAGGCCCCTGCTGAACTAGAGAATTCATGTCCTTGGACCACAGGTCTGTCTCCTAAGACTCCTGAGTGTTTCTGGTACTCCTTTGTCTACTGACATCATCACTGCTATGGCGAAGTTAGACATTATCCTTTCTGCCTTTCCTCATACAACTGGCAGAAATTGTATGAGTGCCAAATGGAATCATTCTGATTTCTACCTGATTTATCAACCAACTCGCTTCTGTCTGGGACTACCGTCTCTGGGGTATCTGATCCATACAATGTGCTCCCCAGCCTCACAGGCTTGCATTTGTGGTGACAAGGATCCAGTTGAGAGGCTCCAATTCCACCCTCTTTAGCACCTTCTCTCTGTTCAGCTACCACTTCAAACTCTTTCTGGCCAACCTTGTCAAAGGAAGCCGGATCTGGAAATTCTCTGTTCAAGGAGACAATCTTGAAAATAGTGCCCACTGCAGAGGTTGTATTTGAGCCTGAGCCCAAGGGACTACCTCCTGCAAAGCTACCATGCATCCTGGCACCAGCAGATACAACCACACCCAGAAGCAGCCTGATCTGAGTGTGCAATTTGAACTTGCACACAATCGTCAAGGCTCTTTCTGCTTGGGCATTGAAACAAGCTCCAGAAATTCCAGATCTTGGGATGGAATCAGCAGACCTTGGGGGATATTCACTCTCCACACTGACTGCAAAACTTGCACCACTCTGAGACCTATTAGCTCTCCTGTTAAGACTTGGATCTTATTAACCAGTTGTTGAGATAAGGGTGTACTAACACTCCTTCTCTGTGGAGAAAAGCTGCCTCCATGTCAAACACCTCTGAAAATATCTGTGGCGCTAAAGCCAGACCAAAAGGCAGAGCCTGGTACTGGAAATGATTGCCCATTACCACAAACCTTAGAAACCTCTGATGTTCTTCCCTGAGAGGAATGTGCAGATAAGTTTCTGAGAGATTGGGAGACATTGGATATTCCTCTTTTCTTACTCCTACATTAACTAAACAAAGCATTTCCATGTGAAATTGTGGAATCTTGAGAAACTTGTTGACCTCTTTGAGATCCAGATTTGGTCTGATGTGCCCTCCTCCTTCAGTACCACAAAATAAATGGAATATCGACAATGACATCTTTCCCTTTCCAGGATTGGAACTACAGCTTCCATCAACACTAACCTTCTTAATATGCTTACAACTGTTCCTGTTTTGCAGCAGAATGACAAGGGGGATATAATAAAGGTGTCTAAAATCAATATGTTAAATTCCAAAGCATAACCAAACTAGATTATGTATAGACCCTGGTCCTGAAATAAATGCTGGAAGCAACCCCCATCTGAGACTCCTTGAATGAACTTCTTGACTTTGAATGGGAGGAACAAGTCCCAGAAGTGCTATGAGAACCCCTCTCTTTTCCTCCTATAAAGGCTCCTTGAAAGGACTGACCCCTTCCAATATCTCTGAATTCCTGCCTAAGGAAAGGCTTTCCTGGCCTATACTACTTATAGGGACCTTCGTTTTAAGTTATTTTATTTTTGAGGGGAATTTCAATGTTATTAACAAAAAAAAAATTTGTGGTTAAATGACAATTATAACACAAGAGAAAAATCAGTGGGAAAATAATTTTCCACCAATAATTATATTATTTTTTGTCAATTATTGAAACTCCAAGAAAAAAAATGAAGTTAAAAACTTAAAACAAAGGTCCCTAACTGCTTAGCATCTCTGAAACGGCCCCTAGTAGTAGATCCTCTAAAGAAGCCTCGAATCTTGTCCACTAGCAATCTCTGAGCCTTCATCTCCCCTAATTCTTTCATTAGATTTTCCAACTCTTATCCAAATAATAAGCCCTTAAAAAGGAAGCTTACAGAGATGTGCTTTTAAAGCTGAATTTGCAGCCCACTGGTGAAGCTAATAAACTCTGCAAGGTGAAACAATGGAGGCCATGGACTTCGCTGATACAGCATATCTGCCACAAAAACAACAGCAGATTCTAGATCTACCTCAAGTGAGTGGGAACCTTCCTCAGCTCTTATTGGCAGCTGCTGGGTCCACAAGACTACCACAAATTGTGGCTTGTAAGGATTAACTAGTGGTTTCAAATACCTGCTTCAACACTACTGACAAATTTAGGTTCTTAAGGATCCTTAAGGGCCACACCACCTTCCACTGAAATAGCAATCTTATGGGAAACCAATGTCGCCAATGGATCTACCTTAGGCAGAAGAAAGGTACTCTCTAGTACTTCCTTAGACAGCACATAAAACTTTGCCATTATCCATAAGAACATAAGAATATTGCCATACTGGATCAGACCAAAGGTCCATCAAGTCCAGTATCCTGTTTCCAACAATGGCCATTCCAAGCTGCAAGTACCTGGCAAATACCCAAAAACTAAGTATATCCACACAACTGATGCTAGTAATAGCTGTGGCTATTTTCTAAGTCAACTTGATTAATAGCAGGTAATGGCCTTCTCCTCCAAGAACTTATCCAAACCTTTTTTAAACCCAGCTACACTAACTGCACTAAACACATCCCTGGCAACAAATTCCAGAGTTTAATTGTATGTTGAGTGAAAAAGAATTTTCTCAAATTAGTTTTAAATGTGCTACATGCTAACTTTATAGAGTGCCCCCTAGTCCTTCTATTATCCGAAAGAGACAAGAACCCTGCCTATTGACATTTAGAAAAAGGCTTAAGACTTGGTTATTTAAACAAACCTTTCCCGAAAGTCACTGATCCACCATAGCAACTATTACTATACATTCAACACAATGTAAATAATTACTCTTCTTACCATTGAGTTACTTATGCTTTGGTTTTCCTCCCCAGTTCCAGCACCCCTGTTTTATTGTAACTTCTGCTTCTCTTTGCTATGTTAATATTTAAGGTTCATTGTACCCCTGTTCCATGTAAACCGGCATGATATGATTGTATCATGAATGCCGGTATAGAAAAGCACCAAATAAATAAATAAATAAATAAATAAATAACCGATTCACATTTACCTGTTCTAGACCTCTCATGATTTTAAAGACCTCTATCATAAACGTGAATCCAGAATATCCCATTCTGCCACAATTCTTTAATAACTACGATCAAAAAGATCCTCACCGTATGAGTATACTATATTTCACACACAAAATTTCACCCGGTGCCTATTTTTATTATGGGTCATTTCCTGTATAGCCACTCAACAATTAAATTTATCAATATATATTCTTATATGATATTTTACAAAATTATTTAGGACGACGGGAGATAGTTTCATATGCTTAACTTCACCACCCAGGTGCCAAGTTTGTGATATAATCATTAACACACCTTCCGCCTCCAATTTTTATTCAAACTTGTATATTTAAAAATTGCTGAACTGAATTACAGGAATTTAACCCGTTTTTTATTGGTTTTTATTTTTATATTTTTTCTTGCATAATAAAATGATCTTGCTGTGTCTAGCACTTTTCAATTGTTTTCATTTTAAAAGCCGCCAAAGGAAAGCTACTGTTACTTAGCTTAAAGAATGTCTCTTGTACAAGCACTCCCTGCTTATTGGCTGGAGTGTCCCATAGACAAATTGGTGAGGGTTGAAGGGGGGACAACTTTGAACATTGCTGAAAGACAAAATCTCTGACGGAACTTTTTTGCCCTTAAGATATGCCTGTTCTGACAAGATAGAAGACTTTTATCAAGTGCTGGCTCCATGGCATTTTCCTGGGCTTACCTCCTGTAACCAACCAAGGAAGGACTCAGTCCCTCTTGGGATTCTTGCAGCCCTACTTCCCTTAACAGTATTTCAGTTTCCTGATCAGTCTGTACATCACACACGGCACACCATAGCCCTACAGCTGAGACCCTTTGGGTTTTATACCCAGTGCACCTTTTCATCTTTTATGTTGACATTACTCTGGGGCAGGGGGACAAATACCTGCTGTGGATACCTTCCAATATGCCTCTGCTCTTGTCTGTGTAAGTTTTGCCATTCTCTTACCTTTCTCTCTCTCTCTTTAAATAACTTGTCAGGCAAGTCTCTCAAGAGCCATATCCCTCAATCCCCCTGGACTGTTGATGATCTAACCCTCAACTGGGATGGTTGAGGAGAGAGAACAACCAAGCAGTTGTCTCCTGGAAGCCCCCAATGTCTCTGTCCATACCCCTTAAGGAAAGCCCCCAATGTCTCTGTCCATACCCCTTAAGGAAAGCGGGACCCATAATAGGCCAATTGTCCCCTGATACTGTCTATTCCTGTTACTCCAAATTCTGCCCCATTTGCTAAAGACAAAGAAATACTAAGCAAGCATCATGCTGCTCCAGGCCTTATAGGGAAGTACAGTCTGCATATTTGTTTTGTCTCTGTGCTGGAAGGGGTAAAACCCCACCACTCTGGACCAGTCTGGTAGGGACACTAAGGAATGAAAGATTTTTGTGCTCTTACAATTTTTTTAAAGCCAAAAGAAGACATGGATAACCCTCATGAGAAACCAGTAAGAATAGGGTCTAGGAGACAGGAATTGGATATTAATCCAAAATCAACTCAACTATTGTTGACAATGTCAGACTTAGGTCCAAATATTCAGTGCCACTTAGCTTGTTTGAAGCTAGGTAGAGTGCATTGTACAAATCACCTTCTCTTGTAACTTTCATCAATTGAAATGACACAAAATCTTCAGTGGTATCAACTTTGCTTGTACCTCCTACTGTGCAAATAAAACCACCCCCAAAAACTACCCCACCCCCAAACCCCCACTCTGATTTAAAAGTGCCCCCTCTTACACTGGTATAAATAGTAAACTGACATGTTGTTCTCAACAGTCTCTCTCTCTCGGTATTTGTGCTAAAAAACATTTCCCTTAAGTTGCATACTAACGTGTGTTGTGCTATTTAACATGTTAAGGTCCTAATGATAAATGACCCTGTTAGCTGGATAAGTAGCAATATTGAGACTTACCTGTCTAAAGGCCAAGTTTATTAAGGCTCTTCTCCCCTTTTGTTTCTATGGGAAAAATCCTAAGTGAACCAGGTCCTAAGTTTAGCTAGATAAGTTAGATATGCTATTGAGCAGGTTTAAAATTAGCTAGAGACACATATCCCGCTAATTAAAAACTTATCTGGATATATTCAGTGCTGTAGGTGTGCTGCTAAATATCCCAATTAAGTTAGCTGGATAAGTTTATACAGCTAACTTGCCTAGCTGGCTAGGATTTGAATATCTACCTCAAAGTCTTGACTAAGACAGGATTTGATGATAATATTTTTTTGAATATGCATACTGAACTTGATGTTACAGCTTTGCATCTCTCTTTAGTGGAAGCTACCCTACTCTTAGAAATTGGGCTACTCAAGGAGGAACTCATTCAACACCTTCTGCTCCAGGAAGAGCTTGTGAGGTGCCCAGCATGTTTCAAAGTAGCCTGCCATTAAGATAAGTGGCACTCAGTTGTTCTGGAATATGGGAAACCTTCATATTCTTAAGTCCTACAAGTTGCACATCTTTACTGAAGCATCAAATACTTCAAACCTTATATACTATTTTTGAGTATATCTTCAAACCAGCAGAATACTGTTGTGGTAGGTCTTATTTCAGCTTTTTTAGGCATCTGACCCTTTTTTTTTAACCAAATTTTGGGGCTAGCTTGAAACTAAATATATTTAAAGACAGACTAAAATTGTCTGGTATTTGACAGAAATACTGTATCAGTAGGATATTTATAACATTTGGATTATGACATGCCTATCATATTGCAGAAAAAGGGCTTGATTTTCAAAAGCATTTACATACTTAAAACTGGGGTTTACATTTTTAAGTACACTTTATCCATGTAACTGGGCTTTTGAAAATTGCTACAATATATGTCATTGAATTGTGAATAGTTTTACTTGCATTAAGTGTACTTAATGGGGGTAAATGACTTTTGCTACGATAATATGTTATATTTATATGCGTAACTTCTGAAAGGTTTCTGGAGGTAATCCTCCATCAAATAGTTCAATACATTTCTACTTTGAACAAATTTTGTGAGAAGTAGTAGTGCAATTTGTCTTTTCTAAAGAGAACATTAATGATATAATGTAATTTTTTTAATAATGCCAACAGTATACCGCTTCAGAAATAGTAGGTTTTCTGGTCCTATAAAACCAAAGGGGTCAATTTTCAAATGGACCAGAGGATCTGAGATTGGATAGTACTTTTATGATATCATTTTCTATGTTACTATGGTGTGTATGTGATGGTGGTGGGGGCACTCATGAAAAAGGATGATGGGAGAAAGGGCTGAGGATTGAGCAAACACATACACAATATAAAGAGCATCTTTGGAAATTCTGCAATGTTGAGAAGGAATGGACTGCGTGTAATACACTAAATGGCTTTCCACTCTAAAATGCAACATTAATATTTACAAACATCAGAGGGAAACATATTTACCCTACAACTCATCAACAAACTCTTCCATCTGGAGTTGAAACCTACCTCAGCAAAATACCTTCCTGAAAAAATGTGCATGTGACAGAATTTGAGAATACACACAAAGGGGCAGATTTTCAAAGGGTTATGCGCATAAGATACACACGTAACCCCCAAAAAGCTGCCCCTTCCACCCCCTGCGTGCGCTGAGCCTATCTTGCATAGGCTCAGCGGCGCACACAAGCCCCGGGACATGCGTAAGTCCCGGGGCTTTCTGGGGGGGGCATGTCGGGGGCATGTCGGGGGGCGTGTCATGGCCGGCGCGTTATCGGGGGGTGTTCCGGGGGCAGGGGCCATGGGCGTGGTTCCAGCCCAGGGGCGTTCCGGGGGTGTGGTACAGAACCGGAACATGGTGCGCCGGAACATGGTGCGCCAGCAGCCGGTCGGCGCACGAAAGTTACCTGTCACATGGTAGGAGCAATGGACGGCCGGCGCCATCTTGTGCTCCTACCATGTGACAGGTGCCGACCAATGGCATCAGTAGCCCCTGTGACATAGTAAGGGCAAAGGCTATCGGCACCATTTTGAATACTGGCAGCCGACGCTCCGAGTGCAGATCGCTCCAGGACCCCCGCTGGACCACCTGCTGGACCACCAGCACAAGATGGCGCCGGCTGTCCATTGCTCCTACCATGTGACAGAGGCCAACCAATGGCACCGGTAGCCCCTGTGACATAGTAAGGGCAAAGGCTATCGGCGCCATTTTGAATACTGGCAGCTGACAGCCCGAGTGCAGGAGATCGCTCCAGGACCCCCGTTGGACCACCAGGGACTTTTGCAAGTCTTGGGGGGGGGGGGGGTCAGGAGGGTAGGGGGTTGTAGTTAATTAAATTTAAAGGGTTTGGATGGGGGTTTTTCAACTTTAATGGGAAACGAATACCATATGTAACTAATGGACGAATCGGGGTTTCCCGAAAACAGATGCAATGGATTTGGGTCCTGACGAATACGAATACCGAATCAGACTAATCCACCCTGCTGCACATCCCTAATAGGAACTGACATTTTATAGGTCCATTCTCAATCTCTCACCTTATAGGTTAAATCTCAATTCTTTACCTTATTTGAAAAAAGCAGATGTTAAAAGATGTATTTAATCCTGCATTGTAACTGCATAGCCAGGCACTGCTCTATAGATTTTTGATGGTAGAAAGCCTCTGTGTACACATCCTTATTGAAAGGGGAAGTGCTTGACCGCTATCTAACTGATTTATTTTCTTAACAGTCAAAGAGAAAAATCAGGGATTTCTACACAGCCCTGTTGGCCCAATAAAAACAGCTTTTATATTAAGTCCTCAGAATTGAGAGGGGTGGATTACGCAACTTAAAGAATATTTTACTTACTAAAGGTAATCAACACTGTTATCAGAGAACTAAATTATATTTCTATGAGGGACTTAGTATAGTACTGTTCCCTACAGGCGTTAGCGGTGTTTTCCCAATAAATTGAGTCAGTTGTGGGGGTTCAAAAAAAATGTATTATTTGCATATTTTATAATGCATTTACAGGGGTATTTAAGGAAATCCCCCCCCCCTACTGACAACAGTTGTGGTTTTAATAGAAGGAAAGTCTTCCTTCTTTTTTGTGTGTCTTTCGAAACATCAGGGAAAACTCTAATTCTACAACCCAGAAAAACGACATTTCTTTGCCTTAAACATAATCTTAACAACCAGTTCTTATCTGGCTCTAATGCCAGAGTAATGATTAAGGTTGCAGATGAAGCCCAATAAAAACAGCTTTTGTTACCTATCTCTGTTCCTAAAGCTACAATGTTAGGGGTAAGTGTACTAGTAGACAGTTAAAAAACAAGAACTACTACAAGAAGAGGCAAGGCAGGTTCAACTGCCAACTAGGTATATAGCTTGCCATAGCTTGCATCTTATTGCTTGCCTCATCTTAGTGGAGTAGCAGTCTAGTGGTTAGAGCAGTGGGCAATGAACCAGGAGACCAGGGTTCGCTTCCCACTGTTGTTCCTTGTGATCTTTGGCAAGTCACTTTACCCTCCATTGCCACAGGTACAAAAAGAAAATTGGTTCTTACCTGCTAATTTTCATTTCTGTAGTACCACAGATCAGTCCAGACTGTGAGTTAGGCCTCCCTTCCAGCAGATGGAGACAGAGAAAAACTTGAAGGGCACCCTCTCTTAACCTGGTGTGCCGCCTGCATCCCCTCAATATAAAGATTATCCAAGCAATAAACGCAAGGAACTAACGAATCAAGCAAAGTTAACATTTAAGAACAGTAGAACATATAACAGGAAAACAACCTATAACCTTCTTCCTCCTTAGCTGCCTGAAATAAAAACTGGAATCTAAGCGTGGACTCTTCAGAGAAACTCCTATCTAGGGCATCTGGACTGATCCGTGGTACTACAGGAACGAAAATTAGCAGGTAAGAACCAATTTTCTTTTCCCTGTACGTACCCGGATTAGTCCAGACTGCGGGATGTACCAAAGCTTCCCTATATAGGGTGGGACTCCGAGAGTCCCGCACGAAGAACTCCACTGCCAAAATTAGAGACATCTGGAGCAACGTCCAAGTGGTAGTGACGCGCAAATGTATGAAGCGTCTTCCATGTAGCTGCCATAAAGATTTCTTGTGGCGAAACGAGTTGACATTCGGCCCAAGACGCCGCCTGTGAACGAATTGAGTGAGCTTTCAAACCTTCGGGAATGGCGCACCCTCTACAAATGTAAGCTGACGAAACCCTCTTTCAACCAGTGCGCAATTGTTGGTTTAGAAGCTTTTTGACACTTCTTGGGCCCGCTTCACAAGACAAACAAATGATTGGAAAGTCGGAAAGGGTTTGTGATTTCCAAGTAATGCAACAGCGACCGCTGGACATCCTACTGACGAAGCTCTCTAGCATGTGGTGCATTGGCTGATAAAGCAGGAAAAGCAGGGAGTTCAACTGATTGGCTTAAATGAAAAGCAGAGACCACCTTTGGCAAGAAGGAAAGTACTGTATGAATACAGAGTCCCGAATCAGAAATTCTCAAAAAAGGTTCCCTGCAAGAGAGAGCCTGCAACTCCGAGATCCTGCATGCTGAACAGATAGCTACCAGGAAGACCATTTTCAATGTGATGTCCTTTAATGTGGCCTGTTTTAAGGGCTCAAAAGGTGGATCACACAACACTCTTAAGAACCAAATTAAGGTTCCAGGATAGACATACTGGACGAACGGCGGATTCAAATGCCTCACCCCTTTGAGGAAACGTACCACATTCAGCTGGGACGCTACCGAACTGCAGAGAAGACAACCCAATGCTGCCACCTGCACGCAGTGGGAATTGAAGGACAAGCCTTTAGCTAAGTTGCTTTGCAAAAAGGCTAAAATCTGAGGCACGGACGTCTTTCTGGGGAAGATGCCTTGATCTCTACACCAAGTTTCAAAGACTCTCCAAACCTTAACATAGGACAGAGAGGTAGATGTTTTCCTGACCTGTAGTAGGGTAGTAATTACTTGCTCTGAATAGCCTTCCTTTCTTAACTGCTGCCTCTCAAAAGCCAAGCTGCTAGAAAAAAGCGATCTGCCTGGTCAAAAAATATAGGACCCTGACATAGTAGATTTGGCAGATGTCTGAGCCTCAGTGGCCCGTCTACAGCGAAATTGACTAGGTCCGCAAATCACGGGCGCCGTGGCCATTCCGGGGTGACTAAGATTACAACTCCCTGGATGAACCTCTATCCTGAGGAGAACTTTGCCTACCAGAGGCCAGGGAGGAAACACATACAGGAGTACTGTGGTCGGCCAAGGAAGCACTAGCGTATCGACTCCCTCTGTTCTGTGATCTCTTCTGCACCTGAAAAAGTGAGGAGCTTTGGCATTGCTTCGTGTCACCATCAGATCCATGTGGGCAGATCCCCACCGTCAAGAAATAAGCTCTATCACTTTGTTGGAAAGTTCCCACTCCCTAGGATCTATGAGCTGACGACTCAGGAAATCTGCCTGAATGTTGTCTGTCCCGGTGATTTGAGACACTGCCAGAAGGGCAAGCTGTTTCTCCGCCCAAACCATGAGCTGCTCTGTTTCTTCAGCTTGGCTCTTGGTGCCGCTTTGACGGTTGATGTAAGCTACTGTTGTCGCATTGTCAGACAGAACCCGGATTGCCTAATTGCGTAACATGGGGAGGAAGTGCTTCAGAGCTAACTGAACAGCCTTGGTCTCCAGGCGATTGATCAACCAGCTCGATTCCTCCATAGACCATTGGCCTTGGACTGAGTGGGACTAACAGACCGCCCCCCAGCCGGAGAGACTGGCATCCGTGGTCACGACTGTCCAAACCGAGACTTAGAGATCTATGCTGTGCATCACACTGTGCGGGCAAAACCACCATCCGACTGGATCTTGAGGGATCGGTGAGCGGTAGAGGAAACTGGAATTCCTCCAACTTGGGGTCCCACCAGGAAAGAAATGCTCGTTGTAATGGTCTCATATGAGCAAAAGCCCATGGAACCAACTCTAAGGTGGATGCCATGGATCCGAGAACCTGTAGATAGTCCCAGGCTTTGGGTAGTAGGAGTGACAAGCATCGAACCTGTCCAATCAATTTGACTATCCGGTCCGGTGGAAGAAACACCTTCCCCATCTTGCTGTTGAACCGGGCTCCCAGGAAGTCGACTGAGTAGGGATAAAGTTGCTTTTGGATTGATTGATCACCCAACCAAGCAACTCCAGGAGATTGACCACCTTCCCGATTGTTTCCATGCAGAGGTCCCTCGACTTCGCCCTGAGCCAGTTGTCCAAGTAGGGATGAAGGAGGACCTTGTCTTCGCAGAGCTGCTACCACCACCACCATCACTTTGGTGAATGTTCGAGGAGCCGTGGTCAGACTGAACAGTAGAGCACAAAACTGGAAATGCCTGCCCAGGATCATGAAGCGAAGAAATTTGTGATGGTCTTCGCGGATAGGTATGTGTAAGTAGGCCTCCACCAGATCCAGGGATGCCAAGAACTCTCGTTTGCGCACTGCTACAATAACAGAGCGTAGAGTTTCCATTCGAAAGTGTGGTATTCAGAGAGATTTGTTTACCTTCAGGTCTAGAATAGGGCAGAAGAAACCCTCCTTTTTTGGAACCACAAAATAGATGGAGTACCAACCCGTCTTCCACTCGACTTGGGGGACAGGTTTTATGGCACCGAGAGATAGCAGGCGTTCCAGGGTCTGTCGGACAACCTGGGCTTTTGCATTAGATCTGTAAGGGGATACCATGAAAAAATTTTGGAGACTGTTCAAATTCTAAAGTGTAGCCGTGTTCTATGATGCTTAGTACCCACTGGTCGGAGGTTATTCTGGCCCATTCCCCATAGAAGTGGGATAGCCGACCCCCCACTCGAGGAATCGAGGTATGGGCCGGCCGTATCTCACTGAGAAGGCTTAGAACCAATGGCCGGAGCGGTTCCTCTGTCACGAGTGGTTCTCAACCCTCGAAAGGAAGAAGACCAAGATTGTGGCCTAGACGATGGTTGCCTTTGACCTGCCGGTTGTGGCCTGCCCTGATGAAATCTACACTGTCCACAGAACCGTGATTGGGTGGAAGGAAAACCCCTGGAAGATTTTGGTCTGTCCTCAGGGAGTTTGTGGACTCTCTTCTCACCTAAGGATTTAATTAACTGCTCCAAGTTGTCACCAAAGAGGAATTTTCCCTTAAACGGCAAGGCACCCAACTGAGCCTTAGATGACACATCTGCCGACCAGTTACGCAGCCAAAGGAGCCTCCTCGCCGAGACCGCCAACAACATAGTGCGAGAAGAAGTAGAAGAAGGTCATAAAGGGCATCCGCCCCATATGCTATCACCGCTTCCAAGCGTTCTGCCTGCTCCGATTCGCCTGGCGGGAGATCTCTGGACGTTAACAATTGCTGAACTCAGTGGAGACTC
The DNA here is from genome assembly GCF_901001135.1 of Rhinatrema bivittatum. NCBI lineage: Eukaryota > Metazoa > Chordata > Amphibia > Gymnophiona > Rhinatrematidae > Rhinatrema > Rhinatrema bivittatum. Next base: position 295,981,632 of record NC_042619.1, read on the forward strand.
GCTCAGAGCATATAGCTACTGCACACCGCTGCTCATATGCCGAGGGCAGACACCTCGAAGATTCACTTGAATAGCACTTCCAGTTTTCTATCCTGAAGATCCTTGAGCGCCGCAGCACCAGCGACAGGAATTGTGGTCCTCTTAGTGACAGCCGAAACTGACACATCCACCTTAGAAGACCTCAGCAGCTCTCTTCCGCTCAAGGATACAACTTATCCATAGCATGACCTACTCTCAAGCCTGCATCTGGAACATCCTACTCATGGGTCATTAGCTGCTGGAGCATGGGATGAAGAGGAAAATACCTGGTGGGAGCCCTTAGTCCGGCGAGGACCGCATCCACAGAATCCTGCAGAAGAGGATACTGAGGGAGGTCCACTCCTAGCTCCGACAGCACAGCGGGGATCAGAGGTTCCATCTCCTTCCTATGAAATAGCCGTACTACCTTCGGATCATCCCCATCTAAGGGAATTTGTTTTCCCTGGTCATCTACTGGACCCATGCCGCCCTGACCGGGCGGGGGAAAGGTAATGGACAATGCATCTGGAGCTGCAGCATCCGCAGCATCTGGAACAACAGATCCAGCAGTTGTGGAAGCACCCTGCAATTTAGTTACCCGCAGGGAAGCCAGAGTGTCCTGACGTTTGGCTACTTTGCAGGGTGGTCCAGTGGGACGGCTCAAACTGGGAACTATATAGCCTGTGAGGGCTGAGAAGCCAGAAAAGCTTTGTGCATAAGTAGCACAAAGTCCAATAAAAAATTATGAGAGCCTGCCCCTTCCCCGACCGAGGAATCAGGCCCATCATCACCATCATCCTGGTCTGTATCTGTGTGATCCCCAGGAGAGACAGAAACTGGGGAAAGATCAGGTGGTAACTCTCCTGTCCCCATAGCTCTGGATTCAGCATCTGCTAAAGTTTTCAAAATGGCCGCCGCTCCCGTGCTGAGGGGGAACAGATCGGCCCTGGCCTTCAGAGTGCTGGCCTTTTTGCTGCACCTTGGTGTTTAGAAAGGCTTCCCGGCTGCAAAAGAGAACTGCCCTCCCCACCTGAAATGCACCGCGAACAAAGTCCCATCCGGGAGAGTCTAGACAAAGACTCTCCACAGGCAGTGCAAGAAGATGGCTGCGGCATGACTACATTGAGGGGGGAGAGACAAAAAATGTGCATGGGAGTGAGGGAGAAATGGCAAGGAGCTTTAAACTCTGAAGACATGCCTGAACTGCACCCAGAGCGAAGCATCAAGCAGCCAAAGAAAAAGAGAGCGACAGGCTGCCTCTGGCGTAAGTTTAAAACTTTTTTTTTTCCCATCGGGCTGAGCAGCAGGAGAAGAGGGACCAGACCACTGGTGTCTAACTCCGGCGTCTTACCTGCCTGGAGCCACGCGGAGCAACCAACCCCAGCTCCTTCACCTGCTCTAGGGGGGGTGGTCCCACAAGACCTACTGACCCCCTGGAAGGATTTGAGATGGAAGAACTTTTTTTTTTTTTGCTTGATTCCAATTAGACAAATGCCTTTTTTTTTTTTTTTTTTTTTTTTTTAAAGGGAATTGCCTTAAAACCCAGAAACAGGTCAAGACTGCAGGTTTTGCACCACCTCCATCTGCTGGAGACAGATAAATACTGAGGGGATGCAGGCGGCACACCAGGTTAACAGAGGGTGCCCTTCAAGTTTTTCTCTGTCTCCATCTGTTGGAAGGGAGGCATAATGCACAGTCTGGACTGATCCGGGTACGTACAGGGAACTTAGATTGTAAGCCCTCTGGGGATAGGGAAATACCTACAGTACCTGAATGCAATCCACTTTGAAGTGCTGAAAAAAGTGCAAAAAGCGGAATATAAAAATAAAATCTAAATCAATCATAACCCTCACAAGTGGCCAAGACAAAGGGATAGGTATGATGTAACTCCACCAAGACGATTTAAACTATCAGATGATATTTTCAATCTCGTCAGATATCGAGGGGTCCCCGATAGCGATAGGAAACCCCACAATTAATTTCATTATGGGGGGGGGGGGAGCGTGAAGAAAGAGCACTTAAAAGCAACACAAAAACACAGCCCAACCCTTTAAAATTAGTTCTTTAGTATCCCCCCACCCTCCGGACCCCCCAAAATGTTTAAGTACCTGGTGGTCCAGTGGGGGTCCTGGGAGTGGCGCCAGCCATCCATTGCTCCTACCATGTGACAGGGGTCAGCCAATGGCACAGATACTCTGTCACATGCTAAGGGCAAAGGGCCATCGGCGCCATTTTGTTTACTGGCAGCCGACAGCCCGAGAGCGGGAGAACGCTCCCGGGACCCCCACTGGACTACCAGGTACTTAAGAATTATTTTGGGGGGGGTTGGAGGGGTCTGGAGGGTGGGGGGATACTAAAGAACTAATTTTAAAGGGTTGGGCTGTGTTTTTGGGTTATCGGCTCGGCCCTTTGGAGGGCAATGATCCTAAAGTGGTTCGCCTGTTTCATAGGACGTCAACAGCTTTGGTAGCGGTGTTATTCGAGCGGGACTCTCAACGTCCCACCCTGCATAGGGAAGCTTTGGTTCATCCCAGCAGTCTGGACTGATCCGGATATCTACAGGGAAAGGAAAATTGATTCTTACCTACTAAGTTTTGTTCCTGTAGTACAGCGGTTCTCAACCTATGGGTCGCGACCCCGGCGGGGGTCGAACGCCCAAAACGCAGGGGTCGCGCGCTCCCGGTCTCTCCCGCTGCCGTTGCCGCCGGGCTGTCAGCACGTTCAAGCCCAGCGGGAACGGCAGCGGCGCTAGAAGAAGCCCTGCACCCGCGGCTGGGCCTTTTCTTCTTCCTGCGCCTGCCCCTCCCGTGACCCGGAACAGGAAGTGAATCGTGGTGCGCGGGAAGGAGAGAGAGCCGCGCCACGTGAAAAAGTAGCAGCGGCGGCTGCAGCATCGGCCCCCGAGCAGTTGAAGCAGCCGGTAATGGAGAAAGGAGAGAGCAGCACGAGCCTTCCGCGGCCGATGGGATTCTTCTTTCTTGGCCAGTGGAGGCTGCTGCAGCTCCCATTTGTGCTCGGGGGAGAAGAGGAAGTGAGTGAGAGAAAGAGAGAGAAGCAGCCAGCCAGCCTGTGTGTGATTGACTGGTCAGAGAGCTGATGTGTGTGTGTATGTGAGAGACAATGAAAGTGATTGCTCAGGGAGATGACTGATGTGTATGTGAGAGTGTGAGACATCAGTCAGGGAGGTGACTGATGTGTGTGTGTGAGAGAGAGAAAAAGCATGGAAGGGAGAAGTCTGGGTATGTGAGAAAGCATGGGCGTAAGAAGCCTGGTGTTGTGGGGGTGAAAGAAAGCATGGGAGTGAGAAACCAGGGTGAGTGTGCATGCATGAGAGAGAGAGACTGCTTGGTAAGGTGATGGTGTGTGTGAGAGAAAAAGACTGGTGTGTGTGTGTGTGAATGAGAGAAAATGTGATTCAGGGAATGAGAAGCCTGTGCACGTGGAGAGTGAGCATGGAAATGAGAGAGACTGGTGTGTGTGTGTAACAGAGAGAAAGTGATTATGGGAATGAGAAGCCTGTGCATGTGGAGAGAACAAGCATGGGAGTGAGAGACTGGTGAGTGAGTGAGTGTGTGTGTGTGAGAGAGAGAGAGAGACAGAGAAAGTGATTATGAGAGTGAGAAGCCCATATATGTAAGTAGAACACGGGAGTGGGAAGCCTGTGTGTGTGTGTGTGTGTGTGTGTGTATGGCATGAGAGAAACTGTTCAGGAAGGTGACTGGTGTGTGTGTGTGTGTGAGAAAGTGATTATGAGAGTGAGAAGCCCGTATATGTAAGTAGAACACGGGAGTGGGAAGCCTGTGTGTGTGTGTGTGTGTGTGTGTGTGTGTATGGCATGAGAGAAACTGTTCAGGAAGGTGACTGGTGTGTGTGTGCCAAAGACTGTTTGGGAGATGATTGGTGTGTGAGAGACAGAAACTGGTCATGGGGGCATGACTGGTATGGTGTGTGTGTGTGAGAGACATGGGCACTAAGGAAGAGGACCATAAGTATAGAGCTTAGCTTCTACTGCTGCTTCTGGTGAGTGCCATGGCCTGCAGGGAAGGGGAGTAGGAGAGCTGCTGGAGGGGGTAAGTAAAGGTGGCTTTTTAAGTTTATTTTTCTTGACTGCCATTTTAATTGTGTGATGTCTGCTTTTTTGAAATATTTTATTGGTGTTTGGAGAATGTTTAATAGTTTTTATGCGTTTTTAATTGTTGGATGTTCATAGCTGTTTTGAAACATTTATTCTGCTTATTAGTATAGTTTTACAATTATTTCTGTGTGGGGATCTATAGCTGCTTGCTAGTTCTGTTTTCCTAATAAGAGGTGTATTGGTTTTTAGGACCTGATTTAATATTTGTAGTGTTGCCTTTTCATAGATAGGGTTGCTCCTGTTTGAGTGTATTCCATAATAGACATACAATACATACAATACCATACAATAGACAAACAACCTATTCACGAGCTACGGAACCATGCTACTATTTTGTTGCCTATTATTATGATTATCCTAACTCCTCAGATAATATTGTTTCCTGTTTAATCTGAATCCATTACAACTTTTGTGTTTAAGTTATTGCCCTTCTTGGGCCTTCTATTCTTCTTACTTCTAAGCTGTAAAGCCTCCAAGTTTATAGTCCTTGTTTAATGTAACTTACTGCTCTCTTCTGATTATTTTGTACTGTTCCATTTCTGTTACAAGTTTTCTCTATCCCCCGTTCGATGTAAACCGATCTGATATGGTATTTAACCATGAAGTTCGGTATAGAAAAATGCTAAATAAATAAATAAAATAAATAATACAGGTGTAACTGTGTGCGGATTAGTTTATGTGCATTACTACAGATCCTGGGAGTATGTTAGGTCGGTTCTGTGTCTGTTACCGAGATGAGATATTTTGCTAGCATGTAAGCGTTTGTATCGGTCTTATTTGTTGTGTTTTCTCAGAGGACATGCATTGGTGGTAAACTGCTGTCTTTTCATAAGTAGGGCTATTGAGCCTGGAAATAGAAGGAGTTTGAGTTGCTGTTACTGAGATGTCACTAGAACCAGAATATCTTTTTTGTAGGGTGAGTTGTATGGGGAATGTCATAATTCTGCTTTACATCCATTATTGTGGGTCAGGGGGGTTCCTGTGGATACAAACTGTACTTTTACATCTAGCCCCGTGACGATCATGGGTCAGTGTGCCATGCATGTGAGAACCTATGGTGAGTTGAGTTACATTCACATTATAAATGTCATAATTAAATGATAAGTGTGCACTAAAATCCAACCCCATCCATAACCCCGCCCCCATATGACCAAAGCCCCGCCCTCACCCCACCCTCACGGGGCGAGGGCGGGGCGAGGGGTCACCGCAACATGAGGAACTGTATTGCGGGGTCACGGCATTAGAAAGGTTGAGAACCACTGCTGTAGTACCACGGATCAGTCCAGATGCCCTCCCTTTAAGGAGGTTTATCACTCAGTTTCTTCTTGAGAATCCACTCTGATGATTGTTTTTTGCTGAAGAAAACAGAAGAAGGCTACATGTTTATTCTTATTCCACTTTTTGGCTTTTTCGTTAGTCAGTTCGACAGTTCCCTGTTTTGTCTTTTGCTTGATCTGCAATTTTTATCATTTTCTGCTTTGATACTGTTTATACTGAGGAGATGCAGGTAGCACACCAGGCTGAGAGGGGGCGCGCTACAAGTTTTTCTCTGACTCCGTCTGCTGGAAGGGAGGCAAAACCCAGCAGTCTGAGCTGATCTGTGGTACTACATGAACGAAAACTAGCAGGTAAGAACCAATTTTCCCATATCTACTCATCTGTCAAAGTGGTAAAGCATATCTGAACTCTGATGCTGCCAATTTACACGCTCCGCTCTTAACTGAATGAATCAATACTGTCAGTCCAAGGTGGAATGTTTGGTTACAATGCATGAGGCCATTTTCTCCCTGCCTACTGTTATGGTTTTGAGGTGTTTGGCGGATTCTTAGGTGCTGCAGTGATGGCCACTCCCATGGGGAGGAGCCCCGCGGGGAACTGCAGTACCAGGCTAGACTCAGATGCACAAACACAGAGATAGTCTTTATTGTACAGCTTGTATAGTTCACCAGAGGTGGCAGTAGGGAGTAGATTCCTGCAGCAGCAGTCTTGGGTCCTTATCTGAGAAGATCCGTCCCACAATGGTGGTATAGGGAGCTCTGATGCAGATCTTCAATGAGGAGCTGTAGGTGAGACCGACTGGTAGATGTTAGATTACTCACACTCTTGTAGCTGTAATGGTGGAGTTCCCAGCAGGTAGAAGTATTGGTAGCAGGCACCAAGGTAGACAACTCAGGCCCTCGAGGAGTGAGTACCTGGATGCTGGATAGGCACCTGGAAAAAAGCATAGGGCCCCCTGAGGAGTGGGTACCCAAGTTAGTAGAAACCCGGAGGGTAGAGAGAACTTCCAGCAGCAGCAAGAAGCAGCAGAGCAGCTTAGACTGGACGAATCCAATCCTTGCTAGCTCAAAGTCAGTCAACAAATGGGCAGCCTAAATACCCGGATGTTGTGACGTGACTTGAGGGGGACACCCCCGAGGTTCTCGCTAACATTGGAATAAAGAAGTGGGTAGCGCATGCCCTAGGAGGCCCTCAGGTGAATCATGGCAGAATGCCTTGCCATAGCCGTTCCGGGGACGCCGGGGAGTGTGGCAAACAGATGCAGCGGTCGCCATTTTCCCGAGGCTGGTGGAGAAAGCGAATATTGAGGTGAGGCATGTGGGTCGAAGCCGTCTGAGTCCGACGGACGCAACAGTACCCCCCTTCAAAGGACCTCCTCCAGACCCCCTACCTGATCTTGGTTTCCGAGGATGCGATCGATGATACTGATTCAGCATCTCTTTGTCCATGATATTAGCCATAGGTTCCCACGAGCTATTTTCTGGTCCATAGCCCTCCCTGACAGGAGGTATTCCCAAACTCTGCCTCTCTTCCTTACATCAAGTATTGCATCAACTTTGTACTTGATGTCCTCTTCTGCATTAACAGGAGGGGGATCTGGTGTCTTGGTGCTGAATTTGTTGAGAATGAGCGGTTTCAATAGAGATACGTGAAACGCGTTATGGATCTTCATTGCTGGGGGAAGTCTGAGACTGTAGGAGAGGTTTCCCAGACGTCGGAGGATGGGAAATGGTCTGACATAGCGTGGAGCGAAGAGAGCTGATGGTAGCTTTAGTCTAAGGTTTTTGTAGACAGCCAGTCTTTATCACCAGGCTTGAAGTCAGGAGCCTTGCTGTGATGAGCGTCGTAGCCCCTTTTAGCTCCAGTCTTTCTGGCAAAGTCTACAACAGGGGTCAGGAACCCATGGCTCGCGAGCCAGATATGGCTCTTTTGATGGCTGCATCTGGCTCGCATACAAATAGGAAAATTAGTTTCTTACCTGATAATTTTCGTTCCTGTAGTACCAAGGATCAGTCCAGGACACCTGGGTTGTGACTCCGCACCAGTAGATGGAGACAGACTAAAACTTGTGGGCGGAGCCATATAAGCCCCTGTGCCAGTCACAGCCCCTCAGTCATACGTAATGTCAAAGTAGAAACCCAAAGAGGCAACCATAGCTAACTAACAAAACTTGCCATTTAATCGGAAACAATTCCAACCCCTGCGGGAACCGGACTCCCCAACCGGGAGAGCGAACAAGCGGTGAGCGCAAGGAAACAACGATGAGCAGACTCTCCATCAGCGGGCGGGATCCTGGACTGATCCTTGGTACTACAGGAACGAAAATTATCAGGTAAGAAACTAATTTTCCTTTCCCTGTACGTACCAGGATCAGTCCAGGACACCTGGGATGTACCAGAGCCAACTTACCGAGGGTGGGAAGCAGAGAGTCCTGCTCGGAGTACCCTCTCTCCAAACCCTCCGACCTCAGCGGCCTGAACATCCAGACGGTAATGTCTGACGAAGGTATGCAACGACTGCCAGGTAGCCGCCCTACAATCTCTTGGGGCGACACCTGAGAAGACTCCGCCCAGGACGCAGCGTGAGACCTTGTCGAATGAGCCCGAAGACCCACCGGCGGAGTCTTTCCCCGTACAAAGTACGCTGAGCCTATGGCCTCTTAGAGCCAATGGGTGATCGTCGTGCGAGACGCTGCAGCCCCTTTCTTGGGACCAGAAAGGAGGACAAACAGATGATCCATTATCCGAAAAGGATTAGTGACCTCCAGATAGCGAAGGAGGGACCTCCTCACATCCAGCTTTCGTAAGTCTCTCGTCTTCGGATCCGACGACTCCCCGACCGCGAAAGCGGGAAGTTCAACGGATTGATTCAAATGAAAAGCCGAGACGACCTTCGGAAGAAAGAAGGGACAGTGCGCAAGGAAACGCCTGTGGCGGAGAGTCGCAAGGACGGCTCCCTACATGACCACGCCTGCAATTCCGAGATACGGCGTGCCGAAGAAATCGCCACCAGAAACACGGTCTTCAACGTGAGATCCTTGACAGTAGAGCGCTGCAAAAGGCTCAAACGGTGCCGAACATAAGGCAGAAAGAACCCAATTAAGATCCCAAGCCGGACAGGAAGGACGCAAGGGAGGACGGAGATGCTTAGCCCCCTTCAGGAAACGGACTATATCCGGGTGAAGAGCCAGAGGGGATCCCCTCGACCTTCCCCCGCAAACAACCAAGTGCCGCCACTTGGACTCGTAGGGAACTGCACGCCAAGCCTCTGGCCAGTCCCACCTGGAGGAAAGCCAGAATATCAGAGACCGCAGCGGCGGTGGGATCCAAACCTCGCTTCATACACCAATCCTCAAAAACTACCCAGACCCTGACATAAGCCAGGGACGGAGACTGCTTCCGGGACCTCAGCAGCGTAGCAATAACCGCGTCAGAGTAAACTTTGCTCTTTAACCGATTCCTCTCAAAAGCATGCCGCGAGACAAAAGTGATCCGCATCCTCCAAACAGACGGGGCCCTGATGAAGCAGCCCCGCGAAGCCGTGGAGACGAAGGGGAGCCCCCACCGACAACTGAATGAGGTCTGCAAACCATGGACAGCGTGGCCACTCCGGTGCCACCATGATCACGTTGGATGGGTGCAATTCTACGCGCCGCAGGATCTTGCCGATCAGTGACCATGGGGAAAACACGTACAGCAGCACATCCGTCGGCCAAGAGAGCACCAGCGCATCGACGCCATCTGCTCCCCGCTCTCGACGCCGACTGTAAAAAACTCGGAGCCTTCGCGTTGTGCCACGTGGCCACCAGATCCAAGTGGGGAACTCCCCACGTCCTGCAGAGGAGCAGAAACGCCTCGTCCGCCAGTTCCCACTCTCCGGGATCTAGACGATGCCTGCTGAGAAATCCGCCTGCATGTTGTCGACCCCGGCAATGTGAGACGCTGCTATGCTGCTGAGATGTTGTTCCGACCAGGCCATCAAAATTCTCACCTCTTCCGCCACCAGTGGACTTCTCGTCCCTCCTTGACGATTGATGTAGGCCACGGTGGTTGCGTTGTCTGACAGTACTCGGACCGCCTGTCCCCGCACCAAGGGTATGAAGGCTTGGAGAGCCAGACAGACCGCTCTGGTCTCGAGGCGGTTGATGGACCATTGAGCTTGCGACGCTGACCAACGACCTTGCACCGACTTCCCTAGGCAAACTGCTCCCCAGCCGGAGAGACTGGCATCCGTGGCCACCACCGTCCAGTCGGGAACGAGAAGGGATACGCCACAGGACAGATGACTTGGATCCAGCCACCAAAGAAGACTGGATCTCGCCGGACCCACAAGCGGGAGCGGTAGGTAGAAATCCTCCGAAACTGGTGTCCAACGGGACAGCAAAGAATACTGCAATGGCCGCAGGTGAGCGAACGCCCAGGGTACCAACGCGAGCGTTGAAGCCATAGACCCCAGCACCGTCAGGTAATCGCAGACTCGTGGACGGTGAAGAGACAACAGACGCCGCACCTGAGATTGCAGTTTGCATATCCGATCTTGAGAGAGGATTACCCTGCCCCGTTTCTTGTCGAATAAGGCCCCCAGATATTCCAAGGACTGAGTGGGAGCCAAATAACTTTTGTTGTAATTGACCGCCCAGCCTAGGGACTGCAAGAGCTGGAGGACCCTGTCCACCACCCGTCGACACTGACTCTCTGACTTCGCCCGAATCAGCCAATCGTCTAGGTAAGGATGAACCAGAAGACCTTCCCGTCGCAGCTGCACCGCCACTACCACCATCACTTTCGTGAATGTTCGAGGCGCCGTTGCAAGATCAAAAAGGAAGCGCCCAAAATTGGTAGTGCCTCCCCAGAACACAGAACCTCAGAAACTGCTGGCACAATGGCTGAATGCCCACGTGAAGGTACGCCTCCGTGAGATCCAGAGGAGCCAGAAATTCGCCCGGACGCACCGAAGCGATAACTGACCGAATCGTTTCCATTTCGAAGTGGGGAACGCGAAGACATCTGTTTACCCCTTTGAGGTCCAGAATTGGCCTTGAAGTGCCGTCCTTCTTGGGAACTACGAAGTAAATGGAGTAACGGCCCGAGCCAAGCCGATCGGCAGGGACGGGGGATATGGCCCCCAAGCTTTCCAGCCGACGGAAGGTGTCCAACATCGCTGCCCTCTTCCTGGGGCCTTGCAGGGCGAGACCAGGAACTCGTCCGCTGGGATGCGAGCAAAATCTAACTCGTAGCCGTGTCTTATCACGTCGAGGACCCACTGGCCCGACGTCACCCTGGTCCACTCCTCGAAATGTAAAGTTAACCGCGCCCCTACATTTGGAACAGCGTGCCGCAGGCGCGACGAGAGGTGGACCGGCCGGAGTTCAATGCGAGGGCTTGGACCCCGCACCCGACGGGGCCCCGCCTTGCTACCCGTAACGTTTCCCACGAAAGGACTGCTGCCATTGAGTGATCCGGGAAGAAGATGGTCTATACGAAGAGCCGGCGGATCTTTGAGGGCGCGATTTCCTTGGCCCCCGGAACCGGGCATTGGCCGGAAAGGAGGGCCGCGCCCTGGCCCTATCCTCGGGCAGCTTGAATGCCCTGTTCTCCCCCAGAGAAACCATCAAATCATCCAACTCCTTGAAAGGTAACGAACCCAGGTGGGCTTTGGAAGAGCCATCCGCTGCCCAGTTGCGTAGCCACAGGAGACGGCGCGCCGAAACCACGGCTACTATGCACCTAGCAGAGGTGCGCAGCAGGTTGTGGAGGGCGTCAGCTCCATAAGCTATTGCTGCCTCCACTCTATCAGCCTGAGACGCCTCCTCCGCCAACAGGCCTGCATTCGCCTGAAGGACCTGGGCCCAGCGAAAACTAGCGCGCATGGCGAAGTTAGTGCAGATTGTTGCCCACACCCCTAGGGCGGATACCTCAAATATCTTCTTGAGCTGCACTACGAGCTTCCTGTCTTGTATATCCCGAAGGGCCGTCGCCCCCGTGACCGGGATAGTGGGCCTCTTCGTCACCGCGGAGACCGCTGAATCCACCTTTGGAAGTTGCAGAAGCTCCAGCACCTCCTCTGGGAGCGGGTAGAGCTTATCCATGGCCTTGCTGACTTTCAACCCCAATTCCGGGGTATCCCAGTCGCACTGGATCCATATTGGCCTCCTGGCGGACCACCACTGGTGAAGCTTCTATCCCCAGGTCCTGGAGAATGGCCGGGATGAATGGCGACAGTTCCTCTCTGCGGAACAGACGGACTACCTTGGGGTCATCCCCGTCCGCTGCCTGGGTACCTGTTCCCGCGCCCGGCTGGGTGGAGCCATCCGCCCCCGTCTCCTCAGCCCCCCTCGGGGGCTCCTCGAGACCATCAGTATCCGCCGTGGAGGAATCTTCTGGATCTGACTCCTGAGGTACGCTCCGGGGAAGCCGTTTCCCTCGCGCTGGCTCCTGGGCGAGCATCGCAGTCTTTTTTGCCTTGCGCTTACTCGGTGAGGCCTGGTTGGAGCCCTCCCCAGAGCACCCCCCTCGGGAGCGCTTGCTGCGCTTGTACTTAAGTACCTTGCGCAGCAAGCTCGCGAAATCCTCAGAAAAACGACCCGGATTCGGAAGAATCGGCGTCGGAATCCCCCCGGGGCCGAAGCCCCTCCTCGGCGCCCCCTCCCGCCGCGCCCCGCTGCGGGGATAACGCGGGAGGGAGAGCCGAATCGTCTGCCGCGGTCCGCGAGAATTCCTTGCCGGTGGCCAAAATGGCCGCCGCTCCCGCGCTAAGCGGGAAAATGTCCTGAGGCCTATTTACTGGGCCTACCCCTCGCGGCGGCGAACGCGCGATCCGGGCCCGAGCCCCCCGCGATGCCCCGGACGTTGCTTCACCGTCCTGGATGCAGGCCGAGCAGAGGCCCTCCCTGGAAAAACGCACGCGCGCGCCGACCCACAGGCCTTGCCTGAAGAACTGCGCGGCAAGCCGGCGACCACGGGAAGTAAAAAACTGAGGCGCGTGAAAATTAAAGAAAAAAATAATTCGGCGACCTCCCTCTCGCCTGCGGCGCCCCCCTGCGCGAAAACGACGGAGCAGCGACGCCGAAGCAACGGAGAGCCAGCCGCAACAAAATAAAAACAGAAAACTTTTTTTTTTTTTTTAAACGCTGAGGCCGCTGTCCCGGGTCCTGGAGCCCTAGTCCTGCAGGGGTGAGTGAACCGGGCTCCCCGGTGTCACCCCTGACGCTGCCACTAGACCAGCTGGGTCCTCGACCCTGGCAGCGGCCTCAACCGGGGGAGGGTAGTCCCCTCAGGACCTCTCAACCCCCCTGGGAGGCAGGGCACCCGAGACTAAGGGATTAAAAGAAAACCCCAATTTGGTATATAAACAACTATGCCTAACAAAAAACCTAGCCCAAAAAATTCAAACCTGACTAACACCAACACCAGAATCAGGTCAGGCAGGGCTGTGACTAGACCTGCACCATCTACTGGAGACAGAGTAAGACTGAGGGGCTGTGACTGGCACAGGGGCTTATATGGCTCCGCCCACAAGTTTTAGTCTGTCTCCATCTACTGGTGCGGAGTCACAACCCAGGTGTCCTGGACTGATCCTGGTACGTACAGGGAACTCCTAAATCAGTGTGTCGCCACACTTTCCAGTCCCCCGCTGACCCAGCTGCTCCCCGGTCCTCCTCCACCCGGGCTTAAAATGCTGTCAGCCCGGGCGGAACACGGCAGAATAGTTGGAGTCAGCGGCACCGGCGTGCTCTCTTCTTCCCGCCCCCCCCCCCCCACAGCCCGGAAGAGGAAGTGGTCAGCAGCGGGTTCGTGCGTGGGAAGAAGAGACCACGCTAGTGTGGTCAGCGTCGGTCCGATGAAAAGAAGACTGTGCAGCGCGGCTCGGAGGAAAATAAAGAAGAGCTTCAACCGCGGCCGATGGGACTCCTCCTCCGCCCGGGCTTAAAATGCTGTCAGCCCGGGCGGAACGCGGCAGAATAGCTGGAGTCGGCGGCACCGGCATGCTCTCTTCTTCCCACCCCCCACCCCCCCACGGCCCGGAAGAGGAAGTGGTGGGCATCGGGTGCGTGCGCGGGAAGAAGAGACCACGCTAGTGTGGTCAGCGTCAGTCCGACGAAAAGAAGACTGTGCAGCGCGGCTCGGAGGAAAATAAAGAAGAGCTTCAACTGCGGCCGATGGGACTCCTCCTCGCGAGGGCTGAAAATGAAGGAGGTTAGCGTTGGGAGGAGGCTGCTGCTGCCGCGAGTTCCCGGGGTGGGGGTGGGGGAGAGAGAAAGTGAATGAGCGAGCAAGCATGTGTGTTTGAGATCCTGTGTGTGTGAGTGAGAGATTGCATGTATGTGAAAGATTGAGAGCCTGTATATGTGAAAGAGTATGTCTGTGATTGAGAGCCTGCCTGTGAAAGAGAGAGCATGAATGTAAGTTTACGATTGGGAACCTGTATGTGTAAGTTTGTGATTGAAAACCTGTTTGTGTGAAAGAGTATGTGTGTATGATTGAGATCCTTTGTGTGTGAGAGAGATCATGTGTATGTATGATTAAGAGCCTGTGTGTATAAGTAAGAGAGAGCATGTATGTCTGTGTGTGATTGAGAGCTGGTTTAGGTGATGGAGCATGTGAGTATGTGATTGAGAGCCTGTGTGTAAATGAGAGAAAGAGAGAGCATGTTTGTAAGCATGTGAATGAGAGTCTGTGTGTGTGAGAGAAAAAGACAGCATGTATTTATGTGATTGAAAGCCTGTGTGTGTGTGTAAGTGTGAAAAGATAGACAGCATGTGTGTAAATGTGTAATTAAGAGCCTATATAAGTGAGAGAGAAAAAGCATGTGTACATGTGAGTGACTGAGAGCATGTGTGTATAGGTGTGTAATTGAGAGCCAGTGTGAGAGAGAGCGCTGGTATGTGACTGAGAGGAGAAAGTTCCAAGCAAACCACCCCTCCCTCCTGCTAATTCAGAACAATCTCAGGACACCAAACATTCTCAGGTATGCAGAGCAAAAAAATTTTTGTATCCTTATTATTTTTCATTACTGGGTCTTTGTGTCTGCTATTTTGAAATATTTTGTTGGTATCTGGAAATTTTTTATATGAGTTTTTAATTATTGGATATTCCACTCATCAGCTGTTTCGAAATATGTTCTTTTTGTTAGTACAGTTTTACTGCTGATGATTTTATATTTCTTGATTTGTTTTATAAGGATGGGTGATGTTTCTTTTTTCCTTTGTTACACTGCTTACAGAGACTCTGGCTTGTTGCAGTTTCCAATTCAGTTTTTTCTGCATGCTTCTAGTTATGCGTTTTGGTCTCTTTATTCTATGTTAGGTGAGGGTCAGCATGTGATTCAGGTGAGGTTTTCTGCTGGTGTGTAGTTTCTGTGTAGGACTCTATAGCAGCCTGACTTGGTCCGTTTTCCTAACAGGAGATGTATTGGTGTCTTAAGGCCTGGTGTAATATTTTCAGAGACTTATTGTATAAAAGTGTGATCTTACATAAAATGCACACATTTACTTGTATTTAGTTTTAAACATATTGTATGGCTCTCATGGAATTACATTTTAAAATATGTGGCGTTCATGGGTCTCTCAGCCAAAAAGGTTCCTGACCCCTGCTCTACAATATAACACTCTGTACACCTATGGTATGGGAGAAGTGTAACAGATTGGTTTTGAAATAAATGTGTAACTAGGAACCTTTTTTGTATCATGTAGCTGCAGTCCATGTATACACATAGGAACTACTAGAACCCACTTTCCTACAGACCAACAACACTAGATATATCTTTGGAAGAGGTACCACTTCTACCCTGGGCCTCCACCCTCCAAAAGAATGAAGTTGGTTGCTATCTTATTCTTCAGTTCTCTACACCTATACCCCGTAAGCAACCCTTCTCAAGAGCAACACCATTTACTGTGTTCTTTCTCTGGCATAGCATGCTGGTACTTGACAGGCATTTCCAGGATATATATCTGTACCACAGTAATGCTTTCTAGACAGTTAGAGGTGAAGAAGGAGGAGCAATATGAGGCATTATAGAGCAGTTCTCTTTGGCATAACAGGCCAACTTAATGTGAAGAGAAATGTTTAAAATACATGCAATGTGAATATGTACAATTTTCAGATTTGCAGGGGAGAAGCCTGGTAAGAACTCAGATAGGACAGGGACACCAAAGGGGAAGGCAGAGCTCACAGGTGATGCTTGCTACTTCGGAGGAATTCACAGAGATGGAAGAGGGAGCAGCAGAGAAACAGACAGCCGAGGAGGAGGAGCAAACCCACAGGGTGGCTAGTCTTGTATAGTCACCTGATCAAGGCCAGTTTGCAGATGACCAGCAGGAAAGAAGCATGGCAAAGGAGGAGATTATCTCTGCTCAAGAAGAGAAGGTGTAGTTCACTCCTGCAGAGCGTCAACTGCTGAACATCAATGCCAAAGTGATGGAGGAGAAAGCAGGGCTCTGCATGGAGATGCGTGGCCTCCAGAAAGCTGTGATGAAGGAAATTCAGGGCCTCAGGGATGTTGTGCATGAGGCAACAAACACCCAGACTACAGTGTGGAGGGAGATGCTACAAATGATGCCTCCGTTCCAGCTACAGCCCCCACCAACTCCATATTTCTTCATGGAAAGGGTGGTGGATGCATGGAACATCCTTCCAGCAGAGGTGGTGAAGAAAAGAATTGAAATGGAATTCAAATGAGCTTGGAATAAACACTAAGGATCCCTAATGGCTAATGGATGGAAACAAAGATAAGGAGTAATTTGTATTAGGGAAACCTGCACAGAGTGGCAGATACTACCCTTAATAGAATAAACAAGAAATAAAATTTAATGGAAAAAAAAAAAGCTTGCTGGAGAGTCTGGATGGACCATTGGGTCTTTTTCTGCCATCATTTACCATGCTCTTTCTCATGGCTTCCAGGATGCAACCCCACCACTATTTCCAGCACCAGGCACCTGGATGTTACCTCCCAGGCTGAAGCTACACCTGTTCCATTGCCGGCTCCACATATGCCCAGAGCACCATCTAACATGATACCACTTCCTGCCATACCACTACCACCACTGCCATGACCAGGGAGAGATGCTCCCACCTCTCCCAGGAAACAGGTGGCAGAGGGGACAAGGACCACACAGCTGTCAGGCCATCTTCTCAGCTCATTCAAAGCCCTGCAGGACTCTTCAGTAGCTATGCTATGATACTGCCCTCAGGTCCTGTCCCCTCTGAGGCCAGCATTAACAGTGACAGAACACTGCTGTGGAGGAGCTCCAGAACTGGACAATTTAAGGCGGCAGAGCTTCCCCCACCCACCAAAACAGGGTGGCCAAAGAAGTATTAAAGGAACCCTTTCACCAAAACTCGCTGCAAAAAAGCCAAAATGTGGGCCACCAAAGCTTGAGTCAGATCCACAGTGTGCTCCTGGCACCAAGCCTCAAACACCTTCCATACCCAAACATAAGATAAAGAAGTAGACTTCTTTCTTGCTTGCAGTAAAGTGGCAATAATATCCTCTGGGTAACCTTTCTCTCTTAAAAGCCGTCTTTCAAAAGCCAAGCCACGAGAGAGAAGCAATCTGCCTGGTCCAAAAATATAGGGTCTTGATGAAGCAAGTTGCAAAGATGTGCCAGATGTAGTGGTCCGTCTACCACAAAATTGATCAAATCCGTGAATCACGGCAGCTGAGGCCATTCTGGTGCAATCAGAATCACTTGCCCCGGATGGACCTCTATCCTCCACAGTATCTTGCCTACCAGCGGCCACAGCGGGAACACATATAGAATCCCCTCTGGCCACGGGAGAACTAAGGCGTCGACTCCCTCTACTTCATGCTCCCTTCTTCGACTGAAGAACCAAGGAGCTTTGGCATTCTTCTGCATAGCCATCAGATCTATGCAAGTGATTCCTCACCTGCGACGAATCAGACACATGGCCTATTCTGACAACTCCCATTCCCCGGGATTTATCCACTGGCGACTTAGAATGTCCACCTGCACATCCAAAACGGCCACGTGGGAAGCTGCCAACATCTCCAGATATTCTTCCGCCCATTGCACTAATTCTTGGGCCTCTCGCGCCACTGCTTGACTCTTCGTACCGCCCTGTCAGTTGATGTAAGCCACCACCGTCGCATTGTCCGACAAGACTCTCACTGGCCGGCCCTGCACCAGAGGAAGAAAGGCCAGCAACACCAGACAGACCACCTTCATCTCTAGATAACTTGATGGACCACAACACTTCCTCCAAAGACCAGTGACCTTGCACCACTTGAGTTTGGCACACAGCTCCCTGACAGCTCCCGGACCGGTCAGGCTGGCATCAATTGTGACTATTATCCAATTCTGAACCTTCAAGGCCAAACCATGACCCAGATTATCCCGACGAAGCCACCACTGCAGACTAATCCTAGAACTTTCCATAAGTGGCAGTGGTAGATGAAACTGCTCTGACAATGGAGTCCAGCTGGACAGTAAGGCCACCTGAAGTGGCCGCATATGAGAAAATGCCCAAGGATCCAACTCCAACATGGAAGCCATAGACCCAAGAACCTGCAGATAATCCCATACCTTGGGACCTGCACTGTTCAGCAACCTGCAAATCTGCCCTTGCAGCTTGTCTCTCTATTCCTTGGTAAGAAGAGGACCGGAAGGCTCATCTGCATACTGCTCCCAGCATCCCCCGGGAGAGGAGTCCAGAGGTCACCGCGAGCGATCCACGGATTGAATTCCACAGCTCCAGCTTCCAGAGTCCCCGCATCCTTTGCAGTAGAAGAGGACTGGAAAGCTCATCTGCATACTCAGATCCTTCAATAATTTGAGTGAAGATCAATTTAATGGTGATTAAAAAGGATTGGTAAGTATAGCTTTGGGAAATCTTTGTACTTATAAAAGTTTGGAGAAAGGTGATATAGTGGGATATATTCTTTAGAATTTGTGTGTGTCTGAGGTAATAAGCAAGCCAGTGATAGTTAATTCCAGTGTCTGTCTTTCCCACCCACTCAAACCTTGATTTTTAGGCAAAAGACACGTTCTCATTAAAAATCAATCAAGCTGATATCTAAATCATACAATTGTACCAGCCCTTATTGAAAGTTTAATCATCCCCTTGTAGGACACTAGCTGATTAAGTGGTAAATTCACTTTTAAATATAAAGTAATCTAATTCCAACTTCCTTAGTATCCTAAACTTAACAAGGAACTCAATAAAATTAAGATGAAGGCAGCAGTCCAGCAGCAAGAGGGGGGCTTTCCAGTCTTTTGCACTGAGTGTCACATGTGATTTTTTTACCCGCCAGTGAGAGATTGTATGTGTACATTCGGTGCAAAGAGCTCCTGGCTCTCAGGGAATGAGTTCGATCTCTGGAGGCTAGAGTAGCAGACTTGGAGGAGCTGAGGTAGACAGAGAGGTACATTGATGAGACCTTCAGGGACATAGTAGCCAAGTCCCAAATCCAGTCTGGCAGTCCCAGTGCTGCCTTGGATCAGAAAGGTCTTCCAGTAGGAGAACATCACGCTGGTGTAGCAGGAAGTGATCCTGTAGCAAGGACCTGCTCTCCAGGTGATGTATTGTCCTCTCACACTGAGGACAAGTCTCTCAGGGGTACTGCCCAGGAGGGAAGAGTTAGGTAGGCCATCATAATTGGTGATTGAATTATTAGAAATGTAGATAGCAGGGTGGCTGGTGGACGTGAGGGCCGCTTGGTAACTTGCCTGCTTGGTGCGAAGGTGGCAGACCTCACACGTCACCTAGATAGGATAATAGACAGTGCTTGGGAGGAGCCAGCTGTTGTGGTACATGTGGGCACCAACGATATAGGAAAATGTGGGAGAGAAGTTCTGGGAGCCAAATTTAGGATTTTAGATAGAAAGCTGAAATCCAGAACCTCCAGAGTGGCATTCTCTGAAATGCTTCCTGTTCCACGTGCAGATCCCCAGAGGCAGGCAGAGCTCCAGAATTTCAATGCGCGGATGAGACGATGGTGCAGGGAAGAGGGATTCAGTTTTTAAAGGAACTGGGGAAACTTTTGGGGAAGGGGGAGTCTTTTCCAAAAAGATGAGCTCCACCTTAACAAGAGTAGAACCAAGCTGCTGGCACTAACTTTTAAAAAGGAGATAGAACAGCTTTTTTAATCTAGAACAAGGGGGAAAGCAGACAGTCACTCAGCAGTGTATGGTTCAGAGAAATGTATCCTTGAAGGATACTAATGAAACAGGAGAATTAGGGCATCCCAACAGAGAGGTTCTAATAAAAGCAAATGTAGTTCATGTGCCTATATGTAAAAAATCACCTGAGCTAAAGATTTCCAAATTATCTCTAAGAACTGAAAAGCAGGTTGTTAATACAAACAAAAAATGCACTTTGAAATGTCTGTATGCCAATGCCAGAAGTCTAAGAAGTAAGATGGGAGAGTTAGAGTGTATAGGAGTAAATGATGAGATTGACATAATTGGCATCACAGAAACCTGGTGGAAGGAGGATAACCAATGGGACAGTGCTATATCAGGGTACAAATTATATCGTAATGATAGGGAGGATCAATTTGGTGGGGGTGTGGCACTTTATGTCCGGGAGGGTCTAGAGTCCAATAGGATAAAGATCATACAAGAGACTAAATGCTCAGTAGAATCCCCATGTATGTTGGGTAAGAGTATAGTGATAGGAGTATACTACCGTCCACCTGGACAAAATGGTCAGACAGATGATGAAATGCTAAGAGAAACCAGGGAAGCTAACCAATTTGGCAGTGCAATAATAATGGGAGATTTTAATTTCCTTAGCTTAATAAAAAAGAGTCAGTGGTAAACCACACAATATATAATCATCAAAGAATAGTGGAAACCAGAAAATAATTTTTAATATAGCCTAGAAGGTGTCAGCAAGCCAGACGTTGTGAAACTTAAAAAGTAACCAACCGGTCTACTAATCATCCACCTTCAAAAATTCTTTTTAATGAAAATGTTTTTTTTTAGATTTTTCTAAGTTTTGTTAAAATGCCCTCAATTTTTCAAGACGGATCCAATATTAGAGCCAACATTAAAAATGGTAGAGTAGATGAACCATTGGTGATGCATTGCCTGGATTTTGGACACAATTTTGATAATCTTTTGTTTTGTGCTATTGATCATGTTCCCAAGCACTGGCGCAGTGGTAACAGTGAGTCATTCTTGTTACAGAAAGAACAGCGATGGATTTATAAACTCAACACTGTTGCCCCGGGTGGACTAAATACCGAACTTGATTTATATGTTTTCCTTGGATAATGGTATGGTGTTTGCATGTGTGCTGACATTTTTTTACTGTGTTTATTAGAATTTGTTTACTGGACACCAGCTGTGCAAAAGGACTGTCAGTGAAGTTTCACGCTCTAATGACGTCATCTGATGACTTGCTATTTAAAGAGGCATAAGCCTCGGCTTCGTTTCCTCTGTTCTTGGCGAAGAGATATTGAGACACTATGTCCGTTCCAAAATGGTAGCCTGTTTTATGTTCAGATAAGTAATTTTTATTCTTATCTTTATGACAAAAAACGATACTAATATTGATAACGCTGTTTCTAGGTAGAAGTGATGTGATTCTATATTATTCATACGTACTGCATGCCCCTGAAGAAGCTATCCAGCGAAACACGGGCCGTGTTGGGCTCGTTGAAAATGAATGTTGAAGAGTCAATTCCGTCTTGAAAAATTGAGGGCATTTTAACAAAACTTAGAAAAATCTAAAAAAAATACATTTTCATTAAAAAGAATTTTTGAAGGTGGATGATTAGTAGACCGGTTGGTTACTTTTTAAGTTTCACAACGTCTGGCTTGCTGACACCTTCTAGGCTATATTAAAAATTATTTTCTGGTTTCCACTATTCTTTGATGAAGATTTTAATTTCCCCAATATTGACTGGGTAAATGTAACATCAGGACTTGTTAGAGACATAAAGTTCCTGGATGTAATAAATGACTGCTTCATGGAGTAGTTGGCTCAGGAACCAACAAGAGAGGGAGCTATTTTAGATTTAATTCTTAGTGGAACGCAGGATTTGGTGAGAGAGGTAATGGTGGTGGGGCCACTTGGCAATAGTGATCATAACATTATCAAATTGAAACAAATAACTGGAAGGGGGGACAATAAGTAAAATAAATAAATAAATAAAGGTGGAAGGAAGGCAAAATGATTACCGGCAAGGTTAAAAGGTGAGGTGAAAGAGGCTATTTTAGCCAAAAATCCTTCAAAAAATTGGAAAAAGGATCCAGCTGAAGAAAATAGGATAAACATAAGCATTCTCAAGTTAAGTGTAAAACATTGATAAGACAGGCGAAGAGAAAACTTGAACTGAAGTTGGCCATAGAGGCAAAAACTCATAATAAAAACGTTTTAAAATATATCCGAAGCAAGAAACCTGTGAGGGAGTCGGTTGGACCATTAGATGACAGAGGGGTTAAAGGGGCTCTAAGGGAAGATAAGGCCACTGCAGAAAGACTATATGAATTCTTGGCTTCTGTGTTTACTAATGAGGATGTTGGGGAGATACCAGTTTCGGAGATGGTTTTCAAGGGTGATGAGTCAGATGAACTGAACCAAATCACTGTGAACCTGGAAGATGTAAGTATGCCAGATTGACAAACTAAAGAGTAGCAAATCACCTGGACCAATGGTATGCATCCTAGGGTACTGAAGGAACTAAAAAATGAAATTTCTGTTCTATTAGTTAAAATTTGTAACCTATCATTAAAATCATCTATTGCACCTGAAGACTGGAGAGTTGCCAATGTAACCCCAATATTTAAAAAGGGCTCCAGGAGCAATCCAGGAAACTATAGACCAGTGAGCCTGATTTCAGTACCAGGAAAAATAGTGGAAACTATTCTAAAGATCAAAATCGTACAGCATATAATACGATCAAAAGATATTTACCACCATGGTCAGATTTCGATACTGCCTCTGAAAAGGAAATAGAAAGTTTGCTAGGGAAACTAAATCCTGCCAATCATCCCTTAGATGCAATTAATACAGTTACTCTTAAACAATGCTCTGAAACCAAACTTTCTAAAAGAATCTATTAAATTAAATCCCTTACTGTAACCTTTCCCCACAATTTTAATTCCTCAGCAGTCTGCTTATATCTTTCAAACAAAAGCAAGTCAAGTAAACCAGTTCTCCCCCACCGTGTCCTACTGTAATATGAATGCCTGGAGCTTTATCCTTCCCCCTTTGCTTTACCTGCCAACCCAGTTAACTCTCCAGCTCCCAGTGCCCTTGCAAGTGCTGAAACTGCCATAACAATTGTAATGCAATATACTACAGCAGAAATCAGACATAAATAAAAACCAGATTGCAAGCTACACTTTCCCTTTTTTATGTTCTTCTAATAATCCCTCAGCCTCGCAAGCAGGGCAAGGGCTTTAAACCATAGGCTAACTGGCACTGTTGTTAAATTTCCTTGTATAGTTTTTTCCAGTACACATTTATTAACAAGTATACAGACAAATAATTCACAATCACTTTTAATAAGTTCTCCTTAAGTAAAAATAGTCTACAATGGGTGTCCCCAAAGTAGATGAAAAGAAATAGTGCATTTGGCCAAAAAGAAATCTTTCAAAACCAATCTACCATAGCAGAAATTCTGTTAACTGCCGTAACTTTTGTAAAGATACCTTCAGCTGGAAATACCCCCTTAGTGGCATGATGCCATTTAAACATATATCGGACTGATTGTGGTCCATAATTTTTCCACATATAATGGGCAGGGATTTTTAATGGTGGTTCTGGTATTTGTTTGCTGGGTAAGTACGTAGCCCTCACTGAACTTCCCATTTATCTACTGGAGGTAACAAGGGAGGTAAGGAGCCTGGCTTGACTTATTTTAGTGCAAAGCAGCAGTAAGATGGTTCTTGATACTGCCAAACAGGAGCGCTAGCATGGCCCTGTTTCATGGGCCTAGGCTTGATCTGGGAAACCTACCCAGTTTTGATTTGGCTAGGTGCCAACCCTCCACGGATTACACCTGCACACCTGGTACCTGCCTACTCACAAGCCAGATAGAATGAAAATACTGATAATGCTGGGCTGCTGTGACTTACCTAGAGCATCATTCTCCATTTTTTCATGGACATACTGGAAGTAAGCTGGAAGGGGGGGCATCCCAAAACCCCTAACCAAGTCCAAATCAGAGACAGCACTATAGGAAACTTGGAAAGAACCAGGCTGCAAGCTTTTTTCTTTTCTCAAAACTTACCATCCCTCTGCTGTCTCCAAGGATAGAGGGAGAGTGTGCTGTCAGTATGTCCTGCTGCCAGACCCACCAAGGAAACAATGTCACTAGGAACCACACAGTGCTTGACCTATAGGTGCAAGAACTCAGACCCACCAATTCAAACAACAGTTTCCAAGGGGGAAGGGAGAAGCAGTATCAACAGGAGCATCGACCAAAGTATCCTCAAAACTCAGCCTATGCTCTATCAGGAACCTGAGCCAATGACCTTCCTAGACGCGGCCTACTCCAAGCTACTGCACCAGTTCACATGGCTGCACCATTTGCTAGAAATGCAGAAAAGCTGTAGGCTGCAGTAGATTTCTATAAGAGGAATGAAGTCAACTTTTTGATTTCAGTCCCAATCTGCTGACAGAGGGAAATAGAAAAAAAATTGGTTCTTACCTGCTAATTTTTGCTCTTGTAGTACCACAGATCAGTCCAGACTTCTGGGTTTTGCCTCCCTTCCAGCAGATGGAGACAGAGCTGTTTCACAGGCACCATCTCTTAACCAGGTGTGCCACTTGCATCTCTTCAGTATTAATCAGTAACCAAGCATAAAACACTCTAACAAAACAATCAACCAATTAACTTTGCTATATCCCCTGGAAGGAACAGAGGAAAAGGAAAATCGCTAGTAAATTTATAACCCTTTGTAAAAGGGCTAATGGGAATCCTGTGCCATTTTTCAGAATTAATCAAAAATATTAAAGAAGACAGATCGAGCGGACTCTCTAAAACCCCTCTCCACTATTGGGCAGGACTCTGGACTGATGTGGTACTACAGGAATGAACATTAGCAGGTAAGAACCAATTTTCCTTTCTCTGTACATAACCAGATCAGTCCACTCCTGAGATCTACCAAGGCTTCCTTAACCGGGGTGGGACTGAGAGAGTCCCGTTCAAAGAAAACTTTCACCAAAATTGCTGACGTCCGGGGCCTGGATGTCCAATTGGTAGTGTCTGGCAAAGGTATGTAAAGACTTCCAAGTAGCCACCCTACAAATCTCTTGTGGCGAAACTAATTGGCATTCTGCCCAGAGGGCCTGGGAACGGGTAGAAAGAGCCCTTAACCCCTCTGGGATAGAACGACTGCAACAAATATATGTAGCAACAATAGCCTCCTTCAACCAACGCACAATCGTGGCCTTCAGCACCTTCTGACCCTTTTTTGCACCACTCCATAGCACAAGAAGGTGATCCAACAGCCTGAAACTGTTAGTGGCCTCTAGATACTGCAGCAATGCCCTTCCAACATACATATGTCTCAATTCCTTGGCTTAAGACATATCAATCTCCAGATTTTGAAAGGCTGGAAGCTCCACTGCCTGGCTTAAGTGAAAAGCTGAAACTACCTTCGGCAGAAAAGACGGAACCATCCTTAGGGATACCCCGCCATCCAAAATCCGCAAAAAGGATTCCCTACATGACAGGCTTTGAAGTCAGACACCCTTCTGGCCGAACAAATGGCAACCAAGAAAACTGCCTTCAGAGTGAAATCCTTCATGGTAGCTCTCTTTAGAGGCACAAACAGAGCTTCACACATACCCTTGAGGACCAAGTTAAGGCTCCAGGAAGGACACACTTTATGAATGGGGGGAGGGTGCAAATGCTTCACTCTGTGGAGAAAACATTTTATTTTATTTATTTATTTAAAGGCTTTTATATACCGGAGTTCATGTACTAGTACATACCACTTCGGTTTACACAGAACCAATATTGGAAAATTACATCAAACAAGTGGGTATAAAATAACAACAAGGCTAACTTAGTAGGAACTTAGAACTAGAGGTAAAGGAGAGAACAGGACCAAGTGGTAACAGATCAATGTAAATAGCTAAATAATAAATACAAATTCTTACAATAAATACAAATGCTTACAGATTACAGTCTTCAAAATCTAAGTTTACAACTTCAGAATAAGGTTTACATCTACAAGAACTAACGGTTACATCTTCAAGGTTTGTAGACTTCAAAGCTAAGGTTACATCTGAATTAAAAGGTATTGGTGTAGCATGCTGTAAATTTAATGATTGGGAATATGAGACCAAGAAATACAATTAAGAGTTGCGGCATCAGACATCTGGTTAACGTGATTATGAAATGCATGAATGAGTCTAGTTCTGGGACTTGGCTCTGAGCGAAAACTTTAAGTGAAGGCTTTTGTAAAGAGCCAGGTTTTGAGTTTCTTTTTGAATGTTCGAGTACAGGTTTCAAGACGAATGTCCGTGGGGAGGGCATTCCAGTGGAGGGGGCTGGCAGTCGAGAATGCACGTTTCTTGAGTGAGGACTTGGCAGAAGGTACGTGTAAGGTGCCTAAGTAACTGGTTCTGATTGGTCTTGATGATGCATGTGGACGAAGTGGACAGCTTAGATCTAGCGACGTTTGGGAATGGATGGTCTTGTGTGTTATAGTTAGCACTTTGAAAATGATTCTGGATCTGATAGGGAGCCAGTGTAAGTTTTTTAGTATGGGTGTTATGTGTTCACCTCTGCTGGTGTTAGTAAGAATCCTGGCAGCGGAGTTCTGCAACATTTGTAGAGGTTTGGTGGTGATGGCTGGAAGGCCAATAAGCAGAGAGTTGCAGTAATCGATTTTAGAAAATAGAATTGTTTGGAGGACTGTTCTAAAGTTCTGAAAATGTAGGAGAGGTTTCAACTTTTTCAGAACGTGTAGTTTGTAATAGCATTCTTTCGTTGTGTTCTTGACAAATTCTTTGAGGTTCAGCCTATTGTCTAAGGTAACACCAAGGTCTCTTACTTGAGTGGAATTGATCATTGGATGTGTGGTTAGGTTGTTGGTAGGCTGAAGGTTCTCATCTGGAGTGATTAGCAAAAGTTCCGTTTTTGACGTATTAAGTACTAGGTTAAGGCTAGAGAGGTGTGAGTTTATGGACTGTAGACAATTGTTCCAGAAGTTGATGGTGCTGGAGATGGAGTCAGTGATTGGCAGCAGAATCTGGACATAGTCTGCGTATATGAAGTCCAGATGCACCGCCAAAGTAGCTCCATGTACCTTGCCCCGCAAGCAGCCCAAGGCCGACACCTGCGCTCTGAGGGAGTTAAAGGACAAAGCTTTTGTTAGGTTTTTCTTAAAAAAGACAAAATCTGCACCACTGAAGCTTGCCAAGAACTGACCTCCTAATCCATACATCAAGACTCAAAGACTCTCCAAACCCAAACATACGCCAAGGAAGTAGAAGTCTTACAAGCTAGCATCAGAGTACAACTAATATCCTCCAGATATCCCTTCTTCCTTAATTGACACCTTCCAAAAGCCAAGCCGCTAGACAAAAGCAATCTGCTTGATCTGAAAATATAGGACCTTGCCATAGAAGATTCTGTAGATGGCCCAGCCTCAGGGGACCGTCCACTGCTAGACTGATCAGATCAACAAACCAAGGTCACGAGAATCACCTTCCCTAGGTGGACCTCTATTATTCTTAGAACCTTGCCCACCAGAGGCCAGGGAGGAAGACAAAACCATTACCGGCATGGTTAAAAGGTGAGGTGAAAGAAGCTATTTTAGCCAAAAAATCTTCATTCAAAAATTGGAAGAAGGATCCAACAGAAGAAAATAGGATAAAGCATTAGCATTGGCAAGTTAAATGTAAGACACTGAAAAGACAGGATAGAGAAAACTTGAAAAAAAGTTGGCCGTAGAGGCAAAAACTCAGAGTAACAACGTTTTAAAACATATCAGATGCAGAAAGCCTGTGAGGGAGTCAGTTGGACCATTAGATGATCGAGGAGTTAAAGGCGCACTTAGAGAAGATAAGGCCATTGTAGAAAGATTAAATGATTCTTTGCTTGTTGGGGAGATACCCGTTCCGGAGAAGGTTTTCAAGGGTAATGATTCAGATGGACTGAACCAAATCACGGTGAACCTAGAAGATGTGGTAGGCCTGATTGACAAACTGAAGATGCTATATACCCCAGGGTTCTGAAGGAACTCAAAAATGAAATTTCAGATCTATTGGTAAAAATTTGTAACCTATCATTAAAATCATCCATTGTACCTGAAGACTGGAGGGTGGCTAATGTAACCCCAATATTTAAAAAGGGCTCCAGGGGCGATCCGGGAAACTACAGACCAGTTAGCCTGACTTCAGTGCTAGAAAAAATAGTAGAAACTGTTCTAAATATCAAAATCACAGAAGATATAGAAAGACATGTTTTAATGGAACAAAGTCAGCATGGCTTTACCCAAGGCAAGTCTTGTCTCCCAAATCTGCTTCACTTTTTTGAAGGAGTTAATAAACATGTGGATAAAGGTGAACCTGTAGATGTAGTGTACTTGGATTTTCAGAAGGCATTTGACAAAGTTCCTCATGAGAGACTTCTAGGAAAAGTAAAAAGTCATGGGATAGGTGGTGATGTCCTTTCGTGGATTGCAAACTGGCTAAAAGCCAGGAAACAGAGGACAATTTTCTGTGGAAGGGAGTGGGCAGTGCAGTGCCTCAGGGATCTGTATTGGGACCATTACTTTTCAATATATTTATAAATGATCTGGAAAGAAATACGATGAGTGAGGTAATCAAATTTGCAAATGATACAAAATTGTTCAGAGTAGTTAAATCACAAGCAGATTGTGATAAATTACAGGAAGATCTTGTGAGGCTGGAAAATTGGTCATCAAAATGGCAGGTGAAATTTAATGTGGACAAGTGCAAGGTGATGCATATAGGGAAAAATAACCCATGCTATAGTTACACAATGTTAGATTCCATATTAGGTGCTACTAACCAAGAAAGAGCTAGGCATCTTAGTGGATAACACATTGAAATAGTCTGTTCATTGTGCTGCAGCAGTCAAAAAAGCAAACAGAATGTTAGGAATTATTAGAAAGGGAATGGTGAATAAAAAAACAGAAAATGTCATAATGCCTTTATCGCTCCATGGTGAGACCGCACCTTGAATACTGTGTACAATTCTGGTCGCCGCATCTCACAAAGATATAGTTGCGATGGAGAAGGTACAGAGAAGGGCAACCAAAATGATAAAGGGAATGGAACAGCTCCCCTATGAGGAAAGACTAAAGAGGTTAGGACTTTTCAGCTTGGAGAAGAGACGGCTGAGGGGGGACATGATAGAGGTGTTTAAAATCATGAGAGGTCTAGAACGGGTAGATGTGAATCAGTTTTTTACTCTTTCGGATAATAGAAAGACTAGGGGGCACTCCATGAAGTTAACATGTAGCACATTTAAAACTAATCAGAGAAAGTTCTTTTTCACTCAACGCACAATTAAACTCTGGAATTTGTTGCCAGAAGATGTGGTTAGTGCAGTTAGTATAGCTGTGTTTAAAAAAGGATTGGATAAGTTCTTGAAGGAGAAGTCCATTACTTGCTATTAATTAAGTTGACTTAGAAAATAGCCACTGCTATTACTAGCAACGGTAACATCGAATAGACTTAGTTTTTGGGTTCTTATGGCCTGGATTGGCCACTCTTGGAGACAGGATGCTGGGCTTGATGGACCCTTGGTCTGACCCAGTATGGTATGTTCTTATCTTTCTTGTAAATAGGATTACGAACAAATTTTGAGTTACAAACAGATCTCGATTTACAACCAAAATATTTCTATTTTGAGAGAGAGAGAGAGAGAGAGAGAGAGAGAGAGACTAATCATAATGCCCTCACTCTAGATAGGTATTTATATCTCTATGGGATGCCCACTTAGTAACTCGAGGTGAGATTTAGGTATTAGTGTAGGGGTTAGGAGCCCCTTTGACATTCAGAGTGAGACGTACAAACAGAATAGTGCTCTCTTGTGAAGATTTGATGACCTTCGGAGTGAGGAAACTTAGCCAAAGATGAGATTTGTGCAATGTTCTCTCAACCTAACTTGATGTTACCCAGGTAGAGACTCCATATAGTTACCGTGTTACCTTCTGCTACTGGCTTCTTCTTCTCCCTAGTTCCATTACATTTGTTTTATTGTAACTTTTGCCTTTTCCTCTATGTTAATGTTATAATCCTCTGTTCCTTGTAAACCGAAATGATATGATCTGTATCATGAATGTCGGTATAAAAAAGCACCAAATAAATAAATAAATAAAATATGCAGATATCGTAAAGGACCTGGTGGAGGAGATGAAATTGTTGTTTCTGGTAGGCTAGGCTCATTTTATAACTTTTTGGTGAGTACACTAGGAAATTATTGGTGTTTCTGGTAATTACAGACAT
This sequence comes from Rhinatrema bivittatum, assembly GCF_901001135.1. NCBI lineage: Eukaryota > Metazoa > Chordata > Amphibia > Gymnophiona > Rhinatrematidae > Rhinatrema > Rhinatrema bivittatum. The sequence goes on from NC_042619.1 coordinate 296,011,467, forward strand.
TATACAACCATTTTTTATTATAGAAATGGTTAGGTAAGGGATGCTTTTGGGAGGTTTGGAACGCATTATGGGTATTTCCATTATTTCCTATGGAAAAAATAGTCTTGACTTACAACCAACTTGAGTTACAACCAGCCCTCTGGAACCAATTGAGTTCGTAAGTCGAGGGACCACTGTATTTTGATTTTCAGAAGATATTTGACAAAGTTCCTCATGAGAGGCTTCTAGGAAAAGTAAAAAGTCATCGGATAGGTGGCAATGTCCTTTCGTGGATTACAAACTGGCTAAAAGGCAGGAAACAGAGAGTACGATTAAATGGACAATTTTCTCAGTGGAGGGGAGTGGGCAGTGGAGTGCCTCAGAGATCTGTACTGGGACCTGTGCTTTTCAATATATTTCTAAATGATCTGGAAAGGAATACGAGTGAGATAATCAAATTTGCAGATGATACAAAATTATTCAGAGTAGTTAAATCACAAGCGGATTGTGATAAATTGCAGGAAGACCTTGTGAGACAAGAAAACTGGTTCTTACCTGATCATTTTCGTTCCTGTAGTAACACGGATCAGTCCAGACCATGGGTTATGCTTCCCTTCCAGCAGATGGAGACGGAGAAAAACTTGAAAGGCACCCTCATTTAACCTGGTGCACCACCTGCATCCTTTCAGTATATAGAGTATCAAAGCAGATTAGCAATGAATACATATACAGTGCAGCTCACTGCTTCAACGGCAGTGGGGAATGAAGATAAGAGGATTTACATTCAGACAACTACCAACTGGGATTGAATTGCATAGTCTGGGTAAACAAATAAGAGTGGGGGTAGCTTGCTTGTTGCGGCGGTTACTACCCCGAACCAATTAAGCCTGATACTTCACTTTGAATACATATACAGTGGAGCTCACTGCTTCAACAGCAGGGGAAATGAAGAAAAGAGGATTTATAGTAAGACAACCAACAAGGACTAAATTGCACAGGCTGGGTAAAAAAATAAGTGTGGGAGTAGCTTGCTTATTGTGGCGGTTACTATCCCTAACCAATTAGGCTTGATACTTCACTTTTATGCAGCTCCAGCACTGCTCTCTACATCAATGGCAGGGGTGAAAGGAAATTAGAACCAAAAAGTTACCAATAAGGGCCCTGACCTCAGCAGTCAGAGTAACAGTAAGTATGAGAAAAATAACTGTGAAAGCTTGCTGGGCAGACTGGATGGGCCGTTTTGTCTTCTTCTGCCGTCATTTTCTATGTTTCTATGAATCAAGCAAGAATTTTAAGAAATTTAAGAACATATAAACATGTAACCGTAGCTTTCTTTCTTAGTATGCTGCAATAACCTAACCTGAACATGCGTGCGCAGACTTTACAGATCCCCGTTACCCATTCCTAATCTTTGGGCGGGCGTTTGCACTGATCCGTGGTACTAAAGGTACGAAAATATTCAGGTAAGAACCAATTTTCTTTTCCCTGTACATACCCGGATCAGTCCAGACCATGGGATGTACTAAAGCTTCCCTAAACCGGGTGGGACCATGCGAGTCCCGCGCACAGTATGCCACTACCAAAATCTCCGGGCGCCTGAACGTCCAAGCGATAGTGGCGAGCAAAGGTGTGGAGCGTCTTCCAAGTAGCAGCTCTGCAAATCTCCTGAGGCGATTCTAACTGGCATTCAGCCCATGAAGCTGCCTGAGAGTGAATAGAATGGGCCTTCAGTCCCTCAGGAACAGGTCTTCCATTACAAATGTATGCAGACGAAATGGCTTCTCTCAATCATTGTGCAATCGTCGTCTTAGACGCCTTGTGACCCTTCCTGGGACCGCTCCATAGGACAAACAAAAGATCTGAGAGTCTGAAAAAATTTGTGACTTCCAGGTAACGCAACAAGGAACGCCGAACATCAAGCCGACACAGCTCTCATGCAAGTTGTACCTCATTCGACAAATTAGGAAAGGCTGGAAGCTCAACTGACTAGGTTCCCTACAGGAGAGCGCCTGCAACTCAGATATTCAGCGAGCCGAGATACCGTTTTCAAGGTGAGATCCTTCAACGTTACTGCTTTAAGCGGTTCAAATGGCAGATCACACAACATCAAAGAACCAAATTAAGACTCCATGAGGGACATACCAGACTGACAGGGGGCTTTAAATGCCTCACTCCTCTGAGGAAACGCCCCACATCTGCATGTGATACCACCGAGCTACCAACCAGAGTGCCTAGGGCCGCCACCTGTAGCTGGAGGGAGTTAAAGGACAAGCCCTTGGCTAATCTATTTTGCAAAAAGCTTAGTATCTGAGCAATCATAGCGTGTCTGGGAAGAATCTCTCTCTCACGACACCAAGTCTCAAAAACTCTCCATACCCTAATGTATGAGAGGGAAGTAGATGTTTTTCTGGCTTGTGGCAATGTAGTGATGACCTCCTCAGAATAGCCCTTCTTCCTCAATCTCCTCCTTTCAAAAACCAAGCCGCTAGACAGAAGCGAGCTGCCTGGGCAAAATATATAGGCCCTTGACGGAGAAGTTGTGGAAGATGCTCGAGTCATAGGGGGCCATCCACAGTCAGATTGACGAGATCCGCAAACTACGGACGTGGGGGCCACTCGGGAGCCACTAGGATTACCCTCCCTGGGTGGACCTCTATCCTGCGAAGCACCTTGCCCACCAGAGGCCAAGGAGGAAACACATACAGGAGAACTGAGGTTGGCCAGGGAAGTACTAGTGCATCAACCTCTTCTGTGCCGTGATCCCTCCTGCGATTCACAACTTATAGCTAGTTCACCCTTAGTTACTTTTAAGGGATAGCCTAAACCCCAGAAACAGGGCAAGACTGCAGGCTCTGCATGACCTCCATTTGCTGGAGACAGAGAAATATTGAAGGGATGCAGGAGGTACACCAGGTTAAGTGAGGGTGCCTTTCAAGTTTTCTCCGTTTCCAACCTAGTGGAAGGGTCTGGACTGATCCAGGTACGTACAGCGAATGGAAAACTGGGCATCCAAATGGCAGATGAAATTTAATATGGATAAGTGCATAGTGATGCATATAGGGAAAAATAACCCATGCTATAGTTACACAATGTTAGGCTCCATATTAGGAGTTTCCACCCAAGAAAGATCTAGGCGTCATGGTGGATAACACATTTAAATCGTCGGTTCAGTGTGCTGCGGCAATCAAAAAAGCAAACAGAATGTTGGGAATTATTAGAAAGGGAATGGTGAATAAAACGGAAAATGTCATAATGCCTCTGTATCGCTCCATGGTGAGACTGCACCTTGAATACTGTGTACAATTCTGGTTGCTGCAACTCAAAAAAGATATAGTTGCGATGGAGAACGTACAGAGAAGGGCGACCAAAATGATAAAGGAGATGGAACAGCTCCCCTATGAGGAAAGATTAAAGAGGTTAGGACTGTTCAGCTTGGAGAAAAGAAGGCTGAGGGTGGATATGATAGAGGTGTTTAAAATCATGAGAGGTCTAGAACGGGTAAATGTGAATCGGTTATTTACTCTTTGAATAACAGAAGGACTAGGGGGCACTCTATAAAGTTAGCATGTGCATATTTAAAACGAATCGGAGAAAGTTCTTTTTCTCTCAACGCACAATTAAACTCTGGAATTTGTTGCCAGGGGATGTGGTTGGTGCAGTTAATGTAGCTGGATTTAAAAAAGGATTGGATAAGTTCTTGGAGAAGACCATTACCTGCTATTAATTAAGTTGACTTAGAAAATAGGCACTGCTATTACTAGCATCAGTAATATGGGATAGACTTAGGGGTAGATTTTTTAAAGTTGTGCGTGGACGTCCATGTGCGTGCGCTACACGGCGCGCGCATATGGATGCCTGATTTTATAACATACACGCCTCTGGCTCCGCCCCACCCCGAAGCCCCGTGACTTGGATGCATCCTGGGGCTTTACGCACATCGCCCGGCTTTTAAAATCTACCCCTTAGTTTTTGGGTACTTGCCAGGTTCTTGAGGCCTGGATTGGCCATTGTTGGAAACAGGATGCTGAGCTTGATGGACCCTTGCTCTGACTCAGTATGGCATGTTCTTATGTTCTTAAACACGTAAATCAGAACATCATGTGGCCAAGGCAGCACTAGGGCATCAACCCCTTCTGCTCTGTGTTCTCTTCTGCAACTGAAGAAATGCGATGCCTTGGCGTTCCTTGGGGTTGCCATCAGGTCTATATGAGAAATGAGGGTCATCGCTTTCTCCAAAAGCTCCCATTCTCCTGGATCCAACCATTATTGGCTGAGAAAATCCACTTGCACATTGTTGGATCCCGCTATACGCGATGCAGCTATAAAGGCTAGATGCTGCTCCACCCAGGACATCAGCAACTCCGCTTCCATAGCAACTGCTTGTCTCTTCATATGTCCCTGGCGGTTGATGTAAACCACCGATGTTGCATTAACTGACAGAACTCTGACTGCATGGTTCTGCAGAAGGGGCAGAAATGCCTCGAGAGCCAGCTGCACCGCCCTCATCTCTAGGCGATTGATGGACCAGGTTGCTTCCTCTGCCAACCACTGACTCTGCACGGACTGGGACTGACACACTGCCCCCACCAACTGGTGAAACTTGCGTCGGTAGTCACTACCATCCATTGAGGCACTTCGAGGTCCACTTCACGGCAAAAGTTGTCCCGGGCAAGCAACCACAAAAGACTGGACCTAGCGAACTCTGAAAGCAGTAACAGAAGTTGAAACTGCTCTGAAATTGGATCCCAACGGGATAGCAACGCTTTCTGTAGAGTCTCATATGAGCAAATGCCCATGGGACCAGTTCCAAGGTCGAGGTCATGGACCTGGCTTCGACCTTGGAACCAAGGACCTGCAAGTAATCCCAGACCCTAGGCACTTGGGTCTCCAATAGGTTCCAAACTTGTGCTTGTAGCTTGAAAATCTGCTCCTCTGTAGCAAAGATCTTGCCCACATGGGGATCAAATTGCGCGCCCAAGAAATCCAGAACCTGTGAAGGGGAAAGGCGGCTCTTGGCCAGGTTCACGACCCAACTCAAGAATCTCAAGCGGTGCAATACCATTTCTACTGCCTGTCTGCAAAGATCCTTTGACTTCGCTCGAATGAGCCAGTTGTCCAGATATGGATGCATGAGCACCCTCTCCTTTCTGAGGGCCACCACTACCACCAATATTACCTTGATGAAAGTCCTCGGAGCAGAGGCTAGACCGAACGGGAGAGCACAAAACTGAAAAAGCTTCCTGAGGATTATGAACTTGAGATATCTCTGATGATCTCGGCATATCCCAATGTGCAAATACACTTCCGTGAGATCCAGGGTAGCCAAAAAACCCCCACTTCACACCGCCGCTATGACAGACCTGAGAGACTCCATCCTGAAACAGGGAACCTTGAGGGCCACATTCACCTTCTTCAAGTCTAGGATTGGGGGAAATATCCCATCCTTCTTCGACACCACACAATAAATGGAGTACCTTCCCATCCCCTTCTCATCCTGGGGAACGAGAACAATGGGCCCCCAGCATTCTTAGCCTTTGGATGGTCTGTTGAACAATAAGTGTCTTTGCTGGAGAAGCAAAACGGGATGTTTTGAACAGGCTTCTGAGTGGCCGAGCAAACTCTAAAGCATAGCCTTGTTCTATCATGGTCCAATGTGATCTTGATCCACTCCTCAGAAAAATAGAGTCAACTGACCCCTAATGGCCGGAACTGAAGAGTGGGTCGGCCTCGCTTCATTGTGCGGATTTGGTCCCTCTAGGCCCTTGGCTGGAGCACTCTTACTTCGTTCTGCATCTATAAAACAACTGGGACCAGGACTGAAACCTCCCCGAGGTCTGCCTCTGGCTTGAGCCCGCAGCCCTGTTCTGACGGAAACGCCTTTGGCCTCGAAAGTGAGAGCGAACCGGCAGAAAACCCTTTGGTCCTTTAGGCTTGTCTTCTGGTACCTTGTGCACCTTATCTCTGAACTGCTTTATCAACTGCTCCAAGTCCTCTCCAAAAAGGAGCTTGCCCTTAAAAGGGAGCGCTCACACCTGAGCCTTTGACGAAATGTCCTCTGACCAGTTGCGTAACAAGAGTCTTCTAGCTGATACCGCAGAGCCCATTGTCTTACAAGAGGTGCGAACAAGATCATACAAAGCGTCGGCTCCATAGACTGCTGCTGCTTCTAAGCGCTCCGTTTGTTCAGATTCTGGGGTGAGAGATCCCTGGCAACCTATAGCTGCTGCACCCATCTCAGGCTTGCCCACAGCATAAAACTGCTACACACTGCAGCACAGTTGTCCAGAGCAGAGACTTCAAAACCTTTTTTGAGGTGCACCTCAAGCTTTCTGTCCTGTAGATCCTTCACTGCCACCCCAGCTACTGGAAAGGTGATTCTCTTGGTGACCACAAAAATAGAAGCATCCACCTTCTGTTCCTTCAAGAGCTCCAGGGTCTCCTCAGGCAAGGGAAAAAGCTTATCCATAGCCCTGCTAACCTTTAGACCAGTCTCTGGAATGTCCCACTCCCTGACCATCAATTGCTTAACCATTCTATGAAAAGGAAAAGTCCTAGCCGAGCCCCTCAAACCAGCTATGTCCGGATCCATTGTGTCCTGTCTGGCTCCTCCAGTGGAACCGCTAATCCCAGCTCCGTCAGATATGTGGCATCAGAGGACCCAGTTCCTCTCTCTGAAATAGGCACATGACTTTTGGATTGTCACCCTCCATAGTGGGAATCATCCCTCCGGCTCCTCCTCCTGATCCGGGCCACTGTGGGGAGGAGGGTCACCAAGAGCAATTCCCCAGATGGTAGCCCCATCGGACTCTTCGGAGGAAAGGTTATCTGCAGCCCTCTGCACCAATGGACCACTGATTGTATGAATTCTCGTAGCCCCTGGCATCTCTGACAACCTAGGCAAGTTCCCAGGGGCCCTAATAAAATCTGGGGGAAAATGCGAAGGACCACAAAAATCCCCTCCCACGGATCAGGGTCCCCCCCCCACCGCATGCCCTTCTGAGGCCCCCTGGCAACAGCATTGGTGAGAGATCCCTTTCCCCTGCCACCCAGTTTTTAAGATGACCACAGTTCCCGCGCTCAACAGGAACAGGTCATCAGCGCCTTGACAAGCAGCCAGCAAGTTACCAGGGTTATGCTGCTTGGATGATGCCACCAGAGATCCCCTTGACAAGCCCTCCCCACCAGATAGGTAGCGGGACAATTGGCCAAGTTTAAAAAGCCACACGCAGTGCTCGCCACATGTGGAGCAGCGGCTGACACGTGGTATGGCCGGCACATCTGAGGTTGCATTATGGACGCCGACGCTAACAAAAAAGAGGATTGGGAACCGTGGGACCAAAGTGGTTTGGAAACCCCACCTCCATTCACTCCCAGCAATAGGCAAGAGCCAGAAAGCATCAGCAACCACTTCAGTGCTGCAAAGTGCTTTGCCTGTTTCTCCCTTCTTTTTTTTTTTTTTTTTTTTTAAACTTTACAAACAAGAAAGAAAGAAAAGGACTGCTTTCCTGAAGAAGGTGACAAAGACTTCACACAATTCTTGCTGAAGGGAAGGGAGCCGGACCACCAGCTGTCACCCCTGTGTCACAGAGAAAAATTGGGTTCCCAACCCCTGCTCATTTGCAACCTCCTACCAGGAGGGATGGTCCCAACAGGACCTGACAACCTTCTGGGAGGGAAATCTCAATTTTCTTTTCTAAATAGATATTTTTTTTTTATACTCAGGTACAGAACCGCAGATTTTGCACCACCTCTATCTGCTGGAGACAGAGAAATACTGAGGAGATGCAGGTGGCACACCAGGCTAAGAGAAGGTGCCTGAGAAACTTTCTGTCTCCGTCTGCTGGAAGGGAGGCAAAGTCCAGGAGTCTGGACTGATCTGGGTACGTACAGGGAACTTACTCATCTAGAAGGTCCGGTTGATAAGCAAAATGTTTTAAAACCATTTCTAATTGAGATTAAATGTAGTATGATATTCCTGCTATTGGAACACTAGAAAATCAAGGATGGTCCATTATCAGGGTAATTTTTAAAGAAAGATGTAAATATAACATACTATTGTAGCAATTTTCTAAAGGCCATTTATCGCATTAAGGGGCGGATTTTAAGAGCCCTGCTCGCGTAAATCCGCCCGGATTTACGCGAGCAGGGCCCTGCGCGCCGGTGCGCCTATTTTACATAGGCCTACCGGCACGCGCAGAACCCCGGGACTCGCGTAAGTCCCGGGGTTTTCCGAGGGGGGCGTGTCGGGGGGCGGGCCCGATCCGCGTGGCGTTTTCGGGGCGGGGCGTAGCATTTCGGGGGCGGGTCCGGGGGCGTGGTTACGGCCCGGGGCGGTCCGGGGGCGTGGCCTCACCCTCCGGACCCGCCCCCAGGTTGCGTCCCGGTGCGCTAGCGGCCCGCTAGCGCGCGGGGATTTACATCTCCCTCCGGGAGGCGTAAATCCCCCGACAAAGGTAAGGGGGGGGTTTAGACAGGGTCGGGGGGGTGGGTTAGGTAGGGGAAGGTGAGGGGAGGGCAGAAGAAAGTTCCCTCCGAGGCCGCTCTGATTTCGGAGCGGCCTCGGAGGGAACGGAGGTAGGCTGCGCGGCTCGGCGCACGCCGGCTATACGGAATCGGTAGCCTTGCGCGCGCCGATCCAGGATTTTACAAAGGTAAGGGGGGGGTTTAGACAGGGCCGGGGGGGGGTGGGTTAGGTAGGGGAAGGGAGGGGAAGGTGAGGGGAGGGCAGAAGAAAGTTCCCTCCGAGGCCGCTCCGATTTCGGAGTGGCCTCGGAGGGAACGGAGGTAGGCTGCACGGCTCGGCGCGCACCGGCTATACGGAATTGGTAGCCTTGCGCGCGCCGATCCAGGATTTTAGCGGCTACGCGCGTATCTACTAAAATCCAGCGTACTTTTGTTTGTGCCTGATGCGCCAACAAAAGTACGCCAAATCGCGCTTTTTGAAAATCTACCCCTAAGTGCAATTAACACAGGTAAAACCTATTGGCAATTCAATAGATATATTTGTAGCAATTTTCAAAAGCATTTGAAAATTGCTACAATACTACAATAATTTGCACCATTTCAAAGCTAAAATGATAAACTGTTTATTTTTAAAAAATACTCACGGCTTAACTTCTGCAGCCATGATGCAGGCCTCTGCTCCACATGAACAGTCACTTTTATCATGGTACATACCAACTGTATGTCCCAGCTGATGGGCAAGGATAGATGAAATTTGTTCTACATTATCATCTGGGAACTGAACAGAGCACAAGAGTACAAAGAAGATTAACTTTACCTTAGAACTGTGTGTACAAATTGTACTTTATTCTGGGAAATCACTGATATGTGTTCCCTTAACAGATATTCTAAAGACAGCATACATGGTGTCTGCAACAGAAATGAGACAGGCATCAATATTGCTCTGTCTTCATTTGGTTAACTATTCACCTGATCCTATTCAGGTGATGGTTTACACCACTACAGTCAAGAAATCACATGCTCAAGCATTATTCAGTTTCTATCTTTGGTAAACAACTGTGTATCTCACTAGGCAGTAGATTCCATAATTTGGTCAACTTTACAGTAAAACAGTAATCTTAAACCAAATTTTAATTTTAATTCTGCTTCGAAATCTGTCCTCTTGTTCTTTGAATATTGCCAGGCAAAAAAAATTATAACTAAATTTTCAAAAGCTTAACTAGAACTTGGATGCATAACATAAGGAGTTACATGTTTAAGATGGCCACAAGACAGATTTTCCAAAATCTAAAAATATGTTCATTCCATTATACACATAAAAAAAGGAGCAGTGTTTATGGCATACATGCATATCAAATGTTCAAAAATGGGTGTATAAATAGCCTGCCATCTACTCGTGCAACTCTGCATCATGTGTACGCACAGAAGTTGCTATTTTATAAGAGATTCATGTGAACACAGACAACTTATTTGCACAATTTTACAACTGCTACTTAATAGCGTAATTGATATCAGATGAATCTGTTTGCTATTTTTGGGTGAGGTCTGGGTGAACTAGAGGGAATTCAGGATGAAGTACTAGGAAGGTCTCGGTGAACTGGAGGTGGACTGGGTGATTTGGCAGAGATATCAGCAAACTGGTGATTTCAAGTACACGTGCATATTTTAAAATATATTGACTTACGCATATAAATCGGGGTTTAAGCATGCATGTTATATTTTTTTCATGTGTAAAATATATGCACGTATGTTTATAAAATACACACTTTAATTGCATTGTAAAATATTTGCATGTAGTGAAACATATATGCATGATTCATAGAAACATAGAAATGACGGCAGAAGACCAAACGGCCCATCCAGTCTGCCCAGCAAACTTTCACACTTATTTTTTTCTCATACTTATCTGTTACTCTTGGCCTTATTAGTAACTTTTTGGTTCTAGTTACCCTCCTCCCCCACCATTGATGTAGAAAGCTGTTAGGAACGCCGGCCGCAGCGCCCAGCGACCGGGTGTCATGGCCGCCGGCCGCAACGGGCCGTGGCCAGAGTCGGGTCAGCGTTCACTGAAGTAAATTACTCACCGGGAGCACTGGAGGCTCCCGCAGTGGAGGGCAGGCCTGCTTTGGTTTCTTCGCGGCGGCTGCCGCTGTCTTATCCTGGTTCTCAGTGGTCCGGCTCCTCCCCCTCAGCCCCCTAGGGGCCGCGCACGAGGCTGCAGTAAGATTTAAAGGAGCCATGGCCGGATATTGTCATGGCTCCTCCTGAGACTCCGCCTCCTGGCTCCTGTATTTAAGGCAAGGTCTGACACCCAGACCTTGCCTTGGTATTGAGGCTAGGTACTTGGTTCCTGTGTTGGGTTCCTGGTTTGCTCTCCATCCCGCTTCTGCTCTTCTCCTCGTCGGACAGATTCTTTGGCTCCTGACCCTCGGACTGGTGGTGGTGGTCTTCTGGATTCTGACTTGGACTGGCTTTGGACCCTTCTACTTCTTGCTCCTGGATCGGCTTCGGACCATTCTCCTGCCTGCTCTTGGATTGGCTTTGGACCATTCTCCCACCTGCTCCTGGATTGGCTCTCAAACTCTCGCTGGACTTTGACACTTGGACTAGATTGGGACTATCCCTGGACGTATACTCCTGGACTGACTACGACCTGCTGGAGGCGCCAGCCGTCTGGAATCCACGACCTACAGGAAGCGCCTGCATCCAGACCATTGTCTCTCTTCAGGGAGTCTCCTAAGTCCCAGCGGCTGTATCCCTACAGGCTCCTCCTGGGGGGATTATGCGCTTCCAGGGTGAAGCCTTCATCGGTACATCTTCGACAGGCCTTGCCATCCGACGGTAGAGACCAAAGAGGGCTGACTTCCCTTTTGGTAGTGCTGACTCTACCTCGGAACAAGGGTCCACGCTCAGATTCATAACAGAATATTTATTTATTTATTTATTTATTTATTTAACAGTTTTTAATACCAAGGCCATGGACCTGGCAGAGGCCTCTGCTCGCCAGGCCATTCCTGGACTGGCCCAGAAGGTTATGGAGCAGCAACGTATACTGGAATCCATGGCGGCCTCCTTGCAACGACTTAATGCCAGTCTAGATTCTATAGCTGCTGCTCAGGCCGTTCCGCCACCATTGCCATCGGTGGTTCCGAGTAATACCAGGTCCATGATTCCATTACCGACTCCTCAACGTTATGCTGGAAATCCTCGCTCGTGTCAAGGATTTCTCGACCAGTGCAGTATGCACTTTCACCTTCAAGCTGCCCACTTTCCAGATGATTTTACCAAAACGACATATATCCTGTCGCTACTAGAAGGTAAGGCCCTGGCCTGGGCCTCCCCCTTCTGGCGACGGTCGGATCGTGTCCTACAAGATCTTCATAAGTTTGCAGAATTGTTTCAAGCGGTGTTCGATGACCCAGGGAAACAAGTGGTTGCTGATTCCAAGCTCTTACAACTTCGGCAAGGAGGGCGACCACTGGCCGATTACACCATTGAATTCAGGACTCTTGCATCTGAACTCCATTGGGAGGAGAACTGTCTCCGGTCCATCTTCTTAGAAGGCCTATTACCCAGAATAAAGCAAAATTGCTTACCTTGTAATAGGTGTTATCCCAGGACAGCAGGATGTAGTCCTCACATATGGGTGACGTCACTGATGGAGCCCTAGTGCGAGAAAACTTTCTGTCAAAGTTTCTAGAAACTTTTGACTGGCCCTGTGAGGCCACTGAGCATGCCCAGCATGCTATGATATTCTCTGCCACAGGAGTCTCTCTTCAGTCTAGTATGTAGCAATAAGCTTTAGCAAAAATAAAATAATAAAAGGTATGAGACTCAATTCCACGGGGTGGCGGGTGGGTTTCGTGAGGACTAGATCCTGCTGTCCTGGGATAACACCTATTACAAGGTAAGCAATTTTGCTTTATCCCAGGACAAGCAGGATGCTAGCCCTCACATATGGGTGATTAGCAAGCTAGAGGCTGAGTCATTCGTAGTGAAGCAACAGTGAGTATTGTTGAAAATGAGGCAGCCAGCAATCACAGCAGGTTGGATGTAGAAGGAGTTGGGATTAAACTGGAAACAAGTTCTTTAAGACAGATTGTCCATATGCTGAATCTTGTCGTCCTTGTTTGTCCAGACAATAATGAGCTGCAAAGGTGTGAAGAAAACTCCATGTTGCTGCTTTACATATGTCGAGAATTGGCACTTAACGATAGTGTGCTACTGAGGTTGACATTGCTCTTACTGAATGTGCTTTTACTCGCCCTTGGAGAGGAAGGCCTGCTTTTTCATAGCAAAACTGTATGCAATCTGCTAGCCAATTGGATATAGTATGTTTACCCACTGCTTTTCCTGGTTTGTTTGGATCATAAGATACAAAAAGTTGAGTGGATGTTCTGTGGACTGCAGTGCAGTTTATATAAAACGCTAGGGCCCGTTTACAGTCCAAGGTATATAAGGCTGTTTCTCCTGGATGGGAAGGAGACCTTGGAAAGAATGTGGGTAAAACTATGGATTGGTTCAAGTGGAATTCCGTAACTATTTTAGGAAGGAATTTTGGATGTGTACGGAGAACCACTCTGTCATGTAGGAACTTTGTATAGGGTGAGTATGTGACCAATGCTTGTAGCTCACTAACCCTTCTAGCTGATGTAATGGCTATGAGGAAGATAGTCTTCCATGTGAGAAATTTAAAATCACGTGGATCTATGGGTTCAAAAGGGGAAAGCATGAGCCTTGTTAAGACCAGATTCAGGTCCCATTCTATGACTGGTGGCCGAATTGGTGGTTTTAGATGCGTTAAACCTCTCATAAACCTACTGACAAGAGGTTGTATGGAAATAGGTGCATCTCCTATCTTGTTATGGTAGGCTGAGATTGCACTTAAATGTACCCTTACGGACGAAGTCTGGAGACCAGAGTCTGAAAGGTGATATAAGTACTCTAGTAGAGAAGTAGTGGGGCAAGCAAAAGGATCAATTTGTTTCTGCCTACAGCAGAAAGTAAACCATTTCCATTTCAAAGAATAGTTCTTACGTGTGGAAGGTTTACGTGAAGCTAGAAGCACTTGAGAGACATTGGTTGAAAGATTGAGTGGCTGAAAGATCAAGCTTTCAACATCCATGCTGTCAGGGATAGGGATAGGGATTGAAGGTTGGGATGGCGCAACCGACCCTGATCCTGAGTTATGAGAGTGGGAGCTACTCCCAGACGAATCGGATCCCTGACTGAGAGATCTAGAAGTGTGGGAAACCATACTTGTTGAGGCCAATATGGGGCTATGAGTATCATGGACCCCTTGTCCTGCTGTAGCCTCACTAGAGTTTTGGTTATGAGCGGTATCGGAGGATACACGATTAGTAGGTCTGAGTTCCAAGGACGAGCAAAGGCGTCCTTGGCTGGCTGGTTCTTCTGTTTGTGAAGAGAACAGAATATGTCCACTTTGTGATTCAGATGTGATGCAAAGAGGTCTATTGTCGGTTGACCCCAACGTTGAAGATCCTGGTCGCTACTGAGGAATCCAGGGACCATTCGTGTGGTTGGAATTGATGACTGAGTCGATCCGCTAGTACATTTTGAATGCCTGCCAGATAAGTGGCCCTGAGAAACATTGAGTGTGTTAGGGCCCAGGCCAAAATCTGTGCAGCTTCTTGACAAAGGAGATACGAGCCCGTACCTCCCTGTTTGTTGATGTACCACATGGCTACTGTGTTGTCCGTTTGGATGAGAACAGTCTTGTGTGAAAGGCAGTCCTTGAACTCATGCAGCGCATAACGTATAGCTCGAAGCTCTAGGAAATTTATTTGAAATGTTGCTTCGAGGTTTGTCCAAGTCCCTTGTGTTTGGAGATTGTCTATGTGAGTTCCCCAACCCAAGGTGGATGCATCTGTAGTTAATGTTATCTGTGGGACTGGTTGCTGAAAAGGTAGGCCTTTGCGCAAGTTGTCCATGTTTGTCCACCAAAGTAGAGATGATCTTAGTTGGTGGGTCACTTGAATTGGATAATGTAGTGGTTGAATGGCCTGGATCCATTGTGATCTTAAAGTCCGTTGGGTAACTCTCATGGCGAGGTGGGCCATGGGAGTGACATGAACTGTGGAGGCCATGTGGCCTAGTAAGGTTAGAAACTGATGAGCTGTCGTTTGTTTCTGTAAGTAAATGGATCTTGCTAGTAGAGTAAGTGTCTGTACCCGATCTACGGGTAGAATGGCCTTTGCTAAATTGGTGTTCGATTCTGCTCCTATGGAGTGAAGTAGAGCAATTGTTCGAGTCAGAGAAGTGAGAGCTCCTTGCTGAGATTGACTCCTGATGAGCCAGTCGTCCAGATATGGGAAAACATGGACACTTTCCTTGTGCAAGTGTCCTGCTATTACTGCCAGACACTTGGTGAAGATTCTGGAAGCAGATGCCAGTCCAAATGGCAGAACTCTGTATTGGAAATGTTGATGGCCCACCATGAAGCGCAGATATTTGCGATGAGGAGGGAATATGGGAATGTGAGCGTAAGCATCTTGAAGATCCAGAGAACAAAGCCAATCTCCTCTTTGAAGTAGTGGAAGCATGGTGCCTAGAGAAACCATCCTGAATTTTTCTTTTTTTAGAAATTTGTTGAGATTTCTGAGGGCTAGGATGGGACGAAAGCCTCCGGTTTTCTTTGGAATGAGGAAATACCGGGAGTAGAATCCTCTGCCCTGTTGAGTCCGAGGCACTGGCTGTACGGCCCTGGCTCTCAGAAGGATGGATAATTCTACTTGTAATTGAATTAGTTGAGAATTTTGCTGGGGGAAGAAACTTGGTGGAGATTCTGGAGGAACTGAGAGGAAATTTAGTTTGTAGCCTTGAGAGACTATGGAGAGTACCCATTGGTCTGATATTATGTTTAGCCAATGTGTGTGAAAAAAGGATACTCTCCCTCCCACTGGCAGGTTTGGTCGGGGATTTAGAGGTTGGGCTTCTTCTCTGGCCAATATTTCAAAAGCCCACCGCTGGGCCTGTCTGTGCAGGAGGTTGCGGGCGGGTAGGCCTAGGCTGTCTTGCCTGGGACCGTTGTTGTGGTCTAGTTGATCTACCCCTAGAAGTTTGGGGGTAGTATCTTCTTGGCCTATAGTAAGAACGCCTGTTGTCTCTTCGAGGTAGGCGACAAGAAGATTGTGTAGTGGGATCTTGTGGTATTTGAGACAGTTGACATAAAGTCTCTGTATGGTCTTTAAGCTGTTGTACTGCTTCTTGGACCTTTTCTCCAAACAAATTGTCTCAGAGACATGGTAGATCCACAAGTTTTCCTTGGACCTCAGACCTCCTGCACAGACAGGCCCAGCGGCGGGCTTTTGAAATATTGGCCAGAGAAGAAGCCCAACCTCTAAATCCCCGACCAGACCTGCCAGTGGGAGGGAGAGTATCCTTTTTTAACACACATTGGCTAAACATAATATCAGACCAATGGGTACTCTCCATAGTCTCTCGAGGCTACAAACTAAATTTCCTCTCAGTTCCTCCAGAATCTCCACCAAGTTTCTTCCCCCAGCAAAATTCTCAACTAATTCAATTACAAGTAGAATTATCCATCCTGAGAGCCAGGGCCGTACAGCCAGTGCCCCGGACTCAACAGGGCAGAGGATTCTACTCCCGGTATTTCCTCATTCCAGCTGCTGCTCTGGAAGCCGTCTCAAAGTTGTCATAGACCGCCCTCACCTCATGCTTTCCGGCTTCTAGGCCTTTGTTGACTATGGCCTGTGCTGGTTCTTGAAATTGCGTAGGCAAAGAAGTAATCATTTCTTCCATTTGCTTCCATAGGTTCCTCTGATATTGTGTTATATACAAATGGTAAGCAGAGATTTTTGTGTTCAAGATGGCACTTTGATACACTTTTCTCCCTAATTAATCGAGAAACCTATGGTCTTTACCAGGTGGAGTTGATGAGTGTGGGCGTGTACATTTAGACTTTTTCTGTGCAGACTATACTACCACAGATTGGTGTGGTAGTTGTTGCTTCTGATATCCTGGAGCTGTCTGCACTAAATAGGTTGTGTCCACACACTTATTTACTGCTGGGACAGAAGATGGATGCTCCCAGATGCGGCATTGAAGATCCAAGAGAACTTCATGGTTTGGAATAGCCAACACTTGTTTAGGCGGGTCGACAAACTGTAGAACTTCTAGAATTTGTTGCCTAGTATCTTGTTCTGCTGTTAGCTTGAAGGGAATGGAGTCAGCCATGTCCTGTATGAACGTTAAGAAAGATAAATCTTCTGGAGGTGATTTTTTTCTCTGGTCTGGAGGTGAGGGTTCAGACATAAATTCCTCAGAAGACGTAATAGACTGCTGGTCATCCCAAGAGTCGTCTGGGTCATCTCTATAAGGAGACCGTGGGGAAGATCTGGGAGGGTAATGAAGGCCTGAAAGGCATGGTTATGGGTCATCGGAAGAAAACAAATGTGAAGTGTCCTGAGGCTTTGTTGTTGGCAGACTGACGATGACATTTTGATATCTTTGTAAAAGACGTCGATAGAATGCGAGATCTTGAATTTCAGGAGGCTCAGATGATGGTTGCCTCGATGATATGGTAGTTTACATCAATGAAGTCGTCGGTAGAAGTGTTCTCGAAGACGTCGACGTCATTGGAATCGAGATCGGCATCGAGGAGCCCGACGGTATCTGGGCGAAGATGGACGTCGATGATGTGATGAGTCTCGGTGTCGTAGTGATCGACTCCATAGTTGTCCTCGGTGCCAACAAGGACACCGGCATCGGTGGGACCACCAGCATCGGTAATACAGCCGGCATCGATGCTGGTGGCATCGGCATCGGTGGGATCGCCGGAGGTGTTTGATCCTTTAAAGCCTGAATGATCGCTTGTCTGATAAGATAAGACAATTCCGGCTGTACAACTGATGGAACCAGAGCAGTTGTAAGCGGTGGCGGAGGCTGCGAGGATGCATCCTGTGCAGAGGTCTGCGGAGGATCTGGCATCGATGGAGTCAAAGGCCCAGGCGTTGAAGGGACCGCTATTTCCTGGGTCCGTGGCCGCTTTGCCGTCGATTCCTCCTGGGACGTCGATGCGGCCGATGTTCAACAATGCCGATGGCGATGCTTTAATTTAAGTTGGTCGGTCGACTTCGTCGATGCTGTGGACGATGGCGAGAACGGACGATCACCCGATCCGTCCGGGCGAGATTTCTTAAGTAATGCTCACTTAGTCACTCCGGCCGGAGACAACCGATGATTTTGAAGGGGAAGGAATCAGTTGCAGTTGGAACAAATGTTCCATTTTTTCCTGCCTAGCTTTTCGCCCTTTCGCCATCATCTCAGCGCATTTCGGACAAGTATTCACGTCGTGCTTTTCACCGAGACAAAGGACACATTCAAGATGTGGGTCGGTGATTGACATGGTTCTGTTACATATAGGAGGAATTATATTTTACCCTTGCTAACACAAATATTTTTTTGGGAAATTGTATCAGAATGATTGTGCCTTCACAGTCGCCTGGCTCTTGCCCTTACAGGGCTACAACCAGTATCGTGTATATGGCACACAAAGTTGCCTCATTTACTCTTTCCCAGTTTCTTATTTTATTTTATAACCAGTATCGTGTATATGGCACACAAAGTCGCCTCATTTACTCTTTCCCAGTTTCTTATTTTATTTTTTCTTTAAAATAAGAAACTGGGAAAGAGTAAATGAGGTGATTTTGTGTGCCATATACACGATACTGGTTGTAGCCCTGTAAGGGCAAGAGCCAGGCGACTGTGAAGGCACAATCATTCTGATACAATTCCCAAAAAAATATTTGTGTGTTAGCAAGGGTAAAATATAATTCCTCCTTTTTGGAGCAGTGTTTTGAGTTATAGAATTAACAAGGAGGATTTTTGAAGCCTTATACTAGAGGTTTTTTCTGTTACATATAGGGCATTTTTTGAAGCCCGTAGCCGTTTTGTTATCGATGGCCGTCGAAAAGGAATGGGAACTCGTGAGAAAAAATTTTCAAAGATGAGAAATCGAGAATGAGGTACTCACCAGCCGGTGAAAGGAACCCCTGAGAGACTTCTATGAGAGAGAATATTGAAAAAACTGTGACTTTTTAGTCAGAGAATGTTGTGAAAAACTCGCAACGGCTCCTGTCCCGCGATGCCTGTAGCAGCGCAGAAAAACGAAGACTGAAGAGAGACACCTGTGGCAGAGAATATCATAGCATGCTGGGCATGCTCAGTGGTCTCACACAGCCAGTCAAATGTTTCTAGAAACTATGACAAAGTTTTCCCGCACTAGGGCTCCGTTAGTGACGTCACCCATATGTGAGGACTAGCATCCTGCTTGTCCTGGGATAAAAGACAAAATGGCAGCCCAAGAGTTACCTCAATCCTTGGACGCCATCGTGGACTTGGTAACCCGAATTGACCGACGACTACAGGAAAGAGCTCGGGAGGGATCAAGCATGAGGAGGAACATGGCAGGTCTCACCTCTTCTCGCTCTATACCTGCTTCCCAAGCTACATCTAAACCCGAAGGAACTACGGAAGAACCTATGCAATTAGGTCAGGGTCCCCTTTCTCCTGAAGAACGGCAAAGATGCCGCAGAACTGGCCTCTGTCTCTATCGTGGAGGAGCGGGCCATCTCATTGCCCGCTGTCCAACCCGTCCGGGAAACTCCAAAGCCTAGGCTCCATCGGGGGAGTAACCCTAGGCATCACCTCTCCGGCTTCCCCACTTACTCTCCAGGTCACCCTGGGTTTTGAAGAGCATCGGTTCTCCACTCTGGCTTTAGTAGATTCTGGAGCTGGTGGAAATTTTATTCTACAAGATATGGTAAAGCAACTCCACATTCCTACTTGCTTGTGTCCTAAGCCATTACTTATATCTTCCATTCATAGAGATCCCCTGCCGGGGAGGATAACTCATCATGCAGTGCCGATGGAATGCCACATTTCTCTAAACCACACAGAAAATATCTCCTTCTATATCATCCAGAGAGCCATCCATCCTATAGTTCTTGGTATCCCATGGTTACAACAACATAACCCACAGTTTGATTGGACATCTTTAAAACTTATCCACTGGGGTCCCGCATGCCAAGAGACCTGTATTACCGGATCAAGTTCCCCCTGTAGCTTCTTCTGCACTTCCCGGCTTGAGGGTCTGCCGCCACAGTACAGTCGGTTTTCGGACGTCATTTCCAAGAAAGCTGCTGACATTTTGCCTCCACATCGAGAATTCGATTGTAGCATCAATCTGATTCTGGGCGCTACCCCGCCCAGAGGTAGGGTCTATCCATTGTCTGCCTTGGAAACCCGTGCTATGGCAGAATATATTCAGGACAACTTACAGAAAGGATTTATCAGACGCTCTAGATCTCCAGCCGGGGCCGGCTTCTTCTTTGTTGGGAAAAAAGATGGGACCTTGCGTCCATGTATAGACTATCGTGGGCTAAATGCCATTACCATCAAGGACCGGTACCCATTACCACTTATAGCGGAACTCTTCGACCGTCTACAGGGGGCCAAGGTGTTTTCGAAGTTGGATCTCCGAGCATATAATTTAGTCAGGATTCGTGAAGGAGATAAGTGGAAGACAACTTTTAACACCAGAGATGAACACTCTTCCGAAGAGATGGGCTCCACCTTAACCAGGGTGGAACCAGACTGCTGGTGCTAACCTTTAAAAAGGAGATAGAGCAGCTTTTAAACTAGAACAAAGGGGAAAGCCGACAGTCACTCAGCAGCGCATGGTTCGGAGAGAGGTATCTTCAAAGGATACTAATGATGCATTAGAATTAGGGCATCCCGACAGTGAGGTTCCAATAATAAGAAAAGTAGTCCAAGTGCCTGTAACTAAAAACTCACCTGAGCTAAAATATTCTAACTTATCCCTATCAATTAAAAAGCAGAATGAAAATACAAACAACAAACTTTGAAATGTTTGTATGCTAATGCCAGAAGTCTAAGAAGTAAGATGGGAGAATTAGAATGTATAGCAGTGAATGATGACATAGACTTAATTGGCATCTCAGAGACATGGTGGAAATAGGATAACCAATGGGACAGAGCACTACCGGGTTACAAATTATATCGCAATGACAGAGAGGAGCACCCGGGAGGAGGTGTGGCGCTTTATGTCCGGGATGGCATAGAGTCCAACAGGATAAACATCCTGCATGAGACTAAATACAAAATTGAACCTTTATGGGTAGAAATCCCTTGTGTGTCGGGGAAGACTATAGTGAGAGGAGTATACTACCGTCTACCTGGTCAAGATGGTGAGACGGACAGTGAAATGCTAAGAGAAATTAGGGAAGCTAACCAAATTGATATTGCAGTAATAATGGGAGACTTCAATTACCCCAATATTGACTGGGTAAATGTATCATCGGGACACGCTAGAGAGATAACGTTCCTGGAAGGAATAAATGATAGCTTTATGGAGCAATTGGTTCAGGAACCGACGAGAGAGGGAGCAATTTTAGATCTAATTCTCAGTGGAGCACAGGACTTGGTGAGAGAGGTAACGGTGGTGGGGCCGCTTGGCAATAGTGATCATAATATGATCAAATTTGATTTAATGACTGGAAGAGGAACAGTGTGCAAATCCACAGTTCTCGTGCTAAACTTTAAAAAGGTAAACTTTGATAAAATAAGAAAAATTGTTAGAAAAAAACTGAAAAGAGCAGCTACAAAAGTAAAAAAATGTCCAAGAGGCATGATCATTGTTAAAAAATACCATTCTAGAAGCACAGTCCAGATGTATTCCACACATTAAGAAAGGTGGAAAGAAGGCAAAACGATTACCGGCATGGTTAAAAGGGGAAGTGAAAGAAGCTATTTTAGCCAAAAGATCTTCATTCAAATATAGGAAGAAAGATCCAACAGAAGAAAATAGGATAAAGCATAAACGTTGGCAAGTTAAATGTAAGACATTGATAAGACAGGCTAAGAGAGAATTTGAAAAGAAGTAGGCTGTAGAGGCAAAAAACTCACAGTAAAAAACTTTTTTAAATATATCCGAAGCAGAAGCCTGTGAGGGAGTCAGTTGGACCGTTAGATGATCGAGGGGTTAAAGGGGCACTTAAAGAAGATAAGGCCATCGCGGAAAGATTAAATGATTTCTTTGCTTCGATGTTTACTGAAGAGGATGTTGGGGAGGTACCCGTACTGGAGAAGATTTTCATGGGTAATGATTCAGATGTACTGAATCAAATCACGGTGAACCTTGAAGATGTGGTAGGCCTGATTGACAAACTGAAGAGTAGTAAATCACCTGGACCGAATGGTATACACCCCAGAGTTCTGAAGGAACTAAAAAATGACATTTCAGACCTATTAGTAAAAATTTGTAACCTATCATTAAAATCATCCATTGTACCTGAAGACTGGAGAATAGCAAATGTAACCCCAATATTTAAAAAAGGCTCCAGGGGAGATCCAGGAAATTACAGACCGGTTAGCCTGACTTCAGGGCCAGGAAAAATAGTGGAAAGTGTTCTAAACATCAAAATCACAGAGCTTATAGAAAGACATGGTTTAATGGAACAAAGTCAGCATGGCTTTACCCAGGGCAAGTCTTGCCTCACAAATCTGCTTCACTTTTTTGAAGGAGTTAATAAACACATGGATAAAGGTGAACTGGTAGATGTAGTATACTTGGATTTTCAGAAGGCGTTTGACAAAGTTCCTCATGAGAGGCTTCTAGGAAAAGTAAAAAGTCATGGAATAGGTGGCAATGTCCTTTCGTGGATTGCAAACTGGCTAAAAGACAGGAAACAGAGAGTAGGATTAAATGGACAATTTTCTCAGTGGAAGAGAGTGGACAGTGGAGTAACTCAGGGATCTGTATTGGGACCCTTACTTTTCAATATATTTATAAATGATCTGGAAAGAAATACGACGAGTGAGATAATCAAATCTGCAGATGACACAAAATTGTTCAGAGTAGTTAAATCACAAGCAGATTGTGATAAATTGCAGGAAGACCTTGTGAGACTGAAAAATTGGGCATCCAAATGGCAGATGAAATTTAATGTGGATAAGTGCAAGGTGATGCATATAGGGAAAAATAACCCATGCTATAATTACACAATGTTGGGTTCCATATTAGGTGCTACAACCCAAGAAAGAGATCTAGGCATCATAGTGGATAACACATTGAAATCGTCGGTTTAGTGTGCTGCGACAGTCAAAAAAGCAAACAGAATGTTGGGAATTATTAGAAAGGGAATGGTGAATAAAACGGAAAATGTCATAATGCCTCTGTATCGCTCCATGGTGAGACCGCACCTTGAATACTATGTACAATTCTGGTCGCTTCATCTCACAAAAGATATAATTGCGATGGAGAAGGTACAGAGAAGGGCTACCAAAATGATAAGGGGAATAGAACAGCTCCCCTATGAGGAAAGACTAAAGAGGTTAGGAATTTTCAGCTTGGAGAAGAGACGGCTGAGGGGGGATATGATAGAGATGTTTAAAATTAGGAGAGGTCTAGAATGGGTAGATGTGAATCGGTTATTTACTCTTTCGGATAGTAAAAAGACTAGGGGGCACTCCATGAAGTTAGCATGTGGCACATTTAAAACTAATCGGAGAATGTTCTTTTTTACTCAACGCACAATTAAACTCTGGAATTTGTTGCCAGAGGATGTGGTTAGTGCAGTTAGTATAGCGGTGTTTAAAAAAGGATTGGATAAGTTCTTGGAGGAGAAGTCCATTACCTGCTATTAAGTTCACTTAGAGAATAGCCACTGCCATTAGCAATGGTAACATGGAATAGACTTAGGGGTAGATTTTCAAAACCGCGCAAATTGGCGTACTTTTGCTGGCGCATCAGGCGCAAGCAAAAGTACGCGGGATTTTAGTAGATACGCGCGTAGCCGCGCGTATCCGCTAAAATCCTGGATCGGCGAGCGCAAGGCTATCGATTCCGAAATCGGAGCGGCCCTCGGAAGGAACTTTCTTTTGCCCTCCCCTCACCTTCCCTTCCCTTCCCCTACCTAACCCACCCGCCCGGCCCTGTCTAAACCCCCCCCCTTACCTTTGTCGGGGGATTTACGCCTCCCGGAGGGAGACGTAAATTCCCGCGCGCCAGCAGGCCGCTAGCGCGCCGGGACGCGACCTGGGGGCAGGTACGGAGGGAGCGGCCATGCCCCCAGACCGCCCCGGGCCGTAACCACGCCCGCCCCCAAAACGCTGCCGACACGCCCCCAAAATGCTGCGCCGACCGGGCCTGCCCCCCGACACGCCCCCCTCAGAAAACCCCGGGACTTACGCGAGTCCCGGGGCTCTGCGCGCGCCGGTAGGCCTATGTATAATAGGCCACCGGCGCGCAGGGCCCTGCTCGCCTAAATCCGCCCGGATTTAGGCGGATTTAGGCGAGCAGGGCTCTTAAAATCCGCCCCTTAGTTTTTGGGTACTTGCCAGGTTCTTATGGCCTGGATTGGCCACTGTTGGAAACAGGATGCTGGACTTGGTGGACCCTTTGTCTGACCCAGTATGGCATTTTCTTATGTTCTTATGTTCTTATCTAAAGAGCACTGGAAAAATACATCATTCTGTTGCATATATAGCAGAATCGGTGTTACATATGCAACAGAATGATTTTCTCTTTTGCACAAACATTAATTTGCTTACCTTTTCCCAGAGTTTTCCAGACAGCAGGATAAATCAGCCATAACTAGTATGTGACATCATCTGACGTCTCTTAAGGAGCTTAAGCTGTAGATGAGTACTCGACTCTCCAAGGAAGCAGCCAGTTAAGAAAAGTAAGGCTGATTTATCCTGCTGTGTACAGAGAACCCTGGTTATATGTAAAAAAAAACCCTTTGCTTTCTCTGTCAACAAGCAGGATTAAATCAGACATAACTAATAGGAATTCCCAAACTGAGGACTGCCTTGCAGGGCAAGAAAAACAGATAGATGACCTGACCCCACTCAGTGGAGCATAGACTAGGTGAACAGGTTGAGTAGAACTGCTTGCCCAATGGTACTGACAGTAGTGGGACATGAAGGTGTGAATTAACGATTAAGTAGCAGCTTTGCATATGTCTTAAATAGAAGAGGATCTCAGATGAGACACTGAAGTCTCCATGGCTCTCATTGGCTGAGCCTTATCAGGATCTATAATCTTAAGCTAGCCAGTGGATAACAGTGCACTATACAGTTTGCTAGCCAAATTGAAAAAAAGTTCTATTAGCAACTGCCTTTCTCCCATCTGTTGGGATCAAAGGACCTGGACAGTTGAGAAACTTGAAAGTTACACTGAGTCATCTGCAAGTAATATACTACAGCTTTCATAGTCCAAGGAGTAAAATGTGCAGATAGCACAATCATATGGTTGTTATGAAATGCAGACATCACTTTTGAAAGAAACTTAGGATGCATGCAGAGAACAAATCTGTTGTAAAAGAAGTGTAGCTGTGGTAAATAAGAGACTGAGATGAAATGACAGCCATCAGGAAAAATACCTGAATTTTCTCACCTGAAAGGTCTGCCAGCTTCAGAGGTTTGAAGGGAGGTTTCATGAGTTGAACTAGAACCACATTCACATTAAGGTCTCAAGGCACTGGTAGTTTATTGACTAGAGGCTTGGTATGGCACAGTCCCTTCATGAATTTTGATACTAAAGGATGGAGTGAAATAGGAACTCAATCCGTTTGCTGGTGATAAGCTGACATGGCATTGAAGTGCACTTTGACTGAAGAAATGTCAAGGTCTGATGATAAGAGGAAGAAGAGGTATTATAGGAGGTCTTTCATATACAAGTAAGGGTCCAGAAGACTTGTCTCACATGATGCCAAGAAGCTTTTTTTCTTTAAACTGTAGGATTTCCTGGTGGAAGATGTCCAAACAAAGATTAGAATATCTTCCACAGCCCTGGAAAGGAACAAGCAGGATACTACTCTGAATTCAACATTCACACCGTGAGGGCCAAGAATAGAAGATTTGCATTGTCAAGGTTTTCTGCCTTTCTGGGTGATGAGAGTCGGAGATATTCCCAATTGGAATGGAGGCTGAACTGACAGATGGAGAAGGTAAGGAAACCACATTTAACAAGGCGAAGCCAGAACTAGGATAACAACACACACACATCCTGAAGATGAATGAAAATGGATGGTATGCATACAGAAGGCTAATGATCCTGTTTGGTGTGAAAGTATTGGCAGCTGATCTATAGCTGCTCAGTCTCATGGAAAAAAAAACAACTAACTTTCCAGTTGTCTTCTGATGCGAACATGCTGATCACTGGAATTCCCCAATGGAAGAACTTGTCGTCTGTGACCTTTTTATCTATAGACACTTATTAGGCTGCAGAACTCTGCTAAGACTATTCGCTAGCATATTTTGAACACCCAGGAGATAGATCACCTGGAGGGCCTCTTTACAGAGGGCTTATGAGCCTATATACCCTTGCTTATTTAGATAAAACACAGAAACCTGATTGTCCCTCTGTATCAGAAATGTTTGGTCGTGAGCAGATGGGAGAAAGCTTTTAATGCATACTAGATGGTCCACAGTTCCAGAAGGCTGATCTGCAGTGAGACTCCATATCACATTCCTTGGATCCACGCAGCACCGGAGTACACTCCCCAACACCTGTGAGAAGCATCGGTGGACAGTACTACTTGGTGAGATAGTACATGCCGTAGAAGTCCTAAGGCAAAATTTATCCAGCACTGGGTTTAGCCATCACTACAGAGATGCCTACATTTCAGGAGTCAAAAATATTTGATGAGACAACAGTTGGAGAAATTGATCCCATAGGACTCACTGAAGGCATCTCCATGGACCACTGCTGCCATGTGGCACAGTAGAACAAGGCCAAATCATAGTGACATGCGGTCCTGATGGAGAAGGGACTGTGGGAGGCCCATCATAGCTTCGGTCCTTTCAAATAGCAGGAAGGATTTCCCCTTAAATTAATCTGTCCAGGCCTCTATGAACTCAATCAGGTTGTACTTTGGAAAACTTTATGATGAATTCCAGGGTCTGAAACAGCTGGATCTTCATATGGAGGGACTACAGGACACCCACATCCAGGTACAGGAACATACATTTTCTTCTTCCACAGCTTTGCCACTAGAACTGCCAAACACTCTCAGAAAGGCTGAACTAGAGCACCTTGTACTGATAGTGCACGTCCTCCACAATAAACTTTAGGAATCTCCAGCGGGAGGAGTGAATAGGGATGTGAACATATAGAAACATTGAAATGATGGCAGAAGAAGACCAAACGGTCCATCCAGTCTGCCCAGCAAGCTTTCACTTTTTTTTTCCCATACTTATCTGTTACTCTTGTCCCTTGTAAGTGACTTCTATTTCCCTTCCACCTCCACCATCGATCTATTTCCCTTCCACCCCCACCATCGATATAGTTAGCAGTACTGGAGCTGCATCTAAGTGAAGAATCTAGCTAACTGATTAGGGGTATCAGTGCTGGAGCTGCAGCTAAATGAAGTATCTAGCTAATTGTTTAGGGGTAGTAACCGGTCATAGCAAGCTACTCCCACACATGTTTATCCAGCCTGTGCAACTCAGTCCTTGCTGGTTGTTGTCCGAATATAAATCATCTTTTCATCATTCCCCCTGCCGTTGAAGCAGAGATCTCTTCATCATTCCCCCTGCCGTTGAAGCAGAGAACTATGCTGGTTATCATTGAAAGTGAAGTATCAGGCTTATTTGGTTTGGGGTAGTAACCGCCGTATCAAGCAAGCTACTCCCCTGCTTTTTTGTGGATGCAAATCCTTTTTTTTTCACATTTCCTCTTGCCATTGAAGCATAGAGCAATGTTGGAGTTGCATTAACCATGTGTATGTTTATTGAATAAGAATACTACTCTCCAGGTAGTAGCCGTCATTCCCATAAGCTGCATCCTTTAGGTCCAGAGCACAAAACCAGTCCTTCAGTTGAATGAATGGCAGAATCATCTTAAATAATTCATTTATTTATTTATTTATTTATAACTTTTTTTTATACCAAAGTTCAGGTAACAGAATTATCACTCCGGTTTATTTAATTCATCTTGAACCTCTCCCAGATCAGCAAGTTCTGCAAATTTAGGATGTGCCTCAGTCCATCAGTCTTCTTGGGGATCAAGAAGCACTTGGAATAGAACAACCCCATGCCACACTTTTGAGGAGGAAAAGGTTCTATGGATTTCTTGCATAGAAGGGATGTTACTTCCAGTTGTAGTAGAACCAACTGGGAGAGGTCAGAACTGGGAATTGACTTCTAGTAGAATTGACTTCTAGTACTGGATAGATTGCAAAAAAGTACAAGCAGTAGCAATACTCCACAATTCTAAGAACCCACTTGTCTTTTGTGATGTGGCCCCATTTGGGCAAGAACAGAACTCTCCCCTCTGCCAGTTCAGTGGCATCAAAAACTTTCCTCAGGTTTTCATTGAGGTTATTGAGCACTAGATTGTTGCCTTTCTCTCTGCCATCTTCTAGTGGGAAGCTGCTGTGGATGGGAAGGCAGAGCTCATTGTCTTTGGAAAGGATGAAAAAGTCTCCTCTGATAAAAAAAAGCTGCTTGCATGAGAAATACTGACACCTGGATTTAGTGGGGTGATCACACAGCACTGAAAACAGCAACTGCATGGTGGACTGGTGCTCCTTGATCAGGCAATCATCTCCTGCATCTTGTCTTCCTCGTGCATGGAACATCTGTCAGGTGATTGTGAACCTCTTCCTGCAGTTCGCTAAACTGGAGCCATCGGTTGCAGCCACCCGCAGCAGGCTCAACTCACATCATAAACAATCTAGAGCAAAAATGCTCGGTCGCTGTCAATACTAAACTTATAAAGTTTAGTATTGACAGCGACCGAGCATTTTTGCTCTAGATTGTTTAGGTTGAGTTGGATCAGTTCGCTGTATTGAGTGGTGTGCTTTAGATAGATTTTGGTTCAACTCCCATCATGTCATGCTTGGTTCTCTACCCCTGGTACTCTTGCGGCGGTGGCCAGCCGCTGCCGCCGTGTTCCTTCTGGATTCCTGCACTCCACATGGTGGCTGGGACGCCGCCGACCAGCATTCCGATCCTGGGCCTCTCTAGGGGCGTGTGCGCGCCATCTGTCCACCCTTTAAAGGGCCAATGGCGGGAACTCCAGGTTCATCCCAGGATGATGACTTCAATGGCCCAGAGTACTTAAGCTTCACCTCCAGCCACCACTAACCGACTAGGCAATGAGTTCTTTGGTTCCTTCTAGGCGCCAGTTCCTTTTCACAAACCAGCTGTTCCTGCCTTTGGATCTCTGCACTTCTCCTTCCAGGTTCCTGCCTCAGAGCTTCCCGCTCTGCAGGTCCTGGCTTAGCACCACTTCACCCAGACTCTCTCAGCGCCTCCCACTCCATGGGCCCTGGCTCAGCACTACTTCACCTGGACTTTCTCTCAGAGCTTCCAGCTCCGCGGGGCCAGGTTCAGCGCCACCTTACTTGTGAGTCCCTTTTGTAGTGCCCTCTGCTCCTTGGGACCTCCAAGGCACTTCTCCCTGTGGATTACTACAGTGCTTGTTCTCTTTCAAGATTGGGCTCAGCGCAGTACTCTACCAGACTGTGTCTCGGCGCCCCGTTCCTCGGGGCATTCCCCTGCACTACCACTCTCCGGACATCAGCTTCAGCGGGTTCCCCGCTCTAACCTTTACTCTGCATACTACAGTTCATGTCTCTGCACCTGCACCTCCTCATCCGGAAGCCACTCCCACGTGATCTGGCTCTACTCCCTACAGAGCTGCAGTGGCCTTGCACTCCCTGAGACTCTTTCTCCTCCTCCCTCCGAGAGTGCTCCTGTCTCGAACTGTGCCTATCCTCTCCGACACTCTCTGCACCCACTCGCCTACCCTCTCCGGGACCAGCCACACAGATGTGCTCCAAAGTGCTGCTGGCTCCAGCACCCAAGGACTCAACCTGCGGGAAATGAGGGTCGGTACAGGCAAAGTTCCAGCTTGCCTCTGTTCCCGGCCAGCCTTGCCTCCCGACGGTGGGGACCTGTGGGGCCCAACCCTTCAGGTAGCAACAATCCCACCTCAGGCCAAGGGTCCACAATTCCTAACAGAGCCAAGCAAGCCTCCAGGTTCCAATAAACACTGCTGACGTTCTGGCTGAGATGTTGGCTTCCCTAGAGTATCAGATTAGCTATTTATACATTCCTCTGCATTAATTAAGGTCCATTGGAACTAAGTTTCATGAGGATCATATGAGGCTGCTAGAGGCTTATGCTTCTGAATGCACCTGAATAAGTACTGCCTCATGAAAAGTTGGTGAGCCGTAATTCTCACACAAAGCCTGGAACTCTAGGAGACTTTCTTCCTGAAATAATTCATTGCCCTCTAGTGTTATCCAGGCAGTGTTAAAATGCTCTTTAGAGCACTTCACTCTATTCAAAGTTGATTCCACCACAAAACAGTGCTTCGGTAACTGGAACCCGGGGAAGGCATGCACTCTATACTTCAAGTCAATTTTGCATACTACCAGCTTGCAACATACCTGTCTGTCTGTCACACCTCATCTGAAAATCCTTCAAAAGGCCATGGACTGAGACTGACGTGGACTCCATAGGGGGCTGGATAAACTGCAGTAGTCCAAAACATCCATTCTGAGGTTAATGGACATCATGGTCACCACCTTTTCCAAGAATCTCAAGTAACTACGATCCTCCAGAGGCAAAATATGCCATAGAAAGGCTGGAGAGTCGTTGGATGGCAACCCTGTAGACCTTACCTTATCCAACCACTGCAGCACACTCATCCATGACTCAGGAGAAGAGAATTGTGAATGTGGAAATGTGGAAGAGATCTCTGGTGTTTCAATAAAGAGAGTTCAGTAGGAACTTGAACCAGACTAAATCAGCTCCTTCTCCCTCTGAGTTTCGGGGGGGGGGGGGGGGGTGGAGGGATGCCCCAAGTGGAAGGGGGACTCACAGTGATGTTAAGCAGACTCATTCTAACTGACTGTAATCAAACAAGAAGGTAACATTGTAGCACCATAACTACATGTATTCACAATAAAACAAACAGTTCCAATATTACAAAATAAATTGATTATGAAACAAGTTTATTAATTTTGTCTAACAAAGTTCCTACAATATTTCCCTCACATATGAACATTTCATTTCACATCTTCCCTTTCTAAACAACCCTAATAAATCCAACCCCCAGTGTTACCAACCAATCCCTACTAGGATCCTAGTTTCGATGACATTTAGTCGCCTTCTTCATGGGAACCCACCCACTAAAAATATTCTTACAGTTTGTTTTTAATGGGTGTATATCTAGTACAAAATGTAATCAGCAAGACTTAAGCCTAGATTCATATTGTATCAAAAGCATATTTCACAATGTACCTGAAAATAAAATGAAAAATTTGAGTTGAAGATATTTTCGTTTGAAAACTAATCAAAGATTGATGAAATGTGAAAAATAGCATATCTACCCATTTCATATATTGGAATGATTTGTCCAGTGCCCAGCTGGCTTGCAAATTCCAACTTACATGTATTCACCTATTAGAGGTATGTGTCATTAAATACAATTTCAAAAAGCTTCTATATTTTAAGTATAAACTATTTTTGACAAAACTACTCACCCTATTTATTTTCAACTTATGTTGAACTTAATAAGCTGTTCTTCAGTCCCAAAATCTGATCGCAACCCTCGAATTCAAAGGAACAAACCCTGGAATTCATCATAAATTTTTCCAAAGTCCAACCTGACTGAGTTCATAGAGGCCTGGACAGATTCATTTAAGGAGAAATCCTTCCTGCCATTTGAAAAGACTGAAGCTTTGATAGACCTCACTCAGTCCCTTCTCCCTCAGGACTGCATGTCACCAAGATTTGTCCTTGTCCTACTGTGCTGCCAGTATAACCACATGGCAGCAGTGGTCCATGTGGTTACACTGAGATGCCTTCAGTGAGTCCTAGGGGATCAATTTCTTCAACTGTTGTCTCATCAAATATTTTTGACTCCTGAAATATAGGCATCATTACAATATTGTTTATTCCTTTGAATTCGAGGGTTAGTTGCAATCAGATTTTGGGACTGAAGAACAGTTTATTAAGTTCAACATGTTTGAAAATAAGTAGGGTGAGTAGTTTTGTTAAAAATGGTTTGTACTTTAAATATAGGAGCTTTTTGAAATTGTATTTAATGATACATATCTCTATAGTAGGTGGATACATGTAAGTTGGAATTTGCAAGCCAGCCGGGCATTGGACAAATCGTTCCAATGTACGAAACGGGTAGATAAGCTGTTTTTCACATTTTATTGATCTTTGATTAGTTTTCAAAAGAAAATATCTGTAACTCAAATTTTCCATTTTATTTTCAGGTACATTGTAAAATGCGCTTTTGATACAATATGAATACAGACTTAGGTCTTGCTGATTACATTTTGTACTAGATATTGTTACAGATTGTTGTATTTAACGGGTGTATATTTTTAGTGGGTGGGTCACCCTGAAGAAGGCGACTAAAAGTCGTTGAAACTAGGATCCCAGTAGGGATTGGTTGGTTACATTGTGGGTTGGATTTATTAGGGTTGTTTAGAGAGGGGGGATTTTGTAAAATTATGTGAAATTAAATTTTCATATGTGTAGGAAATATTGTGGGAACTTTGTTAGACAAAATTAATAAACTTGTTTCATAATCAATTTATTTTGTAATATTGGCACTGTTTGTTTTATTGTGTCATTTTAACTGACAACAGCTGCTGAGGGGACACGGATATCTCTTGGACACCCCAGGACTCCACTGTGTGGGAACTCCTCCGTACTGAAAAGAGCTCTGCACCTGTTGTGCTGATGCACTCTATTGGTTAGAGTCAGGCGAAACCATTGGAACTGGCAGGGATTCTTTCTATGCTAAGGCTCTATTTTCCATTATGGACCGTTGCTGGCTTCTTGATACCAGTGTTTGGGTCCAATGTGCTCTGCACCAAGGAAACTAGCTGCACTTTGGATGATGCCAGAGAACTCTGTGCCTATGTCCCTGATACTGCCAGTATGCTCCAAGATGACACTATGGGGAACCTTGGAGAGTACACTGGATCTTGGGAGAAAAAGCTGCACGGGACCCCAGAGGTTCTTCGAATTGCAGAGGATGACAACCTGCACTGAAGTACTTTTTATTAATATGGCCGAGAGAGCCCTCCTCTCCATGGAGAAAGGCTCCACACTTATGGAGCCCTACACCAATGATGCCAACTTCTTCAGCAACAATGGAGCTAGCCCCAGAGGGGATCTCTCATGCTGCTTTTACAACCTTCTTGGCATTTGTTCCTATGCCATAGGCTTCTGAGCCACGCTCAAATCCTCGCTTACAGCGAATCCAGGAACCAGAACCAACAAGGGAGTCTTCTCAATCAATTTGCGGGAAGAAGGGGAGGTCAACTTCTGGCGCAATTTCCAGTGCTTCTTATGGTGCCAGAAGTCCAAAACGGCCTTGCTCCGGGAAGCAGAGTGATTACACTACTCATTCAAGCACTGAAACTTCAGGGCCTTACCCAATGCTGACTTCCGCAGGTCCTCCATTTTCCAAGCACGAGTCTAAATAGCCTGAAGAAAAATCCTACTTCAAGTTGGGAAATTAGGCACATGATAGTCTGGATGTAGGTGGTGACAGCACATGATATGGATATATGTAATAGACATACAATGTCCACACCTGCAGAACTTGAACCGCTTACTGAAGGCTTAGGCTTTTCCATTCTTCCTTGTCATTTTTTATTTTGATTTATTTTTTTCTTTTTTAGAACTGAAAATTCTATTGAGAAGCTGCTGAAGTAGTAATGAAAACAGGAAATCAAAAACTTGCAAATTTCAGCAAAAGATGTAGGAAAAATCCAAACAGTGGCTTGGATGAAGAAAGCCTGAGGGGCTCACAAGGTAACTACAGCATGCGGGAACTTCCATGCATGCTCAGAAAGACTTCTGACCTCTGAGATCTAAGTCTGTATTGGTGTCGGATGACGTAACCCACTTTTTATGCCTATGTTAATTCTGCTTGATGATTGGGAATTGCTAATAATGTATCATTCCAGTTTCGGCCAGTGCTCCTGGAACAGCTGCAAAGGGGACTGGATATCAAGGGGTTAATATTCAGTAGGGTGATTAATGGAAACATTATTCAGCTAAAATTAGTGGTGCTTTCAGTGTAAACGATGGGTAGCATACACTTCCAGTGCTAGAAGACAGAAGCAGCACTGAATTGCCAGGAGCAGATGAGTTGACACCTTGCTCCCTGCGGGGTTTATTTTTTCTGTATGGGAGATGGGGGTTCTGGGGGAATGGCGGGGTGTAGGCAGGACTAATACCACTGTGGATGGGTGGGAGGGAACTTCATACTAGTAAATGTTAAGGCGAATAGGGGAACGGGTGTCCTGGAAACCTGCCTACTATAGGGGTGGTCAAGGTTTTAGGAGAGGTTTGGGAGTAAGGGGTGCCAAGCCAAATATCCAAAATTTGGGAAGCAGGATGGAAAGAATTGAGCCGCTGGCCTCTTTAGTTATTTCTTTTCCTTCTCTAACAGTGCTAGGGAGTTATCCGGCCACACAAAGGCCGTTAACGGGTATTATGTTACAATTACTTCCTGCCTTTACCTTCTTTCCAGCTATTTAAGCTTCCAAGTTTTTTACTCCTTGTTAAACGTAACTTTGCCTTATTCACCTCTATTGTTAATTACTTTAGTTATTGCTTCAGTTATACCCTTGTTCTATGTAAACCGATCCGATATGGTTATTACTATGAAGGTCGGTATAAAAAAGTGTTAAATAAATAAATAAATAAACTTTAGGCCTGCTCTAAAGCAGTCCTAAAATTATCATGCTGTTACTGGGGGTAGACCCTTGGACCAAGATGAGGTTGACACTACCTGCAGAGACCTGCAGGTCCTCATTATCGGCTGGTGAAGCTGGTCGGTGCAGAGACCCAACAGGACCCTTCAACAATACCAGCCCTCATTCCCCACAGGTTGAGTCCTTGGGTACCGGGCAGCTGGACTAATTCGCAGGTCTCCGAAGGTGAGCAATCCACGAAGGACAGTAGGCACAAGCTGAGACAAGGCGATCCTAGGGTCAGGGCAAGCAGCCAACAGTGGAGTCCGGGAGACGTGCCAAGGGTTGAGGTAGGTGGCGATCCAACGAAGTCCAGAAGGAGAACCAGGAGTCAGAGCAGGCTGCGATCAAACGATGTCCAAGAACAGTCCGAGGTCAAGGCCAGAGAAGAAATCCAGAAGAGGACAAGTTCAAGAACACGGTGTCAAGCTACTAGCTACTCACAAGGAGCTTGACCTGTTGCTGAGGCAAAGACTGAAGGCAGGGGCTGGCTTAAATAGCTCTGGAGCTTTGATGTCCCCAGTGAGGGCCGCGGTGCTTTTCCCACCATGGGCCCTTTAAATGCTGATGAGAGGCGAGCGCATGTGCCTAAAGTGCTGGCTGAGACCAGACAATGGCAGTGTGGGTGGTGGCCCCAAGCCGCGAAGAGGAAGTAAGGCAGCGGCAGCGGCTCCCTGCTGCTGCGAGAGAGGTCTGGGCTGGTTGGGTCGTAGTGGGACAGCACCAGGTGAGTGAGGCCGGCCACGAAGCTCTGCAGCCAGCGAGCGTAACACTAAACTAGCTGCATATTACCGATGTTTAGCTAAGTTACAGGGTCATTCATCAAAATGTATTATGGCGTTAACACACATGATAATAGCAGTAGCACATGGCGCAAATGCAAATTTTGGGAAGGGGCGGGATTAGGGAGGAATTTGGGCAGGAGTTATGAAAATAAGGGGCAGTATTGCACCGTACAATAGCATAACATATGGTTTTAACAACGGAAATAACTACACCTTTTTTCCTGGCATTAAGATGTGAGATATGACTGAAATGGCCGTAATACAATTTGCAATACATTTTTTTGAATTGCATTTCGGGATCGGGAGAGAGCAAGAGAGAGAGAGAGAGTGAGCTTCTGGGGAGGCCTTCACAGTATGCACCTATTTATATGCCTATAGGAGGGGCAGCTAATAGCTCAAGGTGAGGTGTTTGTGGTGGTTTAGGGTTTAAGGGCCAGGTTTTCATGCATAGTGAGATATACAAACAGCACAGTACACCTTGGTGAAGATTTGATGTCATTTGGAGTGAGGAAAGTCTCCCAAAGATGCAATTTTGTACTATATTATCTTGCCCTAGATTGATGGTAGCCTGTTATAGAGTCCATGAAGCTAGGGCAAGAGAACATAGTAGAAATGTCATCTTTGGAGACTTTCTTCATTCCAAATTACGTCAAATCTTCACCGAGGTGTACTGTGCTGGTCATACCTCTTAGTCTGCATGTAAAACTGGCTCCTAAACCATCACCAACACTTCACCTCGACCTATTAGGTGGCCCTCCTATAGGCATATAAATACTTGACTACTATGAAGGCATAACAGATAGTCTCTCTTTCTCTCTCACACTCTCTTTCTCAACACAAGATGCAAAACATTTACTGCCCCATGCGATACTACCTATGCAAAGCACTATGTTACCGCATGGTGTGTTAACTAAAATTACCCTAATCACGCCCCTTTTTCCTTAGCGTGAGCGTTAGGCCTGCGATATTACAGAATTTTGATGAATCTAGGGGTTAGTCAGATATTTCATCCTCTCCCTGGAACGCCCCTTTTTTATCCAGCGAAATTGCCAGATAAGTAGTTATCCAGCTATAATTTAACTGGATAAGTGGTTGAACATGCCACATTTGCTATTTAGATGGATAACATTTGAGGTATCCATCTAAATGGCTTTTGAATAAGGACCTGCATAGTTCTAGGAGCTTATTCCATTTCAATTTCTAGATAGAGCTATGGAATGCATCCATTGATTTGATGTAGTATTGCTGTAAAACAGGCATAGAGCTTGAAGCATCAGAGGAGGTAATATTATGTTTACTTAAGAATGACAAAAGCATAACATACCACTCCCAATATGCCTGAATTATGACCTGCACAGATTGTTCCTATTCTTGAAATACCACGAGCATCTCCAGATATCTTCTGTCTACAGTATAAAAACAATGAACATTAAAATTCAACAGTAGGATCATAATATATCAAAGTTCATAGATTCTTCTGTTGCACAGCTTTTCACATTGTACGTTCAAACAATTATATCAGCACATGACTATTTGCTCTTCCCAAAATGTTTAAAATCATATTTTAATATTCCAAAAAGGGAAATTTACCATCCTTTAAGAAAAGGTGATACCCTTTGTTTGCAAGGAACACATGGCATATCCACTTTTTAAGCACTACTCAATTTTGAACAAGGCATTAGAATTACTGTAGCAAACTGGGAATAAAAAATCCATCCAATTTTTTCCTAAGAATTTTCAAAACTAGTTCAAAATATTTATAATTTTTGCAATATAGTGTAAATATGGCCATCTTTATATTCCAATTTCCATTCACACCTCTCCTGTATTATGGAATATAAGATTGTAGTGGCTACATGTTATAGATGAACTAGGAATATAGTATATGTATGAGACAAACAAAAAAAAGCATGGACACGCTTGGTCTCAGGATGAAGGAAACAGTATAGAGAAGAGCTACAGCATGTTGTAGAATGTTCAGATCATCCCTGTTCCTCAAAATCCAGCCAGCTTGCTTCACTCCCTAGCAGTAGCA
The DNA here is from genome assembly GCF_901001135.1 of Rhinatrema bivittatum. NCBI lineage: Eukaryota > Metazoa > Chordata > Amphibia > Gymnophiona > Rhinatrematidae > Rhinatrema > Rhinatrema bivittatum. The sequence continues at coordinate 296,048,540 of NC_042619.1, forward strand.
GAATCTTTATTATAGTATATTTAGCTCTCGTCTTTTCATGAGTAGCTCAAGGCAAGATATATTCTGGCACAGTAGGTAATTCCCTGTCCCAAGAGGGTTTACAATATAAATTTATGTATTTATTTGTTTGGTTTTATATACCGTCATTCAGTGTAGCCATCACATCGGTTTACAAGATTCAAACAGTATACAGATAATTAAACATTGTTGATCATTGTAAAAATAACAGTGGGAGGGATGAAGGGAAGGGGGTGAGGGGGTGGGGAAAAGGAAGAGATGGAAATAAAGGGAAAGGAGGATGGTAATGGTATTGAGATTTATTCATATTAGATGCGGATTCTTAGTGTTGTTTTTTATAAGTTCATATTGGTATGATTATGGTTGATGCCGGTTGTTGTTTCTGTTTCTTTCTTGCAAGGGTTTCATTGATGGTATTGATTGTAGTTAGATTGTTGATTTAGCTGATCGTTAATGTAGACTTTGTGGAAAAGCAAAGTTTTTAGATTTTTCTTGAATGTTTTGATGTTAGTTTGTGTTCTCAAATAAGGTGGGAGTTCCATCTTTTTGGGCAGGTGATGGAGAATGCTCTATTTCTTGTGGTTGATAGGTGGGCATCTTTGATGGGAGGAATAGTTAGACAAGATGTGTTATTTGATCGAAGGTTCCTGTGGGTATTTTGTGGAGTGATTTTTAAACCACTTTGATTTTATGATCAGAGTGTACTAATTTGTGTATGATGGTCATGAGTGACAGGGGATATTGGGTTAATTTGATTGTTAGATGTGAGTTGAAGTGGTGGTGTTAGATTGAGTTTTTTGTCCATTATGATTATTTTGGTTTTGTCAATGTTGATTATGAGTTTTAATTTTGTAAGGAGTTGTCTGAGTCAAGTAGAATAGATGTTTCTTTGTATGTTTCGTCAATGGAGTTTTCGATGGGAATTAGAAGTTGTATGTCGTCTGCGCAGAGGAAGTGGGTGATTTGAAGATTATTTAGTAACTGGCAAATGGGTAAAAGGTATATATTGAATAGAGTAGCAGATAATGCTGAGCCTTGAGGAACTCCAGTCTTGAGATTAATTTTTTTAGAGATGTTATTGTTGAAAGATACTTGGTAGCTTCTGTTGGAAAGATAGGAAGTGAACCATTGTAGAGTAGTGTCAGATAAACCAATTTCTGTCAAACGTTCTAGAAGTATTTGATGGTTTACTGTATCAAATGCAGCAGAAAGGTCGAGGAGTATAAGTAGGTATTGTTTTCCATTGTCGAATCCTTAGTATAGTGTCATTTAATGAAAGAAGGAGAGTCTGTGTTGAGGTTATTTCTGATTTCATATTGGTTTGGGGATAAGATGTTGTTTGTTTCAAGGTATTCATCAAGTTGGGAATGAACTACTTTTTCAATGAGTTTGGCTATGAAGGGTAGGTTAGAAATTGGGCGGTAGTTTGTTAGATTTTTTGGGTCGAGGTTATTCTTTTTTAGTATAGGTTTAATTATTGCTGATTTATGAAGATCTCATGATGCCTTGAACGAAGAGAGATGTGATTTCCATTGTTCCTCTCAACCTCCTGCCACATCTACTTCCACCCTCCTTCCTAGACTATCCTCTAATTGAAAGCAAGTGCTAGAAGGCGTGCTAACATTTCTGGAGGCTGCAGAAGGTATGTCAGCTCGTTTAGCCAAAAAAAAAGAAAAGGAGAAAAACAAAGTTAAGCCAAGAAACAGCAAGATGGTAGAGGTGCGCCAGGCCCCTGAGAAGTCGGCGCTTTTTGCGGAAGAAATCACAGAGTTAAAACAGGCCGTTATGGCAGCTTTACAGCTGGAATTTAAGAAAATTGCAGATAAATTTGGGGAAATCGAGCAAAGAGTATCGGCGAACCAAGATGATATTGCAATGATTCAAAAACAAAGTGACCGGCTTGAAGAGCTGGAAAATCACTCCTGACGTAATAATTAACGTTTTGTTGGCCTCCCCAAGTTTCTGTTTGAGAAAGACTTAATTAAACTTTAGAGACTTGGCTGGTGTCAGAGTTGGACCTTATTACAGCGAAGGGGACCTTTGCATACTGAACGTGCACAGCACCTAGGAGCAAAGAGAGAATGTTTGGAGAAACAGAGAGCAATTACTGATTGTTTTTTTGGATTTCGCCTATAACGTGGACATCTTGCAGGCCTTAAGACCTGGTAAAAAGTTGTCTAATGAAAACAATAACATTCTCGTGTTCCAGGACTTTTCTTCTAAGTTACCTTCCCAGCATAAATTATTCTTGCTTGTGTGCTCATGGCTGCATGCTCAGGGTTTGAGATTTGCATTCATGCACCCAGCTAAGCCTTGTATTATACTTCCCGAGGGCATTCAATGGTTCCAAACTGTGTTAGTGACTCGTTTGAAGAACTTAAGAGTGGCAGCGATAGCTACTTGAAGACTTTGCTATAAGTAATTGACTCTGTGGTGGCAGCGATATGAGGCTACATTTTTAAAAGCTTTATGTAGAATCTAAGCAATCTACTGTACTGGGAAGAGCAAAGATGGCTTTGAGAAAGACACATAGGTCTGATCTGTTGCCTGAAACCCTGCAATATTTCTCCTTGCTTTCTACCATGGAGTTTCATATATATTTATGTTAACCAATTTACTTTTGCTTTGGATTTGTTATGGAGTTTAGTGGTTGTTTCTCATTGGAAGCTGAACTATGCTGAATCATGCTGCATAGGTAACGCTTATTGCTATATACTAGCACTTCATATAGTATTCCAGGGCATGGAGAAGGCTCTGTACCAGGAACACAGAAGTACACTGTTTGGAGAAAGTGGGAATAAGTTGGATGTTATGTTTCACAGTTTTTTCTTTGAGAGGAAGTGATTCTCTGCAGAGAGGTTACTTGTAAAGTTCTGTTAGTTAATAATTCACTTGTGGGGATGTATGGAGGGAGATAGTGGCAGATTAGAGGGATTATAGTATTAGTACTGATTTTACTATTTTGGGTGACATCATGGGACACTCGGGTTGCTAGGAGTGGGGGGTCTGAAGGTATGGGGAAAAGAAGGGGTAGGGAGGGCAAGAACTAAGGGGAGAATTGGTTGCATGGGATGGGAGGGAGCTCTGTGTTGTGTTCCGCGCCTGTGGCCATCCATGGGCGCGGCCCCCTACCTTACCCGCCGCGGCAGCCTCTAGGGAAGCTGCTGAGGCTATGCCCGTCGCTCGGCATGGGTCCCCGGGATGGACGCCGGGTGGGGAGCCGATCCTGCTCCTCCCTCGCGGCGTCAAGCAGTCTTTCCTCCGCGGAGGAAATCCAAAATGGCCGCTGCCATCTTTAGGCGCGAGGCTGCGCCTCCTCTCTAGATTTAAAGGGGCCTGGCCCCTTTACCCACTTACAGCTGTTTCCAATGAGCCAGAGTAGAGGAACTATAAAGTGAGGCTTCCTCTGCTCATTCCTTGACTTGGCAACATCTCTTGTAGCGCTGTTTAAGTCTGCTTGCTTCGGTGAGTCTTCTGGTGCTTTGGTTCCTTGTTCCTGGTTCCTGTCTCGTCTTGGTGTTCCTGGTTCCTGACTTCGGATTGGCAAGCGGTGATTCCTGGTGTGTGACTTCGGACTGGCAAGCGGTGATTCCTGGTGTGTGACTTCGGACTGGCAAGTGGCGATCCCTTGGTGTGTGACCTCGGACTGGTAAGTGATGACCCTCTGGTACTTGACCTTGGACTTCTTCTGGACAATCGTCTCCAAGGGCCCTAAAAGCCATTCGGGAATGGCCGCAACCGTCTGGACTAAAGACACCAACAGTTTTTGGGTTTCGCCAATTATTACCCACTATGTCCATCGTTGCCCCGATGACAGCCTTGACATGGAAGGGCGTGGACCCCAAGAACTGGCCTCCGGGAGCGGAGGCCGCCTTCCACCGACTTAAGGAGGCGTTTCTGCAGCAGCCGTGCCTACGCCATCCGGACCCGCAACGGCCGTTCGTCATCGAAGTGGACGTATCCTCAGAAGGCATAGGCGCCATTCTGAGCCAGACTTCAAAGAACCACAAACTACGCCTGTGTGCCTTCCTCTCTCGTCAGTTCTCTCCGGCAGAACGGAACTATGCCATTGTTGACAAGGAGCTCCTATTTATTTATTTATTTATTTTTAATTTTTAATATACCGATGCTCCTGTATACAATATATATCGCACTGGTTTACATGGAACTGAACTGTCGCCACAGTGGCGGGACATACATTGAAACAAGTTGAGGAAAATCTTTTCAGGAAACAATCATAACAAGGTTAACTGCAAAACAATCTGGGCAAAAGCGCCATTCTGAGCCAGTCTTCAAAGAACCACAAACCACAAGCTCCTAGACATTAAAGTGGCTCTAGAAGAATGGCATCCTTGGCTAGAGGGGTCACAGCACCAGTTTACGGTCTACACGGACCATAAAAACCTTGAGTACCTGTATTGGGCACAGCGACTCAACCCTCGATAGGCACTTTGGGCGTTATTTTTCACCCGTTTCAACTTTGTCCTACGCTATCGACCTGCCAGGAAGAATCTCAAGGTGGACGCCTTGTCACGAGTCTTCGAGACTACCGAGAACCCTGATGACCCTCAGTTCATCATCGAGCCATTATGGGTCCTACTGGCCGCCACCACGACCATCCCTCCTGGGAAAACTCTGGTTCTGCCGCACCTGCGGAAACAAGTCCTGGCGTGGGCTCATTACTCCCGTTGCTCCGGTCATCCAGGACAATACCAGACGTTACAGACCCTTCGCCGATACTACTGGTGGCCTAAGGTCAACAGGGATGTCCGGTCCCATGTAGAGTCCTGCCAGTCATGTGCTCATCACAAGAGGATTCCAGGTGCGACCCCAGGCTTGCTTCAGCCTTTACCAGCTCCCTCGGAACCATGGACCCATCTTGCAACGGACTTCGTGGTCGACCTGCCGTCGTCCAGTGGGAACACTGTCATATGGGTGGTCATTGATCGGTTTAGTAAAATGGCACACTTTGTGCCTCTCCCAGGGTTGCCGTCCACACCACAGTTAGCCCAGCTGTTCGTCCAGCATATTTTTAGGCTGCATGGCCTACCAAGGAGTATTCTCTCGGACCAAGGCCCACAATTCACTGCCAGATTCTGCCAAACGTTCGACGTCACTCTGGACTATACTTCTGCTTACCACCCACAGGCCAACGGTCTGGCGGAGAAAACAAACCAAACTTTGAAGCAGTTTCTCCGTATCATGTAAATGAGAAACAGGACGACTGGGCAAGCCTGCTGCCATGGGCAGAATTTGCACTCAGTTCTCACCTTTCCATGGCTACCGGATCCTCGCCATTCCAGATAGTCTATGGGACCAAGGCACACATCTGAGGGAAAATCCAATATATATCACCTCAGGAATTCTCAACTGAGGGAGGAATCATATATCACATCACCACAGGAGAGCGGGGCAAATTAATTTTCTTTCTTCTTTTCTCGTTTTAAAACTAAGAAATCCCTAATAGGGAGATGCATATCCACCATCTGCTGGATATGGAGAATACTGGTGGGCTGTCACTGCAGGTGTATATATACTATGATGTCAGCTTTGCTCCATCTCCATCTACTGTGCATAACCTACTTGTTCTGGATCTACCTGTTTAAATGCTAAGAAAAAGAACATTTGGGATAGGGCTGTTGGAGGAAGGAAGGAGGACCAGGGAAGGAGCCATAAGAGGACAGGAAGCAAGGCACTCAGGAAGGGACCAGGCTATGGCAGGATAAGGTGCAGCACTCATAAAGAGACCATAGAGGCTGGTCAGGTAGGAGGAAGGTACATAGGAGGAAAATATTCAGGAAGGAACCTTGAGAGGGAGAACCTGGGAAGGGCATACAGGAGGGGAGGAGAGAAGGAAAGTTAGTAGGTAAGATGCCATAGGTGGGGGCAAGCAGGGCAGCAGGGAAGGCACTTGGGCAGGAAGGTAAGCACTCAGGGAGTCACAGGAGGACAGCAGGAGAGATAGAATCAGAGAAGGGGCTGCAGGGAGGAAAGAGCAGGAGGAAGAGCACTCAGGAAGGGTCTTGTAAGTGTACGAAAGCAAGGAAGGAGGGAAAGCATTTGAAGAAGGATAACTATGGTGGAGGTAGGAAGCAGCACTCATGAAGGGACTACAAGGGGAGGGCAGGAGAGAGAGTACAGTTTATATCAGAAACCATTCCTTATTTAATCTAAAGATTTATAAATTACAAATTATTCTGGAGTGGATGTTATTATTATATTAATCAGTTTTCCATATAACATTTAACCACATGTAAAAATTAGAGAGATGCATGTGAACATCCACAAAAGTTTTGGAGAGTGAAAAGAGGTCCATGTTCCAAAAGAGACTGAGAACCCCTGAAATAGTATAAAGTAGATCCAGACACAGATGTTCAATTGTACAAGATAAATACACAAAGTAGAAAATGTCTTGACCAATTCATGTCCTTTGCATACATAATACAATTCTCCCATCATCTGGACAAAGCTCTTTGGAATCACGCTTGAATAAACAACAAAAACTTAAATGAACATTACATCTACCTTCTTGGCCTCGCCATCAAGCATTCATTCTCCACAGCACCACAGAGCTTCTGACTATCCTTACAGTATGCATGACATCAACTATAGAGCCCAATATGAAATGTGCTGCCTGGAAAGCAGCATTCTCTCATAACTTCAAAAATCTATACAGCCTTTAAAAAAGAAAATGAGGAATTCATACACTATTAAGATGGCAGTGTCAAACTGTACACGTTGCACAAGTTTTGTTTCCTTCCATTCCAAAAATCTGTCCAGAATTGTAGAGGGGTTCCCATTAAGGTCTATAAAGTTAATTGTCGTCCAGATCTCCATTCCAACCAGTCTGACACTAACTGCCAATGGTTTAAACATCTGAAATGCAAAAAAAGGTTAGAAAGCAAAATAAGTATCTGCACATTGTTGGAGGACCAATAGCAATCCTTCAGCTCCAATAGCAAGAGATTAACATTCCCCAGCTGTGTCACTTGACCCTGCTGGGAGGGATTGGGACTGCAAGGGTTACCTACATAGGATGTAACATGTACTGTGAGTTCAGTCTTCCATCTTCCTCCCTGCCTATTGTCACACTAGCTCAATTTTTATTTACTTCAAAGTGGATTACAATTAGGTACTGCCACAAGACTTGTATAGAAACATGAAACTGTGTATATAAGGTTTATTATTTTTCTATCCCATTTTCCCAAGTAAATAATCCTTCCATGCTACTACAGAAGAATTCTGAATCATTTTTGCTTCACAGTAAGAATTTCTCCTGGAAGTTTGGGGGTCCCTGTTATACTCATCCCGTTCTGACCCCAAACAAGTAGATGGGACCATGAAATTCTCTGAAGACAAAGTAATAATGTTGCTATGGGCTTATCCAATTATTCTTTTCCAGATATGAGTTTACACATAAATGCAAACTGAAAGGTACATCATTGGGCATTAATTAATGCAAGCCAGTCTATACCAATCTGCTGTTCTCACTTGCATATTTACGAACCAGAGAAAATCCTATTGAATTAGAAATAAACCTAAAGTCCTACAAAAAGGTACACAGCAAAAGGCACAGGATTTTCCATTTTAAGACCAATCTTTCATGCTTCAATACATATTAGTAATGAGAAATTACTACTTACCTGATAATTTCCTTTTCTTTAGGACAGTCAGATGAATCCAGAATAAGTGGGTTATGCACCTCTACCATCAGATGGAGAAGGCGCAAACTGATGTCACAGTACATATACACTTGCAGTGACATCAGCCTGCCAGTATTGTCTTCAAAAGTAACTGTGGACAGACTAGCAAAAATATCTATTAAAATCAAGTAACCATTTCAATACTCAGCCAACAGGCAACACTGAGCTCAGATAAGAATGTATAAAAATATGTCTAGGAATTGGATTAACACTTATCAGTAATCCCTGTAACCCCTAGTCACACAAGAGGACCATAATGCAATCATTCAGCAGCCACAAGATGGAAGCTGGATTCATCTGACTGTCCTAAAGAAAAGGAAATTATCAGGTAAGTAGTAATTTCTCATTTCTTAGTGTCCAGTCAGTTGAATCCAGAACAAGTGGGATGTATCCAAGCTAATCCCGCTGCCTGCGGTCCAGTCAAATCCGCACGTGTGAAGGTCGAATCCTCCTTGGCCTGCACATCCAGACAATTGTACCTGGAAAAGGTGTGTGGGAGGACCACGTTGCAGCTCGGCAAATGACGACAGATGATAAACTAACTTCTGCCCATGACACTGCTTGAGTCCTAGTTGAATGAGCCCTAAACTGACTAGGTAACAGCTTCCCTGCATTCACGTATGCAGCCATGACTACCTCTTAATCCAGCGAGCTATTGTAGCCCACGAGGCCAGCTCTCCCTGTCTAGAACAGCCATGAAGAACAAACATGTGATCCAGCTTCTGGAAAGGCTCAGAAACCTCCAGATACCTGACAATATGTCTCTTGACATCCAAAGGTCGCAACAGATGATACTCCTCTGCATCACTCACTCTCTGTCCAGAGGCGGCAGGAAGGTGGACTGATTGGACTGAAACTCAGTGACCACCTTCAGTAAAAAGGAAGGAAGAGTACGTAGCAATGCTGCTCCTTGAGTCACCTGAAGAAAAGGCTCATAAGACAAGGCTTGGAGTTCAGAAACCCTACACGCAGAGCAAATTGCCACAAGGAACACAGTTTTCAAGGTCAATAACCTCAAGGACAGGGTATGCAGTGGTCTAAACGTAGGCCCTGCCAAGAAATCCAAACCCAAATTAAGACTCTAAAGGGGCAATGGAAACCGCAAGGGAGGACGAAGATGGTTCACTCCTTACAGAAAATGGACTATATCAGGATGAGACGACAAGAATCCACAATTTACCTGACCCCTGAAACAGACGAGAGCCACTACTTGTACCTTCAAGGAACTGAAAGCCAAGCCTTTATTCAAGCCATCTTGCAAAAATTCCAAAATGAGTGGAATCTTGACAAAGGAAGGAAGAGTACCTCAATCCTCAACCCGGCCTCAAACACTCTCCAAACCCGCGCATAGGTCAAGGAAGTGGAAACCTTTCTAGCGCTCAGTAAGGGGGAAATCACCACCACAGAGTATCCCCGCTTCAGCAAGCGAGCCCTTTCAAGGGCCAACCATAAGACAAAATCAAGTTGGATCTTCATGAAGGACAGATTCCTGCCGCCATAGGGTCCTGTGCACTGGACATCAAAGAGGCAAATCCACCAGGATCCTCCGCAGATCCGCATACCATGGTCTCCTGGGCCAGTCTAGAGCCTCCAAGAGCACCATCCCTCTGTGGCGCTCGATCCTCCAAACCAATCTGCTCAACATGGGCCATGGAGGAAAGGCATACAGTAACTTGTCTTTCGGCCACTCCTGCACTAGGAGTGGCCGAATGACTTCGCATCTCTCCTACGGCTGAAGAATCACGGAACTTTTGCACTGTACGAAGTCGCCAGGAGGTCTAGGAACGAAAGACCCCAGCGGTCCAGAATCAGCTGAAATGCCTCATCTGACAATGCCCACTCTCCTGGATCCACTACCCCTGCTGAGAAAATCTGCCCTTATGTTTTCTCTTCCTGCTATGTGTGAGGCTGAGATCATCTGGAGATGCACTTCTGCCCATTCCATAAGTTGTTCTATTTCCAGTAACACTTTTTGTCTCTTGGTACCTCTCTGCCGATTGATGTAAGCCAAAGTCGTTGCATTGTCAGACATTCGGACCGATAGACCTTGCAGCCTGTCGCCGAACTGTAAATATGCCAACCGAACCACCCTGTCTTCCAGGGGATTGATGTTCCAGACAGACTCTTCTGTATTCCAACAACCTTGTGCTGTTAGCTCCTGACAATGAGCTCTCCAACCAAGGAGACTCTTGTCCATTGTCAGAACCAGCCAGTCCAGTGAGGCTAGGGAGACTCCCCTCCTTAGAAGAACCGCCTGTAGCCACCACTGCAGTTGGAAGGAGACCTCCATTGGCAAGTGGAGCCGAACTGAAAAGTCATGAGACTACAGGTTCCATCGAGACAGCAGGGAGTGCTGCAGAGGATGCATATGCGCCTTTGCCCATGGTACCATTTCAAGGGTTGCCGCCATTAAGCCAAGTACCTGCAGCTAAGACCACACAGTTGGGCGTAGAGTGTTCATCAACAGACTGAGCTGCACCAGCAACTTCTGAATTTGAGCTTCCAGCTCAATAATCCGGCTACACTGTTTAATATAGTAAAATCTTTAACAATTGATCATGCAAGCGCACTTCCTGAAATCACAAATGAAACATGTGAACAAATATCTAATTTCTTCCAAAATAAAATTGAAACCATATCCAAGGAATTTGCCACCTTACCTTATCCTACCTATAAACAACAATTAGTAAACTTGGAATGGTCTGATTTCCATCCTATCACTCCGAAAGCTATTCAAAACATCGTTAGCAAGCAAAAAATTTCTAATTCTCCACTAAATCCTTGTTCGGGTACTTTATTAAAAAGTATCGTTGAAAAGTATCCTGATTATTTGTGTCTACTTATTAATCAATCTTTGGAATCTGGCAAGTTCCCTGACTCATTAAAACAAACTTCAATACTGCCTATTTTAAAGAATAAAAATTCTTCATTTACGGATTTTTCAAATTTGAGACCTATTGCCTCCTTATGTTCGTCAGCAAAAATCTTGGAATCGGTAGTTTTACACCAACTCAAAGATTATTTATCAGAGTTTGACATATTACACCCGAGTCAGCAAGGCTTTAGAAAGGGACACTCTACTGAGACCTTACTGTTATCCTCTTTTGACACTTTCCTTAGAGGCTTTGATTCTTATACGGATTATGTGGTCATTTTATTAGATGTTTCAGCAGCGTTTGACACGCTGGACCATAAATTAAATTATTGCTATCTGCCTTACAATTTATAGGTTTAAAATCTACAGTCTTAGATTGGTTTAGGAGTTTTCTTTCAGATCGTATTTGCCAAATCAACATAGGCGCATGTTCTTCTCAAAAATATATTCAATCAACTCAGGGCTCTTCATTGTCTCCAATATTGTTCAATATCTATCTTCTACCCTTGTGCCAGATTTTGTCTTCATTGAATGTTCAGTTTAAACTTTATGCTGATGATATTCAACTGTTTGTCCCTTATAAGTCATCTTGGGCGGACACTTTTTCTCTGATTCAGTTATACATCAGTACAATCGAACAGTGGATGGCCCATAACCGCTTAAAACTGAACAAAAAGAAAACAGAACTTCTGTGTTTAAGCTTTATATCAAATCCTACCAACGCCCCACCAGCTAGCGTAATTGTAGGTAAAGAAGTGATTCAGGTTACTAAGCTAGCACGTAATCTTGGAGTGTGGATTGAAACTAATCTATCGTTAAAACAACACATCTCCAAAGTGGTAAAGACCTCATTTTTTAAATTACATGTTTTAAAACGATTACGTCCTCTCTTATTTTTCCATGATTATCGTTCAGTGCTGCAAGCGCTGATTTTGTCAGGCTTAGATTATTGCAATGGTCTATATATGGGACTACCTGATTCTACCATTAGACCTTTACAACTGATTTTGAACTCGGCGGCTAGACTCCTTACTGGCACCCCTTTAAAACAACATATTTCACCAATTTTGCATAAACTACATCGGCTTCCAGTTAAACATAGAATCCAATATAAAATTATCATGTTAATTCATTCTTTGTTGAACAACACCGATTCCACTTGGCTGTGTTCCACATTGCATATCTATAAACCTCTGAGAGAACTCAGATCAACATGTAAAAATTTACTGGAAATTCCTTCAGTAAAAAATACAGCACTGAGTGTGACAAGGAATAGAGCTTTCTCGGTTGCTGGTCCCATTTTATGGAACACTTTGCCAGACCCTCTAAGGTTAATAGGCAGCCAAAAGGAGTTCAAGAGGGCTTTAAAAACCCATCTTTTCCAGGAAGCTTTTAAGGATCTTGAACCTTCTAGTTAAGCAAATAAGGTTAAATATATTTGAATTATATAGTTTCTGCTCTTATTTATTTCTGCTCTTTTAGTTTTTAATTGTAATGGCCAAATTCCTGTTTTGTCACCATAACTGGGCGCTGCGCCTGGCATCCCAGTTGCATTCCCTGTTGGGGGCTCCGGCGACTAACTGGGCTGCAGCACGGCTCCCCTTTTTCCCCTCTCACTCCGGTGTGAAGCATGTGATGGTGGCGTGGGCAGGCAAGGGAGAAGCGGGGACGGGCGGTCACAGAGTGATGATGTTGTGGCCCATTTAAAGGCGGCGACGGAGACGCATCAGGCCTCTTCCTACATGGCCGGCGTTGTGGACGACACACTCTTCCCGGAGTAGGTTGGCTTTGGTCCGTGAGTTGGGTGGGTATCAGGGGGGGCTCGAGCGCTCGCCAGATGCGTCGTCGTCCAGGTCCCATGGTTGCGCTCACCGGTGGAGGTTCTCCTTCATGGTTTGCCTCCCCGAGCTGAGGGCCTCCAGCTGTCTGTTTCAGCAGAGGCAGGGAGGATCCACTGGTGGCACAGGGCTTACAGTGAGCTACTTATAAGCCAGAGATTTAAGGGTTCACATTCAACCTCTGCTTTATTTTATGGTGTGTGCCTAGCCCGTCAGCAGCCAATTCTGCTCTGGGCCTGAGGCCCCTCGCTGGGAGGAGCATTTTTTCTCCCAACAGGTACGAGTCACTTGGCCAGCATTCATAGGAGGACCCCACCATGGAAAGACGTCTGGCCACGTGGCACCCCAGGTGCAAATTTAGGGCCCGATGTAATGATGTGTGCTGGGCTGTATCCATGGAGCCTCCTCGTTGCACATCCTAGTGAGAAATTGTGCATATATTTTATCGGGCAGCAGCAGCAGCAGCAGCATACTGCTGCAGCCACTGGCAGAAGGTGGCTGGGGGAACCATCATTGGCTTTACCCGGTCCTCATCGTTTCCCTCTGTCCCGCCATGCTGCCGACCTTCCTCTGACAGGCCATGGCACTGAGGTGAACACACCCCTCCCCCCGGGCAGGTTTGGTGTTATTCTGACGGGCACCGGGTGGACATCGAGACACTTCTGAGTCCCCCTTCCGTTTCTTAGTGAGAGCTCTTCTTTCCCAGCATTGGAAGCAGTGAGGGATCTTATGTCCCTGCCAGCATCTGAGGCTGCGAGAGCTCTTCATTGGAAGCCTTGGAAGGCTGAAAACCCATTTCTGGGGATTTCTCTTTAGTAGGAGTGGGCATCGTTTGACTGCCCTTCCGCCCAGGCCGTTGCCATGATGGAGACTTTTGGTTTCCTGATGCATCTACTGCTGGCAGTGTCGGGGGGGGGGGGGGGGGGGGTGCGACACAGAAGGGAATGGCAGCAATTTGACTGCATTGCAGTCCACTCCGTCGTAGGCTCCATTCTGACCTTGTGCAGGCTGGTTTGGGGGGCGGGGCTCCCCCACACCCCCCCCCCTCTCAGTTCCTGTCTAGCTCCCGTGTCTTGGTATCCTGAGTGGTTGTCCTGAGTGGAGCCGGGCACTGGTTCATGGGTGTTCCCCATGGGGTTCCCCAGGCAGGTTTGCAGGGAGTTGCAATCATGGGCCCACAGGACAAGCAGCTTGATACTTCGTGGTCGCATTCAGAGTCAGAGACCGAGTGGACTCGTAGCCTAGTGGTCAGAGCAATGGGGCCCTGAATCAGGGGAGCCAGGGTTCAATTACCACCCAGGGAACACTAAGGCAGAGTGGCGATGGCTGAACACAGTCAGGTGCACAAGCCACAGGTGACTCGTGGCGGTGGAAAGGCAGGGGATCATCCCAGGGATCAAGCAGGCTATCGTGTCTTCTCCATCAGGACAGCTGGTAGGAGTGTCTATCATGATGGGCGTGCCAACTGCAATGTAGGGGTGAAGTGCAGTAACCATGATTTGCTTCACTAGGGCTGGCCCACACAGCCGGGGGTTTGGCCACCACAGTGGCCAGTCAGGCCAGCACGGGCCACAGGCAGGCTGATTTAACACTCACCCATCAGGCCAGGACCCCTCTGCACCCCCACAGTTGTAGGGCATGGATGTGACCATGGGGGGGGGGGGGGGGGGGGGGGGAATGGGGAGCATTGGTCTCCTCAAAAAAGGGTGATGGGGCAGAGTGGGGTCTAGCTCGAGGACTTCAGTGGATATATCAGATACAAGTTCGCCCTCTGTTGGTAGTCCGACATGGTCTGCCCATATACCTTGGAGAATTATCTCAACTATGGGTAAGCGTACCTAAGTCACTTAAAATAAAAAAAATAGAGATCGCACATTGACATATTCCGGGTACTGGGGGGCAGCAGGAGGAAAATCGACAGAAGGGGAAGAACAGGGACAAGATAGGGGGCAGTGAAATGAAGATTTCCAAAGACATAATCAGCAGTACACAATCATTCCTGAGAGTGATTAGCGTAGTTGGTCAGGGTGATCCCTTGCAATAAGGCTCAATGCTGAGTTAATACCAGGTTCCCTCAGAATACTGCTCATTTCCATACGCGTACTTTGATCCTGTGAGCAGGGCACTCTTTTGGCAAGGGTGGACAATGAGTCTGCGTCTTGGCAGTTGCCATTCACCTGAGCAGCTTTACACCAATCGGTTTCCATTTCAAGGGGTCCTTATACCGTGACGGGTGTCTGACAATAGGACGTTCAGTTTCGTCTGCATACTTTGAAGCATTCAGAGCCTCCCTACGTGACAACCAGTCATTGGGCTTCATGTCCCCGGTTCACTATCCCGATAACATTGTGCTTACACGAGGAGGCGGTGCACCTAAAGTCCCCAGTCGTACAACCCGTTTTATGAGAGGGCCTATGGTTCAGTGCCTCCTTGCCAGAGGACAAGTCTGGCGGCACGGTAGCAGTCCTGATCTCCTGGGGATCAAACTTGGTCCCTCCCGAGCAGAGCCCTGACCCCCATGCAATAATTTTACTGTTAAACGGTTGATAAGAATGTTAACCCCTTGTTCCATGTAAACCGATTTGATATGACACCCGTCATGAAGGTCGGTATATAAAAGAATTAAATAAATAAATTAATTAAATAAATGAGTTGACGCGACTGGCCAAGTTGGCATGGGGCACGTTGGTC
Source organism: Rhinatrema bivittatum (assembly GCF_901001135.1). Lineage (NCBI taxonomy): Eukaryota > Metazoa > Chordata > Amphibia > Gymnophiona > Rhinatrematidae > Rhinatrema > Rhinatrema bivittatum. Next base: position 296,063,665 of record NC_042619.1, read on the forward strand.
CCCTCGAGGGCATCCTGGCCTCATTGTGAGAGTTCTTCCCAGGGGATGGAATCTCCTGCCCCGTGCAACCCACTCCCGGTAGGTCAGACTAGCAACCACTGCTGTCGGCAGATAGATCAGATCACAGGCAGAGAACTAGCTTGTGGTCAGGCTCCTCAGGTAATCTAGCGGGCTTCAGCGCGGATTCACAGAATGATCCCCAGCAGTGGCCTTCAGCTGTACTCTAACACTTACACGCCAGTAGATATTGGCAGTGGTGTTGGTTTCAGGAAGCCTGCCGCTCCGTATGTTGGTCGGTCCATTGGACAGTAACCCCTATGCTGTTTTTGCATTCTAGTCACCATGCACACCGGGGCGGGACACACAGATGTCGCAGGGCAGTTGTAGTATGATGATGCAGCGGTAGCCCAGTCAGTCATCGGACAGCATCGCTCGCTCAGGCGGGATATGTTGTCCTGAAAGATGACTAATTTTCCCTCACAACGGGTGGTCCCTGTCTCCGGTAGCTGGCGCCGCGTGCAAATCTGATCCCAAAGTGCCGCCGTGCAGTGGAACTGTTTGGGAGCATGGCTCATTCGTACCTAGCTGCGATAATGTCCTCTCGAGGCTGGAAGTGGGCTGCCCAGGGCAGTATTTTGCGGCCGGGGAGGGTGATGCTCAGCGAGGCCGGGGAGCTCCTCGCCCCAGCACAATACGCAGAGATCGATGATCTGCAATCTCATGCTGCCACTTTGGCCTGTCCTGCTTGTGGACGGTTTTCAAGTTCACGCCCTTCCAGGTTCCCTTCGTGCTTGTATTCTGGGGAGCCTTGCACATTGGCGGGCTTGCAGTGCCATTGCACAGCACATCACAGATACGAGGCTTGTGGCGGGGGAACATCAATGTCTCGGATGGCATTCTTTTGCCTAGGATCAAGACGGCCCAGGACCGATCAAGGGGCACGTTGTCAGGTCATCAGTTGGACAACTGTCGGGAGTCTGGTGGCACTTCCAGTTGTGGCCACGATCCCGTCCTCTCCCTCACGATCCCGTACTCTCCCTCACGACGGCGGTTTCCTGCTTCACTGGAATGGTTCAGTTTCGGCAGTCCTCGAGTGATATTTCATATGGAACACAGGCCACTCGTGTTCAGGGTGGACCAGCGAGCAATGAAGAAAACCATCAGTGGCAGTCTCTGTCATCAGGACTTGTTGGCTCTGATGTGGCAACAGACCGGACGCCTCATTCGCCGATTGGGTCAGTCACCTCGGATGGGATGATGTGGGTAAGCGTGAAAATGGTTACCGGCAGGAAGGCAGGGCCTTCCTGCCAGTAACCTGTGTCGGCGAATGACGAGAATTGCCCCTCCAGAGAAATCAATAGACACCTTGGAGGCAATGATCTCTGAACTATGCCTAGGCGCCTGATCTTGGACTACGAGGAATGATATTGGGATAATTTTGCCCTTAATCTTGCCCTTAATGCTCCACACTAGGCTTATCTGGGCAGAGATCATCCTCCACCACCATTCCTCGTGCAAAGTTAACGATTCAGAACGTGAACCAGGAGATGTAATAGGGTCAACCGTTGGATCAGTAGGTGGACCTCCGAGTGGGGGGATCACCAGGTAAGGCACAATATGGGCGGATGCCCAGAGGCAATGTTTGTCTAGGCCGGACAGAGTTCATCTTCTAGATACTTAGTTAGCATGTATGTAGCAAGGCAGAGGGAATGGCTGTTTTGAACTGATGACGGCTGCATCTTGTTGTTGATGGGGGGCATGAGGCAAGGGCGCTCCCTATCTCATGCTTGTGATGGGATATTCGGGCCAGTAGGGGAATTTCGGACGTGGTGCAGACGGGCATCTCGGTCGTCAGCAGTTGACTTACGCCTTGGGTGGTGCAGGGAGGGGGTGTTCCTACGCCAGAGGTTGGGGGTCCCTTGCTTGGGGACCAGGTGGGGGCCCGGTGCGATATTGCCTTGCTTGGTATTGCGGTGGGCAGCAGAGGTGGTGGTTGCCTTGCTTGGTTATTGCGGCAGGCAGCGGAGGTGGTGGTGTAGCCTGGTCTTTGGGTAACTGTCATACCAGCTCATGTACCAGTTTAGAGGGATATATACTAATGTATCATTTTATATCTCATTTTATATCCCACTTTTTTTTCTCTTTTTATTGGTTCTTACATAAACATTATAGGCATAGCTACATTAACAACAACAGTTTTAAGCACAGCTAGAATGAACAATCGAAGAGCACTGTATACAACCACTATGTATATAGTATATAGTTAGAACAGTGATACTGACAATGATACCAACAGTGGCACTAACAGTGCAAGTTTAAAAAGAAGCAGATATCACTGTAACTGATACTGTGTTAGCAAATTTCCATAGAGATGTATTTTAATTTTAATTTTCTCCCATCAGTCCCTCACTCCCTCCCATCCCTAGTGTGCATTGAGGAGGTGGATAATAAATGTTAGATGGTATTTTTCAGTGCTTTAGAAAATGTCCTCTTTGGGAGTCCCATGTAACAAATAGAGAAGAAGCAGAATAAGGAAGAAAGATCTCTACTTCCCCATACAGTTTTTCTCAGGGCATAGAACTGCAAAATTCTGTTTAATCTCCCGGGGTTGCCTTTGGATAAACTGAGATCACATCTGAATTGTCATCTCATGTTTGCGGGGAGTAGATGCTTTAGCTGTCATATACTCAAATGTGGCTAATTTAAGCATTTTATGAGCCCAGTGTTTAAAGTTTGGAGCCTCTGGGGTAAGCCAGACCGTTAAAATAGTTTGTTTGGCCATTAAGCTAGCTTTGTCTAAAAAAAGCCGTTTGAAGCTTATCTAACTTAACTCGTTCTGTAGGATAGAGGCCAAACAACCAAATTCTAGGGTCATCTGGAATGTTACTGTCACATAGTGCAGAACAAAATGTTCATATGTTTGACCAGAATGACATGATCTTTGGGCAATGAGGCAAAGGACATAGTTTTGCCTGAAAGGCTTTGTTTTGGAGAAATATAATTGCCAAATGAACTTGAATTGCAATTCTCTCAAATTTGTGTTTTCTGATACGTATACAATGTTTTGGAAATAATACTTTATTTCTTCTGAAGATAATGATAGTTCAGGGTAAAGAGACCAATGGTTTTTAATGTCTTTATAGTTCTCACTTTTGACATATGTGGCCAATAGTTTAGAGAACTTAGAGCAAGAGAACTTAGAGCAAGAGAACTTCGCTAAACGATAATCTAAACAAAGCTCTTCCAATTGTGTGGGGGAAAGTGTTTAGGCCTGAAGTAAGTATATAATGTCTCAGTTGTAGGTATGAGAAAAAATCTGATCTGGGTAGCAGATATATTTTTTGTAGTTCTTGAAAACTATCCAAAATGTTGGAGCTGTGGAGGACTAATTGGCAGATATGTGTTAATCCTTTATCAGCCCAGTTCTTAAATATCTTATTCTCTATCCCCGGCAGGAATTGCGGGTTTCCACAAATATGGGCCGATACAGTAAAATCGCGCACAATACAGTATTTTAATTTATTTAAATTAGGCCCGGCGGTAAAAAGAGGCGCTAGGGACACTAGCGCGTCCCTAGCGCCTCTTTTCGGACAGGAGCAGCGGCTGTCAGCAGATTTGACAGCCGACGCTCAATTTTGCCGGCGTCGGTTCTCGAGCCCGCTGACAGCCATGGGTTCGGAAACCAGACGCCGGCAAAATTGAGCGTCCAGTTTTCGACACACCAGCCGCAGGCCCACTTAAAATTTTTTTTTTTTTTTTTTTTTTTTTACTTTTTTAAACTTTCGGGACCTCCAACTTAATATCGCCATGATTTGGGTAGGCACTAAATTCTGAAAGTAAAATGTGCGGTTTGGCTGCACATTTTGCTTTCTGAATCGCGCGGGAATACCTAATAGGGCCATCAACATGCATTTGCATGTTGCGGCCGCTATTAGATTCGGGGGGTTTGGACGGGTTTATTAGATTCGGCGGGTAAAGCTAGCGCTTATTAAATAAGTGGTAAAGCTAACGCGTCCAAAACGTGCGTCCAAATGCTGGCTAACAGTGCGCTGTGTCGGAGTACACTGTACTGTATCGGCCTGATAGTTAGCAGGGGGGTAAGAGGTGTGCAGAACTGAGCAGTTTACAAAGGTGTAACCAGGCTTGTCACCCTGAGGAAAGGGTTGTGAGGTTTTTGAATTGAAAAGGGATTTGTTGGGGGTTTAGTTGTACAAGAGCGGACAGAGAGTAACCATTAAATCAACTCTGTAAGTGGGTTGTTGGTGAGAAGTAAGATGTTCTGGATATCCAATCTTTCAGATGGTGCATCATACAAACTATTTATTTTATTTATTTTTATTTAAAATCTTTTCTATACCATCGTTAAGCTAGCTGCTATCACAATGGTTCACAATAAGGCACATAACTTAGGTTACTTAAATGGGGAGGAGCCGGCTGTCGTGGTACATGTGGGCACCAACGACATAGGAAAATGTGGGAGGGAGGTTCTGGAAGCCAAATTTAAGCTCTTAGGTAGAAAGCTTAAATCCAGAACCTCCAGGGTAGCATTCTCTGAAATGCTTCCTGTTCCACGCGCAGGTCCCCAGAGGTAGGCAGAGCTCCGGAGTCTCAATGCGTGGATGAGATGATGGTGCAAGGAAGAGGGATTCAGTTTTGTTAGGAACTGGGGAACCTTTTGGGGAAGGGGGAATCTCTTCCGAAGGGATGGGCTCCACCTTAACCAGGGTGGAACCAGACTGCTGGCGCTAACCTTTAAAAAGGAGATAGAGCAGCTTTTAAACTAGAATAAAGGGGAAAGCCGACAGTCGCTTCAAAGGATACTAATGATGTATTAGAATTAGGGCAACCCGACAGTGAGGTTCCAATAATAAGTAAAGTAGTCCAAGTGCCTGTAACTGAAAACTCACCTGAGCTAAAAAATTCTAACTTATCCCTATCAATTAAAAAGCAGAATGAAAATACAAACAAAAAACAAACTTTGAAATGTTTGTATGCTAATGCCAGAAGTCTAAGAAATAAGAAGAAGAATTAGAGAGAATTAGGGAGAATTAGAATGTATAGCAGTAAATGATGCAGTTATTTTATAATCATAAACGGACCTCCTCCATCCATATTTTTTAATATATAGTGTAAAAACACAGAAACCTTGACAGCTCCCTTCATTACACATTGTGTAATTCGCTAAAAGTTTCTCAGTTTTATTTCCATATTTAAAAATGGAGTGTTCTGCTTGGTGAAAGTATTAATTTTTATGCTCGTTGATGGAGATACGCCTGTAGGGTGCTAAGTATTGTATGGTAGCTTGCAGAATTGTCAGATGATGGTTTGGCAATTATGATTTGTTTGGCAGCTTTCAGTTTGTCTTCTAGTTCTAAGATCTTTGCATTTAAACATTTGTTCCTATGCCTAAAATAAGAGATTATCTCCCCTCTGAGCACTGCTTTACTGGTTTCCCAGAAGAGGCTAGGGGTATCTGCGTGTTGGGCAATGGAGTCCTGAAAATGTGTTCACTTGGATTACAAAAATTTCTGAAAACCTGAATCATATTTCAAGTAATTTGGAAACTTCCACCATCTTTCCTGTGCTGTGTGATCTTCTATATTTAGATCGGCCCATATAAGAGCGTAATCGGAAACACTGGAGTGGCCAATGCAGGCTGCCATAGTATATGGGAAAATATTTGGGACCCTAAAATGTAGTCAATTCGGGAAAGAGTATTATGAGCTTTGGAGACGTGGGTATAATCCCATTCATCAGGGTGCAAAATTCTCCACAGGTCTAAGAGTTGTAAATTTTGACATAACATGGGTATACCTGTGTTCTGGTTACGGAGGTGGTTTCAAGGCGAGTTTGAGGAACGATCCATTAGCGGGTCATGTACACAATTAAAATCAACAGCTAGAATAAGCCAGCCATTTCTGTGAAGTGTAAGAAGGTTTGCTATCTTGTCAAAGAAAACAGGTTAGGCGAATTTGGCCCATAAAGGTTGTAGATGGTGATTTCCTTGCCATTTAATTTCTTCACGATAATTTTGTATCTGCCTTCTGAGTCAGAGATCTCCAATGTAAGTTGAAAATAAATATTTCTATGTAGTATTGTTACACCAGCCTTTTTCCCCACCGCAGGGGAGAAGTATATAGATCCGACCCATTCAAGTTGTAACATTTTGCTTTCTACAGCTGTTAAATGGGTTTCCTGTAAGCATGCTATGTCCACTTTGGACCTTTTAAGAGCTTGAAGGACCTTGGAGCGTTTTATAGGGCTTCCCAGGCCATTCACATTCAGGCTAGCTAAGCGCATAGGAAGCTAAGGGTTGCAGTTATTAAAATTAGTTACAAAGAAGTGTTTCCCATAACACAGTTTGTGAACTTCCCAGCCTAAGTTCACAGTCAGGCCTAAGTGCTCAAGATAAATATTTGGCATAAACCAGGGTATCAATACTATGTCGAACTGACTTCCCCGCTGATTCCTTTCTATACCCCTCAATGCACGTAAGAAAAACGAGGAAAAAAAACCCTAAACCTACCGCCCTCTCCCCAACCAACTTCATATCAAACCCCTGATGGCAGTCCATTAGCTCCCTCTCCGTAACAGTCGGAAGAAGTAGAAGGGACATGTTAATGATGTGGTTTGGCACCTCCTCCAAATAGGTAAAGGGCTTTTTACGTAACCCAAAAAACATAAGGTTCAGAAAAGATGCATCTAGTGCAAGTGATATTTGCTAGTAACGGAAAAACTTAGTTAATAAGCAGACAACTGCTAAAACACAATACCGGGAACTGCAACTAAAGCAGAAAGTTTCCATAACGACCACGGTGGACAGCGAAAGGGCATGACAAGCAGGCCCTCTGTTATCAGATGGAACCATTTGAACAGCCCACACATTTCCAGCAACAGTGTCAGCTAAGGGCAAAGTCCAAAAGGAACAAAGGAACAAGAAGAAATCAGCATTGTTCAGAATGTTGCGAGTTTGTTGCTCGATGATCCACAGTACTACGTTTGCCCAAATTAAGGTTCCTTAAATTGGGTGGTGAACGCTGAAGAGAAGGCCGTCACGGCATTCTTATTAAATTTACAGCTCATTACGCTTTCTGAACTCGCCACAGGCGGCTGTCTCCGGCATGGCTCTTCAGCTAAGGGCAAAGTCCAAAGGGAACAAAGGGCCAAGAAGAAATTGGCACTGTTCGGAATGCTGCGAGTTTGTTGCTTGATGATCTGCTGTGCTAAGTTTGCTCAAAAATTAAGGTTCTCCAAATCGGGTGGTAAATGCTGAGGAGAAGGCCGTCACAGCATTTCTTCCTAAATTTACAGCACATTATGCCTACTGAACTTGTCTCAGGCGGCCGTCTCCAGTACGGCTCTTACCTGGGTGCTGGATTTTGTGCAGGTTTGGAAGCAGCCTGAATATCTTAGTAGAAAGGGCTGTCAGAGTCTAGATAAACTGGAATGTTCAAACAAGACTGAAGAGGCCCTGGCTGAATGGTCGTTTCCTGTTTGACATTTTCCATTCGTTCTTTCCATGGTTAGCAGCGTGCAGCGCATTTGAAGAAGAAAAACTTTATCATTTACCATAGGTGACAAAACAAAATGTAGGAACTATTTGCAGGCATAAAGGGGAGAGGATTATTCTCTCCAGTTTAAGTTTAATGTCTGAGTGTTGTAATTAGAGAAGGTGTTGTGACTGGTCAGTCTCACTGTATACTAGAGATGTGAATCGTGTGCCCGATCGTTTTAACAATCAGGTTCAGATGGTGGGAGAAAAAAATCGGATCGTTAGAGATGTGAATTGGAATCGGTTCCGATTCCAATTCAGATTGTTAATTTTTTAGTGAGGCCTGAGCAGATTTTAAAAAACCCACCCCGACCCTTTACAAATGACCCCTTTGCTCTCCCACCCTCCCGAACCCCCCCCCCAAATGTTAAATTACCTGGTGGTCCAGTGGGGGGGGGGGTCCCGGCGCGATTTCCCGCTCTCGGGCCATCGGCGCCATTTTGGCTACCACTGATAAAAATGGCGCCGATGGCCCGATAAAAAAAAACCCACCCCGACCCTTTACAAATTACCCCTTCGCTTCTCCCACCCTCCCGACCCCCCAAAAAACCTTTTACATATACCTGGTGGTCTAGCGGGGGGTCCGGGAGCCATCCCTTCAATCATACCCTCGGTGCCGGTGCCGGTGCTGGAGGTTTCAAAATGGCGCCGATCGCCTTTGCCCTCACTTTGTCACAGGGAGCGACTGGTAAGGAATTGGTTTTAAAGGGTCGAGGTGGGTTTAGGGGTTGTTTTGGTGTGCCGGTTTTCCCACCCTCCCCCAAATAATTCCCGTGCCCTATTTAACGATACAATACAAATGCCCCTGACGATAAATCGGGGGCATTTATATTGTATCGTGCACTCTAACTATTTAGAACGATTTTAAAATTATCTGACGATAATTTTAATCGTTCAAAAACGATTCACATCCCTACTGTAAACCAGATAAGAAGGACTTTGCTTTCTCCACTTCTGAGAAAATGTGTTCCTTACCCTCATGCCAAACTTTCAAATTCATGGGATGTTGGAGCTGAAAGCGGATATTTCTTTTGTGTAGATCAGAGCAGACAGGGCTAACTAGTTTGCGCCGTTGCATGAGTTGAGCAGAGAAGTCCTGGAATAGGCAAATGTCAGCCGACTGATAAGGGTGTTTCGACTGCGAGCTTTCCTTCCAATTCAGGCAGCGCCAAGGCCTCGGGCATCCATTTTTCGAAGAAACTTTCTAAATTTCTGTCTTCCACGGATTCAAGGATACCAGCTATTCTGATATTGCTGTGCCTTGCCCTGTTCTCCAAATCATCAGTTTTCTCTGCTTGGTCATTCGCAGGTTTTTCAAGGGCAATTAGTTTCCTGGTGAGCGATAAGGTTTCGTCCTCCAGACAGGATATGCGGCCTTCCGCGTTGTCTATATGGAGGTGAAGCTCCGCAATAGCGTTTTTAAATTCTTGGAATTGGGAAGAGAGATCGTTGAATCGGGCATCCAAGGCACTGACCACTGCATTAGTCACTCGTGAAATAAATTTGTTATGTGTGTTGCAGTTGGGTGCTGCAGGCAGGATAGTGGACCCTTGGGCCGGACTACCCAGGGTGAACAGGTAGGCCGGGAGGCGGAGCCACAGGCTGGCGGTGTTCACCCGGGAACCAGGAGGCCCCCAGGAGGAGCCCGTAGGGTCCTGGAACCTTGGGACTTGGGATAACAGCTCAGAGTCAATGGCAGATAAGCCTGGGCAGGGAGAATAGTAAGAACAGTCCAAAGAGTGAAGGATAGTCTCTAGGCCGGCAGAGCAGGTCGAGGGCCAGCTGATGACAGGACCCTGGAGGCGATCCAGATGCTCAGGGATGAGCGGGAGAGGTTACCGATCCCGCTTGGTGATGGCGTTCAGGCCGCGGTAATCGATACACGGCCGGAGGGAGCCATCCTTCTTGGCCACAAAGAAGAATCCGGCGCCAGCCGGTGAGCAAGACGGGCGGATGAACCCCTTGGCTAGGTTCTCCGTGATATACTGGGACATCGCCTTTGTTTCAGGTAGTGACAACGGATACACTCGGCCACGAGGAGGCGTGGTGCCCGGAAGAAGATCGATGGGGCAATCGAACGGCCGGTGCTGGGGAAGGATCTCTGCCATCTCCTTGGAGAAGACATCTTTAAAGCCTTGGTACGGTTCAGGGAGAAGATGCGAAGAGCAGAGGTGCAGAGGTCTGGGTGGACATGGGAGGCGTAGACAGTGTTCAAAACAGGCAGGACCCCAACGGACCAGCTGGAAGTCATCCCATTGGATTACGGGAGAATGCTGACGTAACCAAGGGAGTCCCAACACTAGCGGGTGCACCGCTCGTTCTAGGACGAGCAAGGAGATCTCCTCAGAGTGGAACAGACCTGTTTGCAGAGTCACTGGGGCCATGGTACAAGTGATAACCCCTGGAAGAAAGGTCCCTCGGATAGAGGAGATCCGTAGAGGAGGAACCTTCTGTAGAGTAGGCAGGGCAAGTTGGGTCACCAGATCGGCCACAATAAAGTTCCCTTCAGCTCCGGAATCAATGAAGGCACGAATCTGGATCTCCCCACCTGGGTATTTCAGGGTTACTGGTAGCGTGCAGAGAGGAGCTGATCCAGTAGCACCTAGGTGTAGCTCCTCAGTATAACCTAGGCACGAGCGTTTCCCGGACGCTCTGGGCATGAAGAAAGAAAATGTCCTTTGCCCCCACAATAGAGGCAGAGGCCTAGAGAGCGTCGTCTCCTCCTTTCTTCCGGGGTGAGTGGAGACCTGCCCAGTTGCATAGGTTCCCCAGTGGACATAGCAGAAGGAGGAACCTTGGGAGCCAGTGTTCTGGCGGAGGCAGACAGGTGTGGTGAGGCTCTGCGACTCGAGCGAGTCTCTCAATCCCGCTGCTGGAGACGGCGATCCACTTTACCAGCAATGTCCATTAGATCATTTAAATCCTCAGGAAGCTCCTGACCTGCCAGTTCATCTTTGATTCGGCCTGCCAAGCCCTCGAGGAAAATCCCCTTAAGGCAATCATCCAGCCAAGCGAGTTCCATGGCCAGGGTTCGGAAGTCTATAATATAGTCAGACACCGGGCGTGTCCCTTGTTGAAGGTGTAGGAGCTCTGAGGCCGCAGTGGATCGGCGTGCTGGGTCATCAAAGGCCAGGCGGAAGTTAAGGAGGAAGTCTTGTAGGTTCTGTAGCAGAGGGTCGGAACGTTCCCACAAGGGTGAAGCCCAGTCGAGGGCCTTGCCATCCAGCAAGGAGAAGATAAAGGCTACCTTGGCTGCATCTGAGGGAAATTGGGATGGCAGCAAGGTGAAGCGCACTTGACACTGGTTCAGGAAACCACGACATGCCTTGCTGTCCCCGGCGTACCGAGTAGGCGTGGGCAGCTGAGTACTGAAAGTAAAGGCAGGTGCAGGAGGCACTGCCGAGTGGAAACCTCAAGGCGAGAGAGCAACTGTTCCACCGTGGCGGCGAGAGAGTCAATGCAGTGCTGCTGTTGCTGGAGACGTTGAGCCATCCCCGGAATGGCCTGTAGGCTTGGAGTCTCCGCCGAGTCCATGGCCTTGCAAACTGTTGCAGTTGGGTGCTGCAGGCAGGATAGTGGACCCTTGGGCCGGACTACCCAGGGTGACCAGGTAGGCCGGGAGGCGGAGCCACAGGCTGGCAGTGTTCACCCGGGAACCAGGAGCCCCCCAGGAGGAGCCTGTAGGGTCCTGGAACCTTGGGATAACAGCTCAGAGTCAATGGCAGATAAGCCTGGGCAGGGAGAATAGTAAGAACAGTCCAAAGAGTGAAGGATAGTCTCTAGGCCGGCAGAGCAGGTCGAGGGCCAGCTGATGACAGGACAGTGGGCGGCAGCGATACCTGTAGTAAGCCGGACCGTGAGGCAGGGTTCGTAGGATACTGAAGCTGGAACAGGCTGTAGACTGGAACGGAGTCTGTAGCTGGCTGTGGATTGAGGCAGGCTGTAGACTGGAATGGAGTCTGTAGCTGGCTGTGAACCGGAGCAGGCTGTAGACTGGAATGGAGTCTGTAGCTGGCTGTGAACTGAAGCAGGCTGTAGCGGAATCAGGAACGGACCAAGGTCGGAGGCAGGCGGCAGGCTGTAGCGAAGTCAGGAGGCAATCCAAAGGTCAGTCAGGAACGAGGAACAGACGAAGCGCAACTCAGAACTACTAGGCAGTAGTGAACCTCGTTGCAAGGCAAGGAGAAGGCGTCCGGACGCCGGTTATATTAGGCTTCGGGCGTGGCGTAATTAGCACAGGCGGGGCCAGACTTCCGGGAACTGTACGTTCATAGTGTGCGTCCTCACGCGCGCGCGAGGCAGCGGGGAGACGGGCAAGCAATGGCGGCCGCCACAAGGAACCAGCAGAGCCGTAGGTGTCCCGGGCATGTGGAACGCGGCGTTTCCAGCAGCAGAGGTGAGCCCTGTTCGGAGCAAAAGAAGGGGAAGCGGTGGAGACCGCAACAATGTGCATCGGCAAGATGTGGAGAGGGAGGGTTTTGTCGGTGTTAGCTGCCATCTTCTCAGCAGAGTCTCTGGTCTTTTCCTTCTCTATTTTCCCCCCCTTCAAGGGCATACTAGTGGCTTTCAGCATAAATCTGTCGATAGACATGTAGTTTCTTCTTTCTGCAAGTAAATATGTAGATTAGGACAGGATGCCGGTGATTTTCATTTATTTGGAAGGATGGTGCCTAGAGCCAGAGTAAAAGCGTCTACTCGGCTTCACCACACCACATGACCCCTTTATATCCCACTTAATTAAAATTATTTGAACAGAATTTAACATTTTTTACAAAAAAGGCATACACAATATCAAAAAGATATATATCAAAACTCTCAATTTGCATATACACTATTCAGAAAATGACTGCAGGTGCTATACTTAAATAACAGTTATCATGAAGCTAGCCACAACAAACAAAATAGGGGAAAAAAATCCTCTACCATTTACACCTCTGCAAGCACGACTAAATGTCCATTTCAAACTGGAGAAAGATCCTCTGACATCAGCACAGCATTGAATCCAGAAGTGCAGCGTTGAGTATTGAAATGCAAATACTCAAAAAATTCCCCGACAAAGGCCTTTTTGTTTCGCCTGACAAGGCTTCATCAGGGGGTCTATGTTACATCAAATCTATTTCTTTAAAATAAGAAAACTACTATGAAACCCAAACCCATTAATAAATTTAACTTTGAATATAAACGAATCTCCAATTGCTTACCCAAGCGTCTATATTACAGAGATCTTAATGCCACAGCCAACATCAATTATAAAATGTCACAGAAAGATTTTTTTATCTGAAAAAAAAGAATATAATAATAAAGGCTAGTATGAAACCCAAACTATTAATAAATGTCCTCTTGATGCTGGAAGTGGACTGCCAGGGCAGAATTTCGCTGCTGGGGGGGGGGAGGTTTGTGCAGTGAGGCCGGGGAGCTTCCCACTGAGGGTAACAGACGCTAACAGTAAGCAGTTGGAAATTCATTTACAGGCTCTAATACATTTTCATTCAATGGACAATCAGTCGTGCTTGCAGTGGCTATCACTTGCATTATTTATGTAGAGGATTTTTTCCTCGTTTTGTATATAACATTGAATAGTGTTTGTTGTGGCTAGCTTCATGATAACTGTTACTTAAGTATAGTGTCTGCAGTCATTTTCTGAATAGTGTATAAGGAAATAGAGATTTTTGATCAATATTTTTCTGATATTGTGTATGCTTTTTTTGTAAAAAATGTTAAATTTTGTTCAAATAAATAATTTTAATTAAGTGGGATATAAAATGATGCATTAGTGTTCATTAATTAGATATTGTTTAATTCATTGAACACGTACTGGGGTACATTTTAAAAAACAGCGCGCGCGCGTACTTTTGTTCACGCACCAGGTGCAAACAAAAGTACGCAGGATTTTATAAGATATGCGCGTAGCCGCACGAATCTTATAAAATCCGGGGTCGGCGCGCGCTGCCCGTTCCCTCCACCCCCAGGCCCTATCTAACCCCCCACCACCTTTATTCGAAAAGTTACGCCTGCCTCTGGCAGGCGTAACTCGCACACACCATCAGCCGACCCGAGGGCTGTTCCAGAGGCCTCGGCCGCTCCCCCGGAACACCCCCAGGCCGACACCACGCCCCCGACATGCCCCCCCGGAACGCCCCGAACGTTGCGCCACCCACCTGACACGCCCCCGACACGTCCCCCCTAGCAAGCCCCAGGACTTACGCGCGTCCCGGGGTTTGCGCGCACCGCCGAGCCTATGCAAAATAGGCTCGGCGCACAGGGGGAGTTTGGGCCAGGTTTTTGGGGGGTACGCGCATATCCAATATCTGACTTTGTGGTTATTCCGTTGTATTAAAGTATGTATACAGGTATGTGGTGGGTCAATCAGAGGTGAGTGGGAGGGACGCAGACGGCATGACACTTTGGTCGCGGCTGCCAGAGTTATGATCTATGCCATGCAAGATTGTAGAAGAAATTAGAAGGATCAAAAGCAAAGCAAAAAAGATGAGTTTTCAATAGTCTTTCAAAAAATGAGAGAGACGTGCCACCTGGAGGGAGAGGCATACCGGGAGAATGTTCAGTGACATGGCTTGATATGGGCTTGCCGAGCAGAGGGAAGGAGCAGCAGCATATGGCGCTATCAACAAGGTATGTATAAAGTAATCTGATGGAGAATTTAAAGATAACTACCATAAGATTTATACTGGATCCAGCAAAATTCTTTGAGAATTAGAAAAATGAAAAATGTGGTCTTACCTGCTAACTTTCTCTCTAATCCAATCAGTCAAGTCCAAATGCATAGGTTTTATCTCTCTATCAGGAGATAGTGATAGAAAACAACTAGAGCTCTGCTGTCACCCTATATAGAGCCCCGTATAGATTCAGTTGTCCAGTATTCCTGTATCAAAGTATGGTAAACTTGGGCGGTAGCAGCTTGGGAAAAGCAGACATAAGAGGAAAAGCACAGGACTTCTTCTATGGCCAAATCCTAAAGGAAACAAAAAAAGCCTGCATAGGGGTAACTTGCTGGTGCGGCAGTTACTACCCTTAACCAATAAGCCTTCATACTTTTGATGCAACTCCAACATTGCTCTCTGCTTCAACGGCAGGGGAATTGGATTCAGACAGCAACCAATGAGAGCCCCAAGTTTTGCAGTCTGGGGAACTGATAAGCATGGGGGTAACCTGAACAGAGAAGCACAGTTAAGCACAGTTGCTTACCTATAACAGGTCGTAGCTGTAACAGGTCGTAGCTGACCTGTCCTCTGTCTGGGAGGGGCTGGGCTTGGAGAAGTTCTGTGCAGCCCTAATATGGAAGACAGCACAAAGAGAGTGTCGCTTGTGCCTCTTTGCTGCTGGAGCCATAGTATTCTGTCGCTTGTGCATTCAGCTGGTTAGTGCCTCTCGACCACGTACAGACCCGCCTCAACGTGCGTAAGATTAGGCATCCAGTTATGCACTAAAGTGTGCGCGCAGTTATGTGTTAGGCGCATAAAAGGCCGGCCCGCACCGCACATACCGACGGATGAAGGGAGAAAATGGCGTTGAACCAAACCGCGCGCAAGATGGCACCACCGTGGCCAGCCACGTGGAGTGCTCAACAAGCCTGAAGCGGGGCCAAGCCCATCAGGGGGCTGCTCGGAAAAATCCCTTTCCCTTGCCCTAACAGGATTGGGAACGACGTTGGTACGGCGCACCGTGCAAGGAGACTGGAGGAAAGACTTACCGAAGCCCTTCCACGTCTCTGGTTTGGTGGCGTTCTTCTCTATCTACCTGGGCTCACACTTACTGGGTGAGTACAGAGACGGTCTCTGGCTACGGGGGGAGAAGACTTAGGCCGTCATTGCTGTGCTCGGCTTTCTGCACCTGCTGCCTTTCAGCTGCTTCAGCAGCAAAGTACACACCGTGAGCCGGCTATCAAACCAAGGCACACCTCTGAGGGATCGTGGAAATCACCTCAGGAATTCTCAAATGGGGGAGGGACCCTTAGGTATCACTGCAAGAAAGCGGGACTCGATCTTTCTCTCAATTTAGAGGTAAATTTCTTGTCTGAACTAGTGCTGCAAATCCGCTAAACACCGCTGTTGATGTTTGGATACTGTCCACATCTGCTAGGAGGCAGACCGATACTGAATGGCTGAGGTCACTGCAGGGGTATATTTAGGGTGACGACAGTTTTGAAACCTGACTCCATCGCCATCTGCTAGCAGGGGAGCACATAACCCATTGGTCCCGAGTCCATCTGGCTACATGCTAGGAAACACTTCCTTTAGGGAGTCACTGTTGCATGGGATCATCCATTCAGCGTATGCTGAAGACAGAGAATACTGGATAGCTGAGGCTGCATGAGGTCATATATGGAATGCTGGAAGAGCTCCAATTGTTCTCTATCTCCATTTACTGGTAGGAAGACAAAACCCATGTGTCTGGACTAGTCTGGTGAGACAACAAGGAATGTGATCATATTTATGTTTTAAGAAGACTCAGACTACAGCATTTTGGATGCAGTAAAGTCTAGGGTATTTGGATTTAGGGAGACCACAGAGTCAACAGTTAAGTACTTGAAATACTCAGCCATGCTTTTCTCAATGAAGACAGCTCAAGAATGTGACAGACAAAATGCCATGAAATTGGTATTTTGTTATTTGTGTAAAGAAGTGCAGGGGATGTAGCCTGGAGGCAAAGGACTAGATGATCTCATAAGGTCCTTTCCCTACCTTTTTTCCCTAAGATTTTACAAAATTAAAGATAAAAACCAATAGCTTAGAAAAAGATGGTGTTAGGATTAGTTGGTATGTGGGCCCTGGGCCGAGGTGAGAGATGGTACTGCCCATGGGGAGGAGCCCCATGAGCTTCACCGTCGGGAGGCGAGGTCTCAGCTGACGTCAGACACAGTTCAAGTCTAGAGTCTTTATTAAAGAGGTAGAGCAGCACTACTCGCAGAGCGGGGGGTGCAAAAGTAAAGTCACACAGACATAGAGGTGCCACAGGTCTGTGGAATTGGGAATACCCAAGGAGGATACCACAGAGTAATCGGTAATGGTCTGCAGAGTGGGTTACACCGAAGAGGGTCCACAGTAGAGATGGTAATGGTTCGCAGAACGGGGTACACCAATGAGGTCCTCAGTAGAGATGGTAATAGTCCGCAGAGTGGGGTACACCGATGAGGTCCTCAGTAGAGAAGGTAAAGGTCCGCAGAGCAGAGTACTCACGGCAGGAGTAGCGATGGTTCCAAGGAAGCCCCGGGGAATGGGGCAGGTGGTAGTCCTGGGCTTCAGGCCCTCCGAGGAGCGGATAGCCAGAGACGAGGAAAGGGCCCCCGAGGAGCAGGTACCCGGGACATCTCACACCAAGGAAACAGGAGCTGGAACAAAGGTCCTCTGAGAGCAAGGGGGATTCAGCAATGAGGGAACTCGTAGCCAAGTAGTCGATAGGCAGGGCCAGCCGGCTTAAATGTCCTGGAGGAATGACTTCATCCAGAAGGGACGCCCTCGAGGTTCCCGCCATGACGTGCTTAAGACTGGCCCGTGCGCGCGCGCGCGCGCCTAAGGGATTCCAAAGGCAAGATGGCGGTCGGCAGTGTCCGTGCCCATCCAGGAAGGCCTGGGAGCGGTAGGCAGGCCGGCGATAGCTGGCGGAGGTCGCAAGTCTTCCCAACGGAGTCAAGGCTATGCAGAAAGAGGTGAGCAACAGCAGTCGCAGCCGTCTGCGACCGACGGGCGTAACAGATGGATATCATGTTTATAAATCAAAGTGATATCCAAATATAAAGAAGGAGCAAGACAGCACTCCAAAATTACAATATCCAATCCACAAGGAGTGCAAAGAAGTTGTAGGTCCAAAGGTTTTTATCATCAAAAGAAATTTATTGAAACTTTTAAGTAGGCAACTCCTATTCTCCAGAACAATGAAGATAAATAGCTTTTTCAGGGTCCCCCGACACGGACCCCGTGTTTCGCCCGAAGGCTGCATCGGGAGGGACAAATATAGTTTTGCAATAACTAGAAGAGAACAGCGAAAAATAAATTTTAAAATTAATGGACCAAATTTAAGGGTACAGAGTGTAACTAATAACGCCAGAACACATACCTTGAAAGTAGCTGAGGGATTCACACAGCTAAGACGGCAAGGAGAGCGGGCGGCTTGACAAAACACAGCGTTTTAAAAGCAGCTGTTTTGGCGCGGTTTTGTGCACCCAATCAGAAAACGAGTAGATCAGCCAATCAGAAACAAGATATGCCGTACAAAGATAAACAGTCAAATAATACAGTAATCAAAGCAACAGAACAGATGAATCAAATGGAGTAAGCACAGATACATCAGATAAAATATTGCCACTCAATCTCATTATTTAGTCCTGCCGGATGCAGGCAATTAAGTGTAAAGATCCACTTCTGTTCTCTGCGGATTAGCATTTCAGAAAAATTGCCTCCCCGGCATGGGGGATGAAGCAAATCAATCACCAAAAATCTTAGGTCATCCTCAGAGTGCCCTGCCGTTTGCCAATGAGAGACAAGGGGAGCAGATTCACGGCCAGTACGAATGTTTGACCGGTGCTCAATGATGCGAGTACGCACCTGTCTGGTAGTTTTACCCACATATAATTTTGGGCAAGGGCACACAATTACATAGATTACTCCTCGTGAATGACAGGTGGTAGAAAATCTCAAGAAAAATTGTCTATGTGTAATGAGATGTTCAAAAGTGTTAGTGGAGAGAACAAAGGGACACACTGAACATTGTCCACAAGATTGATGACCTTTTGAACATCCCATTACACATAGACAATTTTTCTTGAGATTTTCTACCACCTGTCATTCACGAGGAGTAATCTATGTGATTGTGTGCCCTTGCCCAAAATTATATGTGGGTAAAACTACCAGACAGGTGCGTACTCGCATCATTGAGCACCGGTCAAACATTCGTACTGGCCGTGAATCTGCTCCCCTTGTCTCTCATTGGCAAACGGCAGGGCACTCTGAGGATGACCTAAGATTTTTGGTGATTGATTTGCTTCATCCCCCATGCCGGGGAGGCAATTTTTCTGAAATGCTAATCCGCAGTGAACAGAAGTGGATCTTTACACTTAATTGCCTGCATCCGGCAGGACTAAATAATGAGATTGAGTGGCAATATTTTATCTGATGTATCTGTGCTTACTCCATTTGATTCATCTGTTCTGTTGCTTTAATTACTGTATTATTTGACTGTTTATCTTTGTACGGCATATCTTGTTTCTGATTGGCTGATCTACTCGTTTTCTGATTGGGTGCACAAAACCGCGCCAAAACAGCTGCTTTTAAAACGCTGTGTTTTGTCAAGCCGCCCGCTCTCCTTGCCGTCTTAGCTGTGTGAATCCCTCAGCTACTTTCAAGGTATGTGTTCCTGGTGTTATTAGTTACACTCTGTACCCTTAAATTTGGTCCATTAATTTTAAAATTTATTTTTCGCTGTTCTCTTCTAGTTATTGCAAAACTATATTTGTCCCTCCCGATGCAGCCTTCGGGCGAAACACGGGGTCCATGTCGGGGGACCCTGAAAAAGCTATTTATCTTCATTGTTCTGGAGAATAGGAGTTGCCTACTTAAAAGTTTCAATAAATTTCTTTTGATGATAAAAACCTTTGGACCTACAACTTCTTTGCACTCCTTGTGGATTGGATATAAATCAAAGTGACAAATGTGAGATCATATTTGAGGTGGGCAACAGAAAAGGATGATGTTTTTAAGAAAGATTCTTTTACCAAAGTGGAAAACTATAGAGACTATCACAATACAAAGGTTTACAACTGTTTATCTTTGTTCGCTCTTGTTTTGTCGGCGATCTCCCTCCACGGCGGTGACCCGACCGAGCGAAGGCCTGCGCGATCGGCGCCACAGACCCACCGGGGTAAGGCCTCTTAATTTTGCTCTTACCTCCGTTGGGTCCGGGCCCGACCACGCGGCTCCCAGGCCGTCCTCCTGCCGCTACGAACGCCGAGAAGGCCCGCCCCCCACCAGCAGCCAGCCAACCACAAGGGGCCCTGAGGCTCCTTAAAGCCAGCTGCAGCTCCGGAGATCCCCCTCTTGTTTTGTCGGCGATCTCCCTCCACGGCGGTGACCCGACCGAGCGAAGGCCTGCGTGATCGGCGCCACAGACCCACCGGGGTAAGGCCTCTTAATTTCGCTCTTACCTCCGTTGGGTCCGGGCCTGACCACGCGGCTCCCAGGCCGTCCTCCTGCCGTCCTCCTGCCGCTACGAACGCAGAGAAGGCCTGCCCCCCACCAGCAGCCAGCCAACCACAAGGGGCCCTGAGGCTCCTTAAAGCCAGCTGCAACTCCGGCGCCGCGCGCCGTGCATCGCGCGCCGAAGGTGCGCGACAAAGGGACCTGCCCCTTTGAGCGCCCCTTCGAGCGGCCCTGACGAACGGCACCGAAAACCTGACCTGCCTTCGCTCCGCAACTTGTCTTCTACTACCCTCTCTACAATTCCGTGAGAACTGCCACCTGGACAGCCCCTCTGCTTCACTCCCCAGCTGATGGCAAAGGACAAAGAAGGAAGTTACACCTCTGGTGGGGTAAGAGCCCTCTAACTTCAGGCTCTGCCACTTGACGTCGTGAACCTGCCCCTTGTTCCTGAACTATTGCTTGTACTCTCAACTATTGAAGTTTTGCCTATTAATGTGCGCCTATCAATTACTGTACTTTGTCAACTACTATTCACGTACCTACCTTCCCCCCTCATTCCCTTTGCTCACCAGGTCGTGTCTTATCAAATATTACCAGTACCCCCTTACCTCACTTCTCACAATCCCCATTTCCTCCTCTGTGCTGTCCACAAATCGACTGCCTAGAACCACCTAATAACTCCTCATTATCCTCCCCCCCCCTTATCCTCTCCTTTTTCCTTCTCACACCACCTCCTAACACCCCACCTTACAACATGCATCAGCACCAGATCACCATACTCAAATATAACAAACACAGGCCCATCACCCCCCTATACCCACGTCACCACTCACACATAAGAACTATCCTCCATTCCATGATCGCCCCCCTCTTACCCAAATCATCGGTCTTACTGCTCTATCCCTTGTCCTCCTCAATGTTCAGTCTCTAAACAAAAAAATACCTCTTCTCTGCAACCTACTCACTGACCAAGACCCAGACATTTGTGCTATAACAGAGACCTGGCTAAAGGATTCCGACACTGTTCTCCTAAACCAGCTTCCGTCCGAAACTTACGACATTTTCTCCATCCCTAGGCCAAAAAGGAAAGGAGGTGGTTTACTTTTAGTCATAAAGAAAAAATTTAACTTGATACTCCACCCCACCCCCCCCTCCGAAAATTGAAATAGCCCTTTTCAAATCCCCCTCATTACAATTATGCCTCATTTATGCTCCCCCAGGTACCCTACATAATAACCCGTCAACCCTCATAGAATACATTGCAACGAACATCTCCATTGACACTCCAGCCATCATACTTGGTGATTTCAACTTGCATGTCGATAGCTCCCCCCGCACCCCTTCATGTGATGCTATTCTGGAATCATTAAATGCTTTAGGCTACAAGCAATCCATCCATTTTCCCACTCACAAGGCGGGCCATACCCTCGACCTCCTCTTCACCAATGCCCTCATACAAACTGACCCCCCTTCTCACACACCCATCCCCTGGTCAGACCATCACCTCATCAAAGCCTCTCTCTCTATCAAGTCTCCAACCTGCCATGACAACACAAATAAAACCATACACTTCAGGAAAAATTGTACCAGAGACGACCTTATATCGGCTGTCTCTAACAAATTTGACCACCTAGAACTCACCAATGCAGACACAGCGCTTGCCTCTTGGTACGACATCACCAGCAACATAGCTAACACTACCTGTCCCTTGCAATCAAAACTTATCTATCCGCAAAGTAACAAGAAAAAGAAACCATGGTACTCCCAAGAGCTAAAAAACCTTAAACACCACCTTCGAAAATCTGAAAAGATCTGGCGTAAGGACCCTTCACATACACACCTGGCATAATTTAAATCCTCCCTACACCTCTATAGTGACAAACTTAACACGACAAAACGAGACTTCTACGCCAAAAAAATTCACCAATTCCAATACAACCCTAAAGTGCTATACGACTACGTTAATTCACTTACTAAGACAGCTGCCCCCGACATCCCTGACGTAGTAGCCAAATCCAAATGTGAAGAACTTGCCACGTTCTTCCAAACCAAAGTAGATGTTGCTATCCAAGTTCACCTCCTCTGCCAGTCCCAGCAACCACTTTGAGCCTGACCTCAACCAAACAATGACTAGCAACAACACTAAAGTTCTCTCCTCCCTAGACTGCACCTCAACATTAGAAATAGAAACCTTTATCAAGAAAGCCAAACCTTCCACTCACCCATCTGACACTATACCCACTAAACATCTTCTCACAATACCCAACATCATTGCTAAACCATTAACAAATATCATTAACCTGTCTATTAACTCTGGGCAGGTACCTCTCCCCCTGAAACAGGCAATCGTCAAACCTATTCTAAAGAAGCCCAAACTAGACCCCTCTGATCTAGCTAATTATCGCCCCATTTCCAATCTCCCATTCATTTCTAAACTCCTTGAAAAAACTGTCAACAAGCAACTTACAGAATACCTTGAGGATAATCACATCCTTGCCCCCGCACAATACGGTTTCCGGAAGTCTCATAGTACTGAGACTCTTTTACTTTCCCTGACAGACCACATTATTAAAGGATTCGAGAAAGGGCAATCATACATTCTTGCCTTCCTCGACATCTCCTCCGCATTTGACACCATCAGCCATCCTATTCTCCTACAGCGGTTGACTGAAATTGGTATTACAGGTGTCGCCCACAACTGGTTCAATTCCTACCTCAGCAATAGAGATTACAAAATTCAGCTAGGAAATCACGTATCCAAGGCCATCCCCCTCAACCAAGGTGTCCCTCAAGGTTCATCCCTCTCCTCAACCCTCTTCAACATTTACATCCTACCCCTCTGTCACTTCCTTTCCAGTCTAAATCTCCCACATTACGTATACGCTGACGATGTTCAGCTGCTCATACCCATCATGGACTCTCTATCGAAAACCATGGATTTCTGGAATGATACCCTCCAATCCATAAACAATCTCCTATCTTCCATCCACCTAGCTCTTAGTACCACTAAAACTGAAATCATGCTCATCTCACCCCAAAACCAACCGATCCTCCCCCCCCCTGTCGCAGTTCCAATTTGCCCGACAAGTCCGTGATCTGGGTATCATCCTCGATGGTCACTTCACACTGAAGAAATTCATCAATAACATACTAAAAGACAGCTTCTTTAAACTCCACACACTAAAAAAACTTAAACCCTTACTTCATCCCCCTGATTTCCGTACAGTGCTTCAAACCACCATCTTCGCCAAAACCAATTACTGCAATTCCCTACTCCTCGGCCTACCCAACAACGCCATCCATCCCATTCAAATTTTGCAAAACACAACAGCCCGGATCTTGACCAACCTACGCAGACATGACCATATTACACCTGTTCTAAAAGATCTACATTGGCTCCCAATAGCATCCCGCATACAATATAAGGCTCTCTCTCTCATCCACAAGGCCTTACACAATCCCGAAATGAACTGGTTTAATGATTCCTTCCGCTTACACCAGTCTAATAAGCCCACTAGACACGCACATCTCGCTACCATGCCTATCCCTTCTCCTAAACTCTACAAACTAACTTCCACGAGAGCCCGCGCACTATCGATCGCCGGGCCGACCCTCTGGAATACAATGCCAGTCGAATTACGGCAAGAGGAATGCCTTAAATCTTTCAAGCGAAAGCTCAAGACCTGGCTCTTTGCTAAAGCATACACCTAATTTTCCCTCTCCCTCTCCACTGTCCCTCTCCACGGTCCCTCACTACTCTCTCATCTTTCCCCTCTCCTTCCTCTTTCTCCCCTCTCCTCTCTCCACTCCACTTTCTCTCTTCCTAGTCCCCCTAAATTCATACCTCTTAGTGTCTCCAATTACTGTACATATGTATATAATTGCAAAGCTTGTTTACAATTTAATGCAAACATTCCCCCTATATCTCCCTCCCTCATTTAATCCCTTGTTAATATGTTTTACTTGTTCGATGTAAAGCGCCATGCTTGGCGTCTGTTTGCGTTACACTGTGAACCGATGTGATATCCTGGATGAATGTCGGTATATATAAAAAAAAAAATTAAATAAATAAATAAATAAATACAACAGCAAGCTAAGTTTAGAAATAAGAAGAAACAGTTTCTCTCATTAAATAAGACCAGAATACAAAGAAACTGCAACTTACTGAGTCAATGCGATTCACAATGTTGATAATCTGCGCTACCACACCAGAGTCCTTTCTTTTTGAGAAGATATACTATACAAAACCACAAATCAAACATTATCACTCAATGAAAATGCCTGAAAATTAATTTGACACAGACATGATTTTATGAATTTCTATAATGTTTATTAATAAACAGACATTAACAGCTTGATTTTCAAAACTACTTATGCATCTAAAACCCTGTTTATGCATGTACATGATGTTTGGAAAATCAATCATGGCCCAATATTCATAAAAGTATGCACATAAGTTGGTTTCATGTGTACTTATATATGTATTACAGAGAGGCATTCTGGGAGCATGTATGTCAGCACAGATTCCGTGCATACATGGGAATTTTCAAAGCAGACGTATGCATACAAGCTCACTTTGAAATTCGACTTAAAGTCCGTATGTACTTTGTACACGCAAACTTTAGTACTACAAGGGCTGATGAAAATTACCCTTAAAAAAAAAAAAAATAAAGCACTAGGTTGAAAAATCAAAGTTTGATAGTTGGTATTCCAGCTTATATGTTTTGCCAGTCATGGATATAAGTAGGCCATAAGTGAGCAGTAGTGAACTAAGAACAGTAAAGGAAGAAAATTGATGATTCAACCAAGAAATGAAAGATGTTTCTAGTAAATATTTAGGAAATACCATCTACTTCATTAGGCACTTCAGAGATCACACACCTGAAAGAATATATGAGAAAGCTCAGGCCATTAACTTTCAAGGATACACTGCTATTATGAAAATCTAATACATGCTATTTACCAGCTGCTCTATGTCAATGATTCTTACAGACCACCATTTGGAAATCAAAGGCAAAAAAAAAAACCGTGTAAAACAGATAAAACTACACATTATAACAAATGTGAATACATTAGCCGCTTTAAGGTAGTGATCTTTGTGTGGCTCCATATAAAGCATATCACAAGTTGCCTGTAGGAATTTGATGCTTTCATTAGCCTACGCTGTACATCTGAAATCCATACAAGTGGAAGGACTCTACCGACCAATGTACTTAACATTCAATAAACCTGGAGCTTTTCCACTTGGTGACAATTCCTTCTCACATTTTGTTTTAATGAATTTCAAGAGTTGGACTTAGCTGATATTTTTCAGATCCTATCTCAGCTAAAACTGATTACCCATCATTTTGATCTTTGCCCATCTCACATGATAAAAATAGTTTCAGGTAGTGCATTCACATAAGTTATGGACCTAATTATTTTTAAAACCAGATGTGTCTCCTGCTGCTTTAAAAAAATGTTGTTATAGGTTCTTTTTTTTTTTTAATATTGTTAGGACCTTACAAACTGAAAACTATAGACTGATTTCTCATCTCCCTTCCTGACAAAAAATTCAGAACAAGTACTGGTGAATAAACTGCAAAATATTTTTTTTACAATCTGGTTACCTTTATATATTTCAATCTGATTTTAAGGTCAGACACAGCACAGAGACTATGCTAGCTGCTGTGACAGGTATGGATTTACATTTGTTTTCATTCCTTTCAGGAGTTTCTGACTGTAAATTTTACACAAACATAAAATTCAATTTTATGCATGTAAATGCTGTCTAATGCAGAAACTACCTAAACCAATCAACCCCCCTCCCCTTGAATATGAATGTGTGAACTAAACAAAAAATGTGTTGAGCGTGTCCCTAGTGACAAACTTATTTTTGAAGATTTATGCACTCATCTGGATAAATGGGATTCTGATCTACTGAACCTTTTGGCTCTAACAGCCGCATTTGATACGGTTGACTACCTAATGTTCCACAAAAGGTTAAAATAAGACTAGGTGGTATGGCCCATAATTCATTTTATTCCTTTCTTATAGGCTGCTTGCAGAAAAAATCTTGAATGTGTAATTCCTTAATGTTCCTTTCTGTCCCCAGTTATTTTTATTTATATGTATCCTTTATGTGTGACTCTGCAGAAACATCAGGTGAGCTATCACTTGTAAGCAGATGTTCAAAGCTATCTTTCAGTGAATAAGGATTATACTGAAGTCATTAAGGTCATTCACTGTTTAAAGGAAGTATCCAATAGGCTGCTTGTAAATATATTTAATTTGAACCTTAGTAAAACTGAACTGTACTGCTAAGAAGCATGGGGGCTAAAGATTTAAATGTTTTGCCTGTGATGGAGGGGCTCTCTTACACTTGTAGAATAGGCTGGTAGTTTGGGGGTCCTATTTCACTTGATACTGAATTTGAAGTCTCAGCTGTGGACAGTGACCAAGTCTGCCTTTTTTAAACTGCGTTTGAGCCATCAGCTCCATCCTTTCCTGCTGGATCCCAATTTTAAGCTGGTTATGCACACACTAGTTATAACTACACTGGATTAACAGGATGCTGGGCTTGATGGACCCTTGGTCTGACCCAGCATGTCAATTTCTTATGTTCCTCTTGTTGCATTGTGGCAAAAGAAAATGCTGTCTTTAATGCAAATTGAGCCAAAAGATATGCATTTTCTGGTACATAGGAACTGTATAAATGCTTGGGGGAGTATTTTTTTTTATTTACTGCCAGAAAGTAGTAAAGTTTCTCTTTGTGAAATTGGCTACTCTCCAGAGTAGGTTTAAAGCAGTAGATGTGGGCGACTATTCTGGCTCAGGATAGGGATGAGTAATCAAGGCTGTATGAGTGAGAGTGTGGGTAATGGCTGTGGGGATTTGGAGGATATTGTGAGGGGCGGAGAATGTATTGTAAACGATATGTCATGACTTAAACTTTTGTATAATGCTGAAGACCAATTGTACATTGTTCTTAGTATGTAATTTTTGACATGTCTTATGTTTGTTGGTGTATTAGTTCAAAATGCTAATAAAAAAGGTTTTGAAAAATAACTACACTGGATTATTGTAAAAGCCTCTATGTGAGCTGCCAATTAGGTTAACCCTGAAATTACGATTGTACAGTGTTGCGTCAGTCGGTCTCAGATGGCTTCGACCTCTGTGCCTCACCTTTCTCTCTGCTCTCCCCGCTAGCCTTGGGAAGATGGCTACCGCCATGTCTGCATGCTGCTCTCTCCGGCGTCCCCGGAACAGCAATGGCAAACCTATGCGCCATGTTTCTCCTGAGGGCCTCCTAGGGTGCGCGCGCGCGCATGCCACCCACGTCTTTATCCACGTCATGGCGGGAACCTCCACGTCGGAGGCGTCCCCCTCGAGTGACATCACGCCATCTGGGTATTTAGCCTGCCCTTCGTTTGCTAACAAATCGAATTAGCAAGGATTGCAATGCCTCCGGTCTGAGTTACTCTGCCACTTCCATGCTGCCGCTGGACGCTCTCTCTGCCCTTCGGGGAATTTCTCTAACCTGGGTACCCGCTCCTCGGGGGCCCTTTGCTTTTTTTCAGGTGCCTATTTGGGATCAGGTACTCGCTCCTCGAGGGCCTGCTCTCCCTGCCTCGGTGCCTGTAATCCAACTACTTCTGCCAGCTGGGATCTCCATCTATACAGCTACCATCTTAGGCCTGGATTTATCAAAATGCGATAAGTATCGCATGCGATAGCAAAAGGGGCATGGTTTATGCTAATAGTTTATCGCAATTTGTGCTAATTACCTATGTGAAGAGCTAAGTTAGCGCAAATTGCAATAATGTTTTCAAAGTTTGCGATAAGTGCCAGACCTGTTGCATTTCCTGCATACAACCACTGGGGGATGAGGGAGAGAGAGAGAGAGAGAGAGAGACAGACTAGCTATGAGGTCCTCTCGCTAGATAGGTATTTGTATCCCTATGGGAGGCCCACCTAGTAACTGGAGGTTAGGTTTAGGTATTAGTGTAGGGGGTTAGGGGCCACTTTGACATTCAACGTGAGACATACGAACAGAACAGTGGTCTCTTGTGAAGATTTGATGACCTTCGGAGTGAGGAAACTCACTCCAAGATGATATTTGTGCAAGGTTCTCTCAACCTAGCTTGATGGACACTACCTGGGTAACAGTCCTTTCGGGAGACTGCGCTAACACTGTAACACAAGATATCGCACAGATTAACGCTACTGAAAAAGGTGTCGTTAAAATCAGCGTTAAGTCTGTGCAATAGCACTTCGCAGACTGGCAAACCCAGACCACTCCCGCCCCTAACTCCTCCTCTTTTTCAGATTTGCATCGCACCATATGATATGGTGCAATCGCATGCGTTAAAGGTGTTTTCGCATGCGATAAGCCCTTAACGCATGCGAAAACGCCTTAGCGCATTTTGATAAATGACCCCCTTAGTGAGTAATCTAACCTTTGTCAGTCTGTCTCATCTACTGCTCAACATTGGGAACCTGCATTGGTATTGCTATATTTCATTGCTGCTTTTTGCCAATTCCTTTTACTTTTTGGAATGGTTAGTTGGTCTTAATGAGGGTTAAGTCCTTTGCTGAATATATCTTCTTTTCAGGCGGTGATCCAAGCTTATTTCATTCCATTAGATTACTGTAATGCCTTTTTTATTGTTGTGCTCCGCGATCGTGGGACGCCACGACCGTGCTCCCCTACCTCCTCCGCGGCAGCGGTCCGCCACGACAACCTCGGGGAACCCTGGACGGCTCCCCGGCCTGACCGCGGGGCAGAGGGCCGTCCCTGCTCTGCTCCCGCACCGTCCTTGCAGCCCTTCCTCTGCGGAGGGAATCAAAGATGGCCGTCGCCATCCTTAGGCGCGAGGCCGCGCCCCTTCATTAGAATTAAAGGGACCTAATCCCTTTAATTCACCACAGCTGTTCCTTAGGAGCCTGAGCAGAGGAAGTATATAAGGAGACTTCCTCTGCTCATTCCCTGATTCAGCAACGTCCCATCGCTGTCTAGTCTGCTTGCCTCGGCGAGTTCCTTGTACTTGGACGCTGGTTCCTGTTTTCGTCTTGATGTTCCTGGTTCCTGACTTCGCATTGGCTTACGGTGATTCTCTGGTTCCTGACTTCGGATTGGCTGATGGTGATTCTCTGGTTCCTGACCTTGGCTTGGCAAGCGGTGATTCTCTGGCACTCGACTTTGGACTGGTGCGTGTTAACCCTCTGGTACTCGACCTAGGACTTCTCCAAGACTCAGTCTCCAAGGGCCCACCTAAGTCCCAGCGGCCCGGGTCCCTACGGGCTCCTCCTGGAGGGACCGCGGGCTTCCAGGGCGAAGCTCCAGTTGGCCTTTGCACCGTTGCCTGACCTCCCGAGGTCCACCTAAGTCCCAGCTGTCGCGTCCCTACTGGCTCCTCCCGGGGGGACCGCAGACCACCAGTGGTGAAGACACAGCACCTCGTCTCGACTCTTCATCGCCCCCGGATTCACCTCAGTCTCCAGTTCCAAGGGTCAACTGGTCCTGCCTCCTGTTCGGCCTCGCCACCCGACGAGAGAGCCTACGGACCCTCCGAAAGGTATTCCATCCTCTCGTCGGCCAAGGGTTCACAAGCCTGAGCATAACAGATTGCCGAGTCCATGGACCCGGCGGAGGCATCCACCCACCAGGCCATTCCGGGAATGGCCCAGCGCCTAAAGGATCAGCAACAGACCCTCGATGCCTTAGTTTCAGGGGTGCAGAGCCTCACCCAATGCCTCGAGGCATTAGGGCCCATGAACCCTACGCTACCCTCTCCGCCTGGGGCTCAAGGAGGCCGCCCTACTCAGCCGCATGCCGTCCAGGACCCCAGGCCCGACCTGAGGCAAGGAGCCCCCACACAACTCCCGGCACCCTCTCGATACGCCGGAGATGCAAAGTTGTGCCGGGGATTCCTCAGCCAGTGCCAGGTCCGTTTTTCTTTGCTGCCTGCACAGTTTCCCAGCGACCTGGTCAAGACAAGCTACATTATGTCCCTACTTGACGGAAAGCCCCTGATCTGGGCCTCTCATCTGTGGGAGAGAAGAGACCCTGTCTTTGAAGACTTGGCTCTGTTTCTGTCCACCTTCCGACGGGTATTTGATGAGCCGATCTGTAAGCCCACTGCCGTTGCAGAATTACTTCGGTTGCGACAGGGAACTCGGACTGTGGCCGAATACGCAACCGAATTCCGCACCCTAGCCGCAGAGTTAAATTGGAGAGAAGATTGCCTCCATGGGATCTTCTTAGAAGGGCTATCCTCACGCCTGCAAAATGAACTGGCCGCGAAAGAACTGCCGGACAACCTCATTGGCATAATAGAACTAGCCAACCGCGTGGACCGTCGTATGCGACTTCGCCTTCTTGAGGTAAGGGCAGCGAGGAAGTCCCCGACCCCTCCTAGGAGCGCCTCAACCGTTCCACAAGCCCCCGCCGAGGAACCCATGGAATTGGGTCGCGGGAGAGTCTCTTCACAGGAGCTGCAACGGCGAAAGAGGGAAGGACTCTGTTTTTACTGTGGAGCAGCGGGTCATCGGATTGCAGTTTGTCCGACGCGGTCGGGAAACTCTTGGGCCTAGGACCAGAAGGGGGTCTCTTCCTGGGCCATACCTCCCCTGTACCCCCACTAATCCTGCCGGTGGCATTAACCGTGGCGGATGGAGAATTCCACACTCTGGCTTTGGTGGACTCCGGCGCCGGCGGGAATTTTGTCATGAAAGGCCTGGTAGAGCATTTAAAGATTCCTCAAGTCCCGCTGTCTTGTCCCTTGATCATCTCCTCAATCCAAGGGAAGCCTCTTCCAGAACGGGTGACACGCGCCACCATTCCTGTCCAGCTGAGGGCTGGGGTCCTGCATCGAGAACGGACGCCATTCTGTCCTGGAGTACTCCATCCACCCGATTGTCCTGGGACTTCCTTGGCTCCAGGAGCAAGAGCCCCAGTTCAATTGGAAGACCCTGCAGTTGGCCCGTTGGGGGCCGAATTGTCACGGCAATTGCCTCTAATCGGTGGTTCCAGCATCCTGCCCTATCGCTTCCATCACCCTCCCAGGCCTGCCAGCTCCATATGCCGCATACACAGATATGTTCTCAAAGCAGAAGGCTGAGACCCTTCCACCTCATCGCCCCTTCGACTGCGCCATCAACCTCCTCCCGGGCACGGAGCCTCCTCGTGGTCACACCTACGCCCTCTCGCCTGCCGAGACGCAGGCCATGAAGGAGTATATCAAAGAAAACTTAGAGAGAGGCTTCATCTGGAAGTCCAAATCCCTCGCAGGGGCTGGATTCTTCTTGTCGGGAAGAAGGACGGGACACTCCGCCCCTGCATAGACTACCGGGGCTTGAATGCGATAACGGTCAAGGACCGCTACCCTCTGCCACTCATCGCAGAGCTCTTTGACCGCTTGCAAGGGGCGAGGATCTTCTCCAAGCTGGACCTTCGAGGGGCTTACAACCTCATTCGAATCAAGGAGGGGGATGAATGGAAGACGGCATTCAACACCCGAGACGGTCACTATGAGTATTTGGTGATGCCGTTCGGGCTCTGTAATGCCCCTGCCGTATTTCAGAATACCATGAACGAGATCCTCCGCGACCTCTTGTACCAGTGCGTGGTCGTATACTTAGACGACATCTTGATCTTCTCCAAGGACTTAGCCTCCCACCAACACGTCGTCCAAGTTTTGCAACGCCTCAGGGAACATAAGTTATATGCAAAGCTCGAAAAGTGCCAGTTCGAGCAGGAGTCTCTCCCATTCCTGGGATATATAGTCTCCAGTCAGAGATTCCATATGGACCCACTAAAGCTAAAAGCCATTCAGGAATGGCCACAGCCTTCTGGACTGAAGGCACTCCAAAGGTTTTTGGGCTTCGCCAATTACTACCGCTCTTTCATTCCTCACTACGCCTCCATCTTGGCTCCTATGACGGCCCTGTCCCGAAAAGGCGCAGACGCCAAAAACTGGCCTCCGGAAGCAGAAGTCACCTTTTGTCGCCTCAAGGAGACATTCATGCAAAAACCCTGCCTCAGACACCCGGACCCGCAGCGGCTATTCTTTGTCGAGGTGGACGCATCCTCGTAGGGGCTGTGCTGAGTCAGGCCTCCGATGGCCATAAGCTACGTCCCTGTGCCTTCCTCTCCCGTCAGTTTTCGCTGGCAGAACGGAATTATGTCATCGGTGATAAGGAGCTCCTGGCCATCAAGGTGGCCTTAGAAGAGCACAAGGTGGCCTTAGAAGAGCACAAGAATCTAGAATACCTGCATCGGGCTCAGCAACTCAACCCACGACAAGCCTGTTGGGCCCTGTTCTTTACCCGTTTCAATTTCATCCTCAGGTACAGACCGGCCGGGAAGAATGTGAAGGCCGATGCCTTGTCACGGGTGTTTGAGTCTATGGAGGAGTCCGAGAAGTCACAGTTTATAATTGAGCCATCCCGTATCATAGAAACATAGAAATGACGGCAGAAGAAGACCAAACGGCCCATCAAGTCTGCCCAGCAAGCTACGCACTTTATCCATTTTTTTTTTCCCTTTTTCTCTCTCCCACCTGTTACTATTGGCTTCCAGTACCCTCCAGCCCTAATTCCCCGCCACCCAATTTAGAGAGCAGCTCTGTATCTGCATCCAAGTGACATCCAGCTCAATTAGGGGTAGCAACCTATCATGTTGTCGGCCACCACGACCATCCCACCCGGGAAGACACTCGTTCCGCCGCGTTGGCGGAAATAAGCCTTGGCCTGGGCTCACGACTCACGTTGTTCCGGTCACCCTGGACAATCCCGGACATTACACACCCTGCGCTGGTACTACTGGTGGCCAAGGATGAATAAAGACATCCGGGCGTATGTGGAGTCCTGCCAGTCGTGTGCCCGCCACAAGAGGATCCCTGGAGCAGTTCTGGGCTTACTCCAACCCTTACCGGCGCCCTTGGAACCCTGGACCCATGTGGCAACAGATTTCGTGGTGGATCTGCCTCGATCCAGCAGCAACACCGTGATCTGGGTGGTCGTCGACCGTTTCAGTAAAATGGCGCAATTTGTACCATTGCCAGGATTGCCGTCTGCACCACAGCTGGCCCAGCTGTTCGTCCAGGATATCTTCCGGCTACACGGCCTGCCTCAAAGTATTCTGTCAGATCGAGGGCCTCAGTTCACGGCCAAATTCTGGAGGGCCCTCTGTCAAAAATTCGACGTCACCTTGGATTACACATCAGGCTATCATCCTCAGACCAATGGCCTCGCGGCGAGAACCAACTAAACATTGAAGCAGTTCCTCCGCATCTACGTCAATGAAAAGCAAGATGACTGGGCTAGCCTGTTACCATGGGCCGAATTCGCTCTCAACTCCCATATCACCGTGGCTACGGGTCCCTGTTCCAAATCGTGTATGGAAAACAGCCACGCCCGCCTCTGCCCGTGCCCATCACAGTGCCATCTCCAGTAGCCCAGCTCTCTGCGGAAGAACTACACCGCCTGTGGGTATCCACACAACGCGCCCTGATCAAGGCCAGTCAGGCGGCAAAAAGGTATGCGGACCAACGGAGAAGACCTTACTCACCTCTTAGACCGGGCCAAAAGGTCTGGCTAAGTACACAGTTCATCCGTCTGAAGCTGCCATCATCGCGATTGGCCCCGCGATTCATTGGGCCGTTTCCCATCATCTGGCAGGTGGGGACGGTCTCATATCAACTTCGTCTCCCCCCGTCTCTCAAGATACACAATACGTTCCACGTTTCCCTCTTAAAGCCTCTGGTATTGTCGTGGCCCTCCAGCACGCCTCCTACTCCTCAACCTGTCGCCTCTGAAGATGACCTCACCTACCAGGTCCGGGAGGTGTTAGATGTAAGAAAACATCACAAGAAATGGGAGTATCTATTAGCATGGGAGGGCTTCAGTCCCAAAGAGAACTCCTGGGAGCCACTGGCTAACATCCTGGATCGGAGTCTGTTGGATCAATTCCATAGAGACCATCCAACTAAACCCAGGCCTCCAGGGAGGTGCCCTAAAGAGGGGGGTACTGTTGTGCTCCGTGGTTGTGGGACGCCACGACTGCGCTCCCCTACCTCCTCCGCGGCGGCGGTCCGCCGCGACAACCTCGGGGAACCCCGGACCCGGGGCCCGGCTCAGCTCCCCGGCTTGACCACGGGGCAGAGGGCCCTCCCTGCTCTGCTCCCGCGCCGTCCTTGCAGCCCTTCCTCTGCGGAGGGAATCAAAGATGGCCGCCACCATCCTTAGGCGTGAGGCCACGCCCCTTCATTAGAATTAAAGGGACCTGATCCCTTTAATTCACCACAGCTGTTCCTTAGGAGCCTGAGCAGAGGAAGTATATAAGGAGACTTCCTCTGCTCATTCCCTGACTCGGCAACGTCCCATAGCTGTCTAGTCTGCTTGCCTCGGCGAGTTGCTTGTACTTGGACGCTGGTTCCTGTTTTCGTCTTGGTGTTCCTGGTTCCTGACTTCGGATTGGCTTACGGTGATTCTCTGGTTCCTGACTTCGGATTGGCTTACAGTGATTCTCTGGTTCCCGACTTCGGATTGGCTGACGGTGATTCTCTGGTTCCTGACCTTGGCTTGGCAAGCGATGATTCTCTGGCACTCGACTTTGGACTGGTGAGCATTGACCCTCTGGTACTCGACCTAGGACTTCTCCAAGACTCCGTCTCCAAGGGCCCACCTAAGTCCCAGCGGCCCAGGTCCCTACGGGCTCCTTCTGGGGGGACTGCGGGCTTCCAGGGCGAAGCTCCAGTTGGCCTTTGCACCGTTGCCTGACCTCCCGAGGTCCACCTAAGTCCCAGCGGTCGGGTCCCTACGGGCTCCTCCCGAGGGGACCGCAGACCACCAGTGGTGAAGACACAGCGCCTCGTCTCGACTCTTCATCGCCCCCGGATTCACCTCAGTCTCCAGTGCCAAGGGTCAACTGGTCCTGCCTCCTGTTCTGCCTTGCCACCCGACGAGAGAGCCTACGGACCCTCCAAAAGGTATTCCATCCTCTCGTCGGCCAAGGGTCCACAAGCCTGAGCATAACATTTATAGGATTACAAGAAAAATGTATCCTTTGTTTACAGATGATGCTGAAGAAGGCAACAAAGCTGGTCCATGGTTGTCTGCGAAGGGTTAGTGAGACTTTTTTGTTCCACCAGCATTGGCTCCTGATTAGATATCAGAACAATTAAAATTGAAGATCATAGTATTTAAGGCCTTAAAGGGTAAAGAAGCTGGTTATTTACAACAATGGTTGAGGAGCTATGTTCCTAAGAGGAGTTTAAGGTCAGTAAATAAGGTACAATTATAGGTTCCATCCTGGAGAGAGGTGTGCAATTTAGTTAACTGTAGGAGAGCATTTCCCAATAGGCCCTGAGCTATGGAATTCATCTCCATGGAGATTCATTTAGAAATTAATTACTTGGCCTTTACAAATATGGTAAAGACCAGGCTCTTTCCAACAGAGCTAACGAGGGGTTAAGTAGGAAGAAAAGCATGTTGATGAGGAAATGTCAGTTCTTTCTTTCTTCCTTTTTTCTTTACCTTGTTATGTTCGTGGACCCTTGGGCTGGTTAGGACAGAAGACGAAGTGCTGTAGAAGTCTAATTTAGTTGTCCCAACCAGGAGGCGGTTCGGAGGTTCGAAGCAGGCTGAGACCCAGGACAGGTGGAGCCCTATGCGACCAAGGACTCGGTACCCCGTGGACGGACGGATGAAGAGGGAGCTTGAAGATTGAAAAGTCTTCACCCTGGAAACCAGCGCTCTCCCGAGAGAAGCCCTTAAGAGCCTGGTCGCTGGGACTTAGGAGATTCACCCTGGAAGCCGAAGTCCCCCCAGGAGGAGCCCGTAGGGACCCGGCCGCTGGGACTTAGGCGACTCCTGAAGGAGAGGATGGTCCGGTTGCAGGCGCCTCCTGCAGGTCGTGGTTCCGGACGGCTGGCGCCTCCAGCAGGTCGTAGGTAATCCCGAAGTCGATCCCGGAGTCGAAGTCCAAGGGTGGTCCGCAGCCAGTCCAGGGGTCGGTATCCAGAGAGGTTCACAGCCGGTCCACTTGTCAAAGCCAGAACACGATCCAGAGCCAGTCCAAGGGGTCAGAGCCAGAACACGATCCAGAGCCAGTCCAAGGGGTCAGAGCCAGAACACGATCCAGAGCCAGTCCAAGGGGTCAGAGCCAGAAGAATCAACAGCAAGGGGAGCAGGCAGAAGCAGGACGAAGATAATCAGGAACGCAGCAACCACAGGCAACACCCAGGAACCTATTGCAAGGCATTGGAGGATCCTAGAAGCAGGACTCATATACCTGCAGGCATCTGACGTCATCCCCAGCTGTCCTGCTGATTTTCCCGCGCTGGCCCCTTTAAGGGGAGCTCCTCCCCGCGTGCGCGTGTCAGGGGGCGGGGCCAGCCGTGCCGAGTCGTCGACGTCTCTCCCGAGGAGGGAGAGACGTGCTGGAGGGCTTGCAGGCCCGAGGAAGCTCTGAAACGGCCTGGGCCGCCCCCGAGGTAGGTGGAGGGACCGGGGCACAGCCCGGGACCGCAACATACCTCTCATGTGCCTATAAGTAAAGAATCACCTGAGCTAAATGATTCTAAATTATCCCTATCAATTGAAAAGCAGATTGTTAATACAAACAAAAAACACACTTTGAAATTCTGTATGCCAATGCCAGAAGTCTAAGTAGTAAGATGGGAGAGTTAGAGTGTATAGCAGTGAATGATGAGATAGACCTGGTGGAAGGAGTGTATGCAATGGGACAGTGCTATACCAGGGTACAAATTATATCACAATGAAAGGGAGGATAAACTTGGTGGAGGGAAGGCGTTTTATGTACGGGAGGACATTGAGTTCAACAAGATGAAGATCATATAAGAGATTAAATGCACAGTAGAATTTTTATGGGTAGAAATCCCTTGTGTGTTACGTAAGAGTATAGCAATAGGAGTATATACTAGAGATGTGAATCGTGTGATCGATCGTCTTAACGATCGATTTCGGCTGGGAGGGGGAGGGAATCGGATCGTCGCAGTTTGGGTTTTTTAAATATCGTGTAAATCGTGTAAATCGAAAACCGGCAACCTAAAACATCCCTAAAACCCACCCCGACCCTTTAAAATAAATCCCCCACCCTCCCGAACCCCCCCAAAATGCCTTAAATTACCTGGGGTCCAGTGGGGGGGGGGAGGGCGGGAAAACCGGCACACTAAAACAACCCTAAAACCCACCCCGACCCTTTAAAATAAATCCCCCACCCTCCCGAACCCCCCCCAAAATGCCTTAAATTACCTGGGGTCCAGAGGAAGGGTCCCGGTGTGATCTTTTACTCTCGGACCTCCGTGCGTTGTAGAAATAGCGCCGGCGCCATTTTGTTTTTTTGTCCCCCGACGTCAGGAGCGTAGGAGATTGCTCCTGGACCCCCGCTGGACCCCCAGGGACTTTTGGCCAGCTTGGGGGGGCCTCCTGACCCCACAAGACTTGCCAAAAGTCCAGCAGGGGTCCAGAACGATCTCCTACCACGAATCGTTTTCCATACGGAAAATGGCGCCGGCCGTATGGCAACACGATTCGACTGCAGGAGGTCGTCCCGAACCCCCGCTGGACTTTTGGCAAGTCTTGTGGGGGTCAGGAGGCCCCCCCAAGCTGGCCAAAAGTCCCTGGGGGTCCGGCGGGGGTCCGGGAGCGATCTCCTACGCTCCTGCCGTCGGGGGACAAAAAAACAAAATGGCGCCGGCGCTACCTTTGCCGTCATATGACAGGTCAAACATAGCGCTGGCGCCATTTCTACAACGCACGGAGGTCCGAGAGTAAAAGATCACACCGGGACCCTTCCTCTAGACCCCAGGTAATTTAAGGCATTTTGGGGGGGGGGTTCGGGAGTGTGGGGGATTTATTTTAAAGGGTCGGGGTGGGTTTTAGAGTTGTTTTAGTGTGCCGGTTTTCCCGCCCTCCCCCTTCCCCTCCCCCTTCCCCCGATTTACGATTTTTTGACGATAAGTCGGGGGAATTGTTATTGTATCGCGGCTCTAACGATTTTTGACAATTTAAAATATATCGGACGATATTTTAAATCGTCAAAAAACGATTCACATCCCTAGTATATACCATCCACCTGGCCAAATTAATGAGACATACGATAAAATGCAAACAAAAATCAGGGAAGCTAATCAATTTGGCGGTGTAGTAATAATGGAAGATTTCAAATATCCCAACATTGACTGGGTAAATGTAAC
This sequence comes from Rhinatrema bivittatum, assembly GCF_901001135.1. Classification (NCBI taxonomy): domain Eukaryota; kingdom Metazoa; phylum Chordata; class Amphibia; order Gymnophiona; family Rhinatrematidae; genus Rhinatrema; species Rhinatrema bivittatum. The sequence goes on from NC_042619.1 coordinate 296,101,569, forward strand.
ATCAGGACATGCTAGAAAGGTAAAGCTCCTAGATGGAATAAATGATTGCTTCATGGAGCAATTGGTTCAGGAACCAATAAGAAAGGGAGCTATTTTAGGTCCAATTCTTAGTGGAATGCAAGATTTGGTGAGAGAGGTAACGGTGGTGGGGCCACTTGGCAAAAGTGATCATAACATGATCAAATTTGAATTAATGACTGGAAGAAGGACAATATGTAAATCTAGAGCTCCAACATTAAACTTTCCAGAGCTAAACTTTGATAAAATGAGGAAAACAGAAAAAAAACTGAAAGGTTCAGCTGCAAAGGTTAAAAGTTTATAACAGGCAAGGACATTGTTTAAAAATACCGTCTTTAAGCATAGCCCAGATGTATTCCATGCATTAAAAAAGATAGAAAGTAAGCCAAACGATTACAGAGGTGAAAGACTATTTCAGCCAAAAAATGTCCTTCAAAAATTGGAGGAAGGGTCCATCTGAAGAAAATAGGAAAAAGCATAAGCACTGTCAAGTTAAATGTAAAACACTGATAAGACAGGCTAAAAGAGAATTTGAAATGAAGTTGGCCATAGATGCAAAGACTCATAATAAAAACTTTTTAAAATATATCCAAAGCAGGAAACCTGCATGAGAGTCGGTAGAACCGTTAGATGATCAAGGGGTCAAAGGGGCTCTTATGGAAAATAAGGCCACTGTGGAAAGAATAAATTAATTCTTTGCTTCAGAGTTTGCTAGTAAGGATGCTGGGGAGATACCGGTTCCAGAGACTGTTACCAAATCATGGTGAACCTGGAAGATGTAGTAGGCAAGATTGATAAACTAGAGAAGCAAATCACCTAGATCAGACGGTATACATCCCAGAGTTCTGAAAGAACTCAAAAATGAAATTTCAGATCCATGAGTAAAAATTTGTAACCTAACATTAAAGCAGTATATTGTACCTGAAAACTGGAAGTGGCCAATGTAACCCTGATATTTATAAAGGGTCTGAGGAGTAATCTGGAAAACTGTAGACCTGTGAGCCTGACTTCAGTACCAGGAAAAATAGTGGAAACTATTCTAAAGAACAAAATCACAGAACATATAGAAAGACATGGTTTAATGGAACACAGCCAGCATGGATTAACCTAAGGGAAGTCTTGCCTCATAAATCTTCTACATTTTTTGAAGCGGTTAACAGACAAGTGGATAAAGGTGAACCAGAAGATGTTGTGTATTTGGCTTTTCAAGAAGGCATTTGACAAGTCACTCATGAGAGGCTTCTAAGAAAACTAAAAAGTCATGAGATAGGAGGCAATATCCTTTCGTGGATTGCAAACTAGTTAAAACACAGGAAACATGGAGTAGGATTAAATTTTCAATTTTCTCAATGGAAAAAGGTAAACAGTGGAGTGCCTCAGAGATCTTACTTGGACTAGTAATTTTCAATGTATTTATAAATGATCTGGAAAGGGATACAACAAGTGAGCTGATCAAATTTGCAGATATAAAATTATTCAAAATAGTTAAATCACATGTGTATTGTGAAGGAGGACCTTGTGAGACAGGAAGATTGTGCGTCCAAATGGCAGATGAAATTTAATGTGGACAAATTCAAGATGATGCATGTAGGGAAAAATAACTTATACTGTAGGTTCTATATTAGGAGTTACCACCCAGGAAAAAGATCTAGGCATCAAAGTGAATAATACATTGAAATCATCAGTTCAGTGAGCTGCGATGGTCAAAGAAGCAATGTTAGGGATTATTAGGAAAGGGATGGCGAATAAAACAGTGAATATCATAATGCCTCGGTATCACTCCATGGTAAGACCGCACCTTGAGTACTGTGTGCAGTTCGGGTTGACACATCTCAAAAAAGATATAGTTGCACTAGAGAAGATACAGAGAAGGGTGACCAAAATGATAAAGGGGATGGAATGGCTCCCCCTATGAGGAAAGGCTAAAGGGATTAGTGCTGTTCAGCTTGGAGAAGAGACAGCTGAGAGGAGATCACGAGAGGGCAAGAACGGTTAAATACAAATTGATTATTTAGTCTTTCAGATAATAGAAGGACTAGGGGGCACTCCATGAAGTCAGCAAGTAGCACATTTAAAACTAACAGAAAATTATTTTTCAGTCAATGCATAATTAAGCTCTGAAATTCTTTGCTGGAGGACGTGGTTAAAGGTTTGGATAAGTTCTCGGAGAAGTCAATAAACTGCTATTAAACAAGCTGACTTAAGGGTAGATTTTAAAACGTGTGTGCTTGCTACCTGGCACGCGCACATGGATGCGCCGATTTTATAACATGCGTGCACCAGCACGCGCATGCTATGAAATACGTGGGCCATGCGCATATGTGTGGGCGGCACGCAAGGGGGGGTAAAAATATGCAAAGTCGTGCAGTGACGAGATCGGGGCTCCCCCATTTCCTCCAATTTAGGATTGGACTGGGAGGGAACTTTCCTACCCCCTACCCTAACCTCCCTTCCCCTCTCCTCCCCACCCTCTAAATTGGCTTTTTTCTTTTGTTTTACCTTTTCTTCGACAAGTTACTTCAGGACCCAACCTGAAGCAACTTGCGCGCGCCGGCAGCCGACTGCATTCGAAGCTCTGGGACAACAATGAATGGCGTTGCCCCGGCCTACCCCGCTTCGCCCCCTGCCTCCCCTCCCCACCCCCGTGACTGCCACTTCATAGAGGCCTGGCTCTTGTGCACATAACGGGAGTTACGCGCATGGCCAGGCCTCTTCTAAAATATGCGCAGCGCACGCAATGCCCAGCCGCGCACATTGCCCCCGTTTTTTATGAGTGGGTGAATTTTAAAATCAGCCTGTTAGGGAATAGCCAATGCTATTACTGGCATTAGTAGCATGGGATTTATTTAATGTTTTGGTACTTACCAGGTTGCAACCTGGATTGGCCACTGTTGGAAACAGGATGCTGCGCTTGATGGACCGTCGATCTGACCTAATATTGCAACTTATGTTCTTATGTTAATGTGTATATGACTAGGGAAAAATGTGGGAAGATTGTCATTACTGCTTCAGGGCAGACTGGGAGGGTAGGTTTTTTTATTCTGGTGCTGTATGTGAGTAATAAATGAAATGAAATTTTATAACAGCCTCTGAAATTACTTCAGCCTTAATATTCAAAGTGGACTTACACACCTAAGTCTGCTTTGAAAATGAGAGGGACCACTAGGGAACACTTGTAAATGTCTTTACAAATATTTAGGTGGTTACTTTCGAAAATTGAAAGGGCACAAAAATGATTTCCCAGCCCCAATTCTGCAACTGGGAACACCTATTTGTAGTTATGTAAAAGTACATGTGAAATCAGTTTAGTACATGCTTTTAAGTGTACAGCTTGCAGAGTAATTTTCAAAATGCCCATCTAAGTGCATAAATGCTTTTTAAAATCTGGCCAATACTGAGAAATTACTACTTACCTGATAATTTCCTTTTCTTTAGGATGGTCAGATGAGTCCAGAACCAGTGGGTTATGCACCTCTACCTGCGGATGGAGACGGATCAAACTGAAGTCACAGTAATTATACCCCTGCAGTGACATCAGCCTGCCAGTATTTTCTTCAAAAACAAATTATGGACACACTAGAAAAATCTTGATTAAAAACAGATAACCATTTCAATACTCAGTCAACAGGAAACACTGAGCTCAGACATGAAATTTATTAACACTAGTCTAGGAACTGGATTAAAACTAACCGGTAATACCTGTAACAGGAGGACCATAACACCAATTTTCAGCAGCCAAGAGCAGGAAGTTGGACTGATCTGACCATCCTAAAGAAAAGGAAATTATCAGGTAAGTAGTAATTTCTCATTTCTTAGCATCTGGTCAGATGAGTCCAAAACCAGTGGGATGTACCCAAGCTACTCCCGAACAGGGTGGGAGGCTGCCCATGATCCTGTCAAAACTGCACATGCAAAGGCTGTGTCCTCCCAGGCCTGCACATAAGAAAATTATTATTTACCTGCTAATTTTCGTTCCTGTAGTACCATGGATCAGTCCAGACAGTGGGTTATGTCCCCAATCCAGCAGATGGAGTCAGCACAAGCTTTGAGGGGGCGTATCCATATATACTACTACCCCCTCTGCAGGAGTTCAGTATCGAGTATATCAAAGCCCGAGTAGAAACCCCCGAAGGATCAAGTTTGTGGAAACAGATAATGAAAACAATTGTAACCGCAACAAGTAACTGCAAACATCCTACCAACTTGTAGGGAGCTGTGAAAAACAGCGAAAAGAAACAACTGTGAAGACACAGAACACTGCGAGCAAGAAGCAGCGCAGAGCTGAGCAGGATCAAGAACCCAAACGCGGTGGGCGTCTGGACTGATCCATGGTACTACAGGAACGAAAATTAGCAGGTAAATAATAATTTTCTTTTCCCTGTACGTACCTGGATCAGTCCAGACAGTGGGATGTACCCAAGCTTCCCTAAATCGGGTGGGGTCCTGCGAGGCCTGCTCGGAGAACCTGCTCGCCAAAGTGTCCAGAGACCGAAGAGGCGAGGTGCAGACGATAGTGCCTCGAGAACGTGTGTAACGATTTCCAGGTGGCTGCCCTACAAATTTCCTGCGAGGATACCGAGCGAACCTCCGCCCAGGAAGCCGCCTGAGAACGTGTAGAATGCGCTACGATTCCGGGTGGGGGAGTCCGACCCGCCCCAATGTAGGAAGCAGCAATGCCGGCCTTCAGCCATCTGGCAATGGTAGTCTTCGAGGCCTGAGACCCCTTCTTAGGACCGGCCCAGAGTACGAAGAGATGGTCAGAGGTCCGGAACTCATTTGTAGCCTCCAGATAGAGGCGCAGAGTGCGCTTGACATTCAAGAGACGGAGAGACTTCGGCTCTGAGGAAGAGAAGGACAGCAACTCCACCGTCTGGTTCACATGGAATGCAGAAACCACCTTCGGAAGGAAGGAGGGAACGGTGCGAAGCGAAACTCCAGAGTCGGAGAAACGGAGATAGGGCTCTCTACACAACAGAGCCTGCATCTCCGAGATGCGTCGAGCGGAACAGATGGTCACAAGAAATACAGTCTTGAGAGTGAGATCCTTTATCGTTGCGCAGCGGCTCGAACGGTGGTCCCGACAGGGAGCAAAGCACAAGGTTAAGACTCCAGGAGGGACAAGGGTCCCGTAACAGAGGACGCATATGCTTGACACCCTTGAGAAAACGAGCAATGTCAGGATGCTGTAGAAGAGAGCCCCCATCGCTCAACAGCGAACCAAGGGCGGCCACCTGAACCCGTAGTGAATTATAGGTGAGCCCTTTTTCCACCCCCGCCTGTAGAAACTGAAGGATCTGAGGTACAGAAGCCTTAGCGGGTCTCGTGGCCTGTCTGGTACACCACAGCTTGAACACCTTCCAGACTCGAACATAGGCCGATGTCTTTCGTGCCCGCAATAGCGTGGATACTACCGCCTCCAGGTAGCCCCGACGCCGGAGGCGGCGCCTCTCAAAAGCCAGGCTGCAAGACAGAAGAATTCTGCCTGCTCGAAAAATACCGGGCCCTGATGTAGGAGCTGGGGGAGGTGCCCCAGCCTGATTGGCCTGTCGATCACCAGCTGTAGCAGGTCCGCAAACCAGGGTCGCCTGGGCCATTCTGGGGTGACGAAAACCACGGTCCCCTGATGGCTTTCTATTCTGCGGAGCATCCTGCCCACCAGGGGCCATGGTGGAAAAGAAAGATATGGCGGCCACGGGAGGACCAGGGCATCCACTCCCTCCGCGCTCTCTCCGGCGACTGAAGAAGCGTGGAGCCTTGGCGTTGAGAGCGGACGCCATCAGATCCAAGTGGGGGGCCCCCCACCGATGGACGAGAAGTTGCATTGCTTTGTCGGAGAGAGACCACTCTCCGGGTCCAGCAGTTGACGACTGAGGAAGTCTGCCTGGACGTTGTCCACACCGGCGATGTGCGAGGCCGCTAGCCGGACGAGATGACGCTCCGCCCATTGCATCAGCAGCGCCGCCTCGAGCGCGACCTGCGGGCTGCGCGTGCCTCCTTGTCGGTTGATGTAGACCACGGTGGTAGCGTTGTCCGATAGGATTCTGACTTCTCGGTTCCGAAGAAGCGGGAGGAAATGTCGCAGAGCTAGCCGGACCGCTCTGGTTTCCAGACGGTTGATTGACCACTTCGCCTCCACCGTGGACCACGTCCCCTGCGTGGCGCTTCGATCGCAGACTGCACCCCAGCCTGCTAGACTGGCATAGGTGGTCACCACCACCCAATTTGGCAGATCGAGGGACATGCCACGGGCCAGGTTCGGCGGATCCAACCACCAGCCAAGACTGTCCCTGGCATTCTGTGGGAGCGGGAGAATCATCTGATAGTCCTGCAATACTGGTTTCCAACGGGAGAAGAGCGCCCACTGTAAGGTCCTGAGGTGCGCGAAAGCCCAAGGTACAAGGTCGATGGTGGACCCCATCACTCCCAGGAGTTGCAGGTAGTCCCAGGAGGTGGGCTCTGGTAACACAGAGAACCGTCGTGTGTGATCCCGCAAGGATTGAGCTTTGTCCTGGCGCAGAAAAACTTTGCCCAGTAGGGTGTCGAAAGTTGCCCCCAAAAAAAACCCAAGCGTTGCGAGGGCATGAGGGAGCTCTTGGAGAAGTTCACTACCCATCCCAGGGAATGTAGAAACCGTACTACTCGAGTCACCGCTGAGCGTCCATGATCGAATGACTTCGCCCGGAGGAGCCAATCGTCCAGATAAGGATGAACCAGGATGCCCTCCTTCCGGAGAGCTGCCGCCACAACTACCATGATCTTGGTGAAGGTGTGCAGCGCCGGCGCCAATCCAAACGCGAGAGCCGTGAACTGAAAATGCTGGTCCAGAATTTTGAAACGAAGGAAACTGTGGTGGTCCGGGCGGATGGGAATGTGCAGGTAGGCCTCCGTTAAGTCCAGGGAGGCGAGGAACTCCCCCCGATGCACCGCCGCAATCACTGACCGGAGCGTTTCCATGCGGAACCGAACGACTCGAAGGGATTTGTTGACTTCCTTGAGGACTAGGATAGGCCGGAAGGAACCGTCCTTCTTTGGTACGACGAAATAGATGGAATAGTGGCCCGAGCCCACCTCTCCGAAGGGCACGGGCGCAGTAGCGCCTATCTCCCGGAGTCTGTCCAGAGTCAGCTGCACCGCTCCTCTCTTGAGGTCCGAGCCACAGGGGGAAAAGATGAACCTTCCCTGCAGGGGGCGGACAAATTCCAATGCGTAGCCGTGTTTTATGGTATCCAGGACCCACTGGTCCGAGGTGATCCGTGCCCACTCCGCTTAGAAATACGTTAGTCGGTCCCCAATCCTGGGGACAGGGGAGTGGGCGAGACTGGCATCATTGTGAAGACTTGGTATAGGGGTTCCCGGTTCCGGGAGTAGTGCGTGCGGGCCGATGCCCGCGGAAGGCGCGCAACCAGGGCTGAGACCTGGGGGCGGATGGCCGGGAGCCCGTCTGTCTGTAGCCCCTGTAGCGCCGTTGCGCTCTGGCTCTGGTCCGAGAAGAAGAAAACGCTCTGGATGGTCGAAACCTATCCTCCAGCAGCCGATGAACAGCGTTCTCCCCCAGGGACTTGATGATCTGGTCCAAATCCTCCCCGAAGAGGAACTTGCCCCTGAAGGGAAGAGAGCCCAGACTGGACTTAGAGGACGTATCAGACGCCCAATTGCGTAGCCACAGTAGTCGTCGTGCTGCCACTACCGAAACCATGGATCTTGTGAGGACCCGAAAAAGGTCGTACGAGGCGTCCGCCCCATACGCCACTGCGGCTTCTAGCCGATCTGCCTGGGCAGCCTCATCGGACGGCAGGTTCTGAGACGTGAGGAGTTGTTGCACCCAAAGGAGACTAGCCCGCTGGGCAAGCGAACTGCACATCACCGCCCGCATACCCAGAGCGGAGACCTCGAAAACCCGCTTAAGGAAAACTTCCAACTTACGATCCTGTGTGTCCCGCAACGCCGCACCTCCCGTCACTGGGATAGTCGTCCTCTTCGTGACCGCCGACACTGCGGAGTCCACCTTTGGGACTTTGATGAGGTCCAGAAAATCTTCGGGGAGCGGGTACAGCTTTTCCATAGCCCGGCTGCTCTTCAGGGAGGCCTCCGGGGTGTCCCATTCCCTGGTGAGAAGTTGTAAAAACGAGTCATGAATGGGAAAAGCCCGAGCCCTCGGCCGGAGTGCCGCCAGGACAGGATCTCCCTTCCTTGAAGAAGTGATGACAGCGGGAGCTACTGGGGCAGGCGGGTCTGGTGGCGGATCCAAATCTAATTCTTGGATGATCTGCGGGATGAGGTCGTCCAGCTCTTCCCTCTGGAAGAGGCGTAGGGTACGCGGATCATCCCCCTCCTGTGTGCCGTCCCCTTGTCCCCCGTCCGGGAGGTCAAGTCCATGTCCCGCTGGGTCTGGCACCGCCCCCACTGCCGCGGGCGTGGATCGGACCCGGGTAGGAAGGCGGGAGGCCCCCACTCCCGGAGGGTCGGGGGGGGCCGGCGTCGAGGGCGACATCCGAGGGATCTTAGGAGGGGGGGGGGGGGTCCCACAGGTGCTTCCAGCCCCTGCAGATAAGTGGTATGCATGAGCAGGATAAACTCCGGAGAGAACCCCGGCCTGCTCGGGTGCGCTTCGGGGGCGGCGTGGTTCCTGCTCCCTGGCTCTGGGTGCTTGGTTCCTGCACCAAAATCGGGGGAACACCCCCGCTGGTAGAGTCCTCCAGGGATCCGTTCTCCCTCGTGGCCTGCGCCTCAGGGCGCTCAGAATGTAAAATGGCCGCCGTTCCCGCCAAAAATGGCGGAGTGGCCGGCCCGCACCGCCCGGGCAAAAAAGAGAAATCAGTCAGGGACTGTGAGGTACCTTCCCCCCCGGGAAGGCATCGTGCACAGATGCCCTCCCGGGAAATCCAGGACCCCGGGTCTCCGCAGGCCGCACAGCGGGACGGCCGCGGCATCGGGATCGCTGCAGGAGAAAAGAAAAAGCCACGGGGGGGGGGCCACGCGCACAAAGGCGCCGCTGCGGGGGGGCCCGGTCGGCCCGCACTGCCCGCTGTCTGAAAATAGAGGAGGGTGCCGCGGGGGGGCCTTCCTGGCCACACGACCCGCCCCAGACATCTTTCCCTAAATGGCTCAGCAGCCCATGAGGAGCTGTAAAATGGCCGCGGGTGAGGGAGTAAAGAGCGAAGAGGCCGGCTCCACCGGCTTTCACGGGCACCGGGGGCTGAGCTGTAAAGGAAAAAAACTACAAAGGAAAAACAAACTTACCCCTGGCTGCAACGAGAAATAAACAGCAAGGCCGCAGAGAAGAGACAAGGAAGATAAGCCACTCCCCAGAAGTTGAAAGAACTCTGCCTTTTTTTTTTTTTTTTTTAAACTTAATACAAACTTGATACAAACTTGATCCACAGAAAAAGACAACAACAAGCCATAATCAAGCAAGAAAGTGAAGGAAAAGGAGGGGAAGCCTGATTCCCCTACTCGCATCTGCTGGAGTCAGAAGATACTGAACTCCTGCAGAGGGGGTAGTAGTATATATGGATACGCCCCCTCAAAGCTTGTGCTGACTCCATCTGCTGGATTGGGGACATAACCCACTGTCTGGACTGATCCAGGTACGTACAGGGAACCAGACAATAATACCTGAAAAAAGTGTGTAGGGAGGACCGTGTCTCAGCTCCGCAATGTCGACGGGAGACAATAATCTCACCTCCGCCCATGACACTGCCTGAGCCCTAGTGGAATGAGCCCTAACCAGACTAGGCAATGGCTTTCCAGTATTAATATATGCAGCCGTGACTTCTTCCTTAATCCAGCAAACTACTATAGCCCGCGAGGCCAGCTCTCCCTATCTAGTATTGTCATGAAGGACAAACAGGCGATCTATCTTCCATAAAGGCTTAATAACCTCTAGATACCTGACAAAATGTCTCGACATCCAAGGGTCGCAACAGACGATACTCCTCTACATCCTCTGTCCAGAGACGGCAGAGAGATGGACTGATTCAAGAGAAATTCAATGACCACTTTTGATAAAAAAGAAGGAACAGTACACACAGCTGGTACCGGCCCTGGAGTCACACAGAGGAATGGCTCCTGGCAAGACAAGGCCTGCAGCTCGGAAACTCTACGCGCAGAACAAATTGCCACAAGAAGCACCGTTTTCAAAGTCAGTAACCCCAAGGAAAGGTTACGCAGTGACCTAAGCATAGGGCCAGCTAAGAAATCCAACACCAAATTAAGACTCCATAAGGGTACTGGAAACTGCAAAGGAGGGTGAAGATGTTTCACTCCTTTCAGGAAACGACCCACATCAGGATGAACCAACAAGGATCCACCATTCATCTGACCCCTGAAACAGGTGAGAGTAGCTATTTGCACCTCTAAGGAATTAAGGGCCAAGCCTTTATTCAAGCCATCTTGCAAAAATTCCAAAATGAGATGATCTTGACTGAACAAGGAAGAGTACCTTGATCCTCACATCAGGCCTCAAACACTCGCCAAACCCACGCATAGGCCAAGGAAGTGGAGAACTTTCTAGCTCTTAGCAGGGTGGAAATCACTGCCGCAGAGTATGCATGTTTGTTGTGTCCGTCGTTGTCCGACGTCTCTGCTCCGCCCACCTTACCTTGTTGGCGACTCCCTCCAGAGTTGATGGAAGGCTAGCTGCTGCGGCGTCTCCAGGCCGTCCTCCTCCGGCGTTCCCGGACTGGCTCAACGCTGCAAGCCGCAATGTTGACCAGATGCCTAAGGGCGTGCGCGCGTCCCGACTGATGTACCGGCGCTGGCGTGAACCTCAGGGGCGTCCCCCTGAGATGACGTCATCAGCTCCAGATATTTAACGTCTCAGTTTTCGCTAACAAGACGAGTTAGCAAAGGGTTCGCTTCCTCCAGGTTGCTGCGGATGGGATTCGCTCTCCGCAAACCTAGCTACTCTGCGTCCTTGGACTTCATTAGAGGTACCCGCTCCTCAGGGGCCTCACTCTCTCTTTTTCTTTTCAGGTCGCAGTCTGGAACGGTACTCGCTCCTCGAGGGCCCACGCCCCGGACCAGCTCCTGAATATCACTTCTGCTAAGAAGTCATCGCTGCTTACATTAGTGAGTTTCCATCTATCTCTCAGAGTTTTCCCTGGGACCAGGTACTCGCTCCTCGAGGGCCTACTGTATTCCAACTCCTGGGCTGCCTTAAGAGACTATGGTGTGAGTGCTATCACCAAGGACTTGTTCAGAACTCTGCATATCCTATCTACTCACTTTCTTAGTTTCTCTACAGCTCAGTCCCCTTGGGATCACTGTTCCAAAACCTGAGGGACTAGAGCCCAGCTGGGCGCTTCCATCTCACTACTGCCACTTTTGGTGGTTTAAAATACTGCTTACTAAGAAGTCTTTGTTGCTTATAACATCAGTGAGTTTCTATCTATCTATCTCTCAGAGCTTTCCCTGGAACCAGGTACTCGCTCCTCAAGGGCCTAACGCATACCAACTCCTGGGCTGCCTCAAGAGACTATTGTGTGAGTGTTACCATCAAGGACTTGTTCCTGAACTCTGCATGTATTGCCTACTCACTTTCTTAGTTTCTCTACAGCTCAGCCACCTTGGGATCGTTGTTCCAGTACCTGAGGGACTACAGCCCAGTCGGGCGCTTCCAGCTCACTACTGCCACCTCTGGTAGTTTAATATATTGTCTAATAAAAGAACTAGTGTGTGTCTGTCTCCTACACTAAGCCTGACCAGTGGTCCCTCTCGGGAGCTCCCTCAAAGGCGTGGTTACCTGCCACTGGTCAAAGGATCCACCCACAACTATTCTAAATAATAACAGATTGCTATCTCCAGCAACTCCGTTAATAACAGACTACTACTCTCAGCTTTATCAACAGAGCTCTAATAACAGATTGCTAATTCCCAGCTTTAACAACAGAGCTTTAACAACAATGTTTCAGCAAGTAAGCCCTTTCAAGGACCATAGCGTAAGACAAAATAGAGTTGGATCTTCATGAAGAACAGGTCCCTGCCGCAACAAATTCCTGTGTGCTGGAAGTCGAAGGGGCGATTCTACCAGGAGCCGCCTCAGATCCGCATACCACAGTCTCTCCTGGACCACTCTGGAGCAACCAAGAGCCCCAGCCCTCTGTGGCACATGATCCTTCGGACTAATCTGCCCAACACGGACCATGGAGGAAAGGTGTACAACAACTTGTCTTCCGGCCACGCTTACACCAAGGCATTGATCCCCAATGACTTCAGATCCCTTCTGCGAATGAAGAATCATGCAACTTTCACACTGTGAGAAGGTGCCAGAAGGTCTAAAAACAGGAGATCCAGTGATGCAGAATCAACTGAAACGCCTCGTTTGATAGCATCCAATCTCCTGGGCCCAGACTCTTCCTGCCGAGAAAGTCTGCTCTTGCATTGTCTTTTCCTGCTATGTGCAAGGCTGAGATGATCTGGAGATGTAGTTCGGCCCATTCCTTAAGTTGATCTATTTCCTGCGTTGGCTCTTGGGTTCTCCCTGCCAATTTATGTAAGCCACAGTCATTGCATTGTCCAACATTATCCGGACTGACTGACCTTTCAGCCTGTCACCGAACTGCAAACATGCAAACCCAATTGCCCTGGCTTCCAAGCAATTGATGTTCCAGAGACTCTTATGCATTCCAACGCCCTTGCACTGTCAGCTCCTGACAGTAAGCTCCCCAACCATGGAGGCTCACATCTGCTGTCAGTACTAATCAGTCCATTGGTGCTAGGAAAATTTCCTTCCTTAGATGATCCGGCTGTAGCCCCCACTCCATCAGCAGGTGGAGCCAAATCAATTAGTCCAGAGAATATGGGTTCCACCGAGACAACAGGAAGCGCTGAAGAGGACGCATATGTGCCTTTACCCACGGTACCATTTCCAGGGATGCCGCTATTAAACCAAGTACCTGCAGGTAGGACCATATGGTCGGGCACAGAGTATTCATCAACAGACATAGCTGAGCCATCAACTTCTGAATACGAGTTTCCAGCTGGAAAACCTGGCACTGTTTCATGTTGAACTGATTCCCGAGGTATTCCAACAACCGAGCAGGCTGAAGACTGCTCCTTAGTCAGGTTCATCATCTAGCCAAGCTCCTGCAACACGGAGATCACCTTGTGGGTCACCAGGCGGCTCTCTTCCAATGACTTGGCTCAAATCAGCCAGACATCCAAATACAGGTGTACTAGGATACCATCCTTTCTCAATTCTGCTGCAACTTCTACCATTACCTTGGAAAAGGTCCTGGGACTGGTGGCCAGTCCAAAAGGCAGCGCCCAAAACTGATAATGGCATCCCAGAATAGCAAACCTCAGAAAACGTTGATACGCTAGTCGAATGGGAATATGAAGATACACCTTGAACAGGTCCAAAGAGGTCAGAAATTCCCCCGACTGCACGGTCATGATGACTGAGCGCAAGGTTTCCATGCGAAACTGTGTCAACCGCAAATGACTGTTCACACCTTTGAGGTACAGGATGGGACGAAAGGATCCCTCTTTCATGAACACAACGAAATAAATTGAATATTGCCCTGTATTTTTTTAAGACGTGGGCACTGGAATCACAGCCCTCAGACTGAGGAGCCTTGCCAATGTACCATCCTCTACCTGCTTCTTCTGCGGGGAATGGCAGAGAAAGATCATGAACATGTCCCGAGGAACACTGCGAAACTCCAGTGCATATCCTTCTCGTATTACCAGGACCCATTGATCCAATGTGATCTCGACCCATCTCTGATAGAAGAAAGAGAGGCATTCCCCCTATCTCTTGTTCCTGGGGATGTGTAGGGAAACCTTCATTGGGAGGTTGGGGAGGTTCCACTACCCGAGCCCGCGCCCCCTTCTGGTTCTGTCTGGGACAAAAGGACTGACACCGACCAAAAGACCGAGTCCTCTGAAAGGTTGCTCCTCTTTAGGGTCGAAACCCATGGATCCCCTAGCATAACCTCTCAAGCTAAAGGGGCATGGCATCTGCTTCTTCTCCTCCAGTAATAGAGAAACCGGTGATATGACCCACTTAGTGGGCAGTTTCTCCAACTCACTCCCAAACAAGAATGAGCCTTTAAAAGGCAATTTCATTAGGTTAGCTTTGGAGGTCGCATTGGCCGACCAAAGTCTCAACTCTATCTGATGTCTGGCTGCTATTACTGAAGCCACCCTTCTGGCTGAGGTGCAGACCAAATCACAGCCTGCATCTGCCAAGGCGGCCGCCTCTGGCTCATAACTTCCCTGGAATTCACCTCAGAGTCATCAATCTCCTGAGAGAGAAGTAAAGAAGAGTGAGCCACCAAGGAACAAGAAGAAGTGGTTTTCAAAGTCATTACCAAAGCTTCAAATGCCTGCTTAAGGATAATTTCAATCCTCCTATTGTGTTCATCCTTCAAGGCTGCTCCTCCCTCTGTGGGGATAGTTATCCACTTGAAGACAGCATATACAAGTGCGTTCACCTTCGGAAAACATAAACACTCTCTCACCACCGGATCCAGAAGGTACAGGCCTTCCAAAACTGACCTCCTTTGAAATTAACCTCTGGGGTGCCCCACTCAAGATCAATCAATTCTTGAATGGCTTCCATAACAGATCAAAAACAAAAGGCTTTATACAGTGAAATCAAAAAGGAAAACTGGGTCTTATCTGCTAATTTTCATTCCTGTAATACCACAGATCAGTCCAGACCAGTGAATTATGCACTCCCACCAGCAGATGGAGGCAGAGAACAAAACTTTGAGGCACTGCTATATACCAAGTGTGCCACCTGAAGTTCCTCAGTATTGATTAATACCCAAGACAAAATACAATAAAAAAAAACTTTTAAACCCAATAAGGGCGAACAAGAAAAAAACTCAAGGGTTGGATTCCCCCAAACCTGGAAACCCAGTTCAGACCTTAGCCCATAACATTCAAAATGAAAGGAGAATATGTCTTATAGACTTCTTATATACAGTGGCTAAATACCAGGCAAGTCAGTCTTTCGGCAGTTTTACCAGGGCAGGCCTCTGGACTGATCTGTGGTATTACAGGAAGGAAAATTAGAAGGTAAGACCCAATTTTCCTTTCCTGGACATACCCAGATCAGTCCAGACCAGTGGGATGAACCAAAGCCACACTATACCAGGCAGGAACCCGAAAGACCCGCTCTTAGAACGCTTTCCCCAAAACCCGCGTCCTCCAGTGCTCGTACATCCAAGCAGTAATGTCTTGTAAAGGTATGTATAGAAGACCAGGCTGCGGCCCTACATATTTCTTCAGGAGATACCAACTGACACTCCACCCAGGAAGCCACCTGCGCTCTCGTAGAATGTGCTTTGAAACCAGCTGGAATGGGCCAACCCTTACTAATGTAGGCCGAACAAATGGTCTCCTTCAACTAGCAAGCCAAGGAGGCTTTGGACGCCTTCTCTCCTTTCTTCGGTCCCCCAAACAATACAAAATGGTGGTCCGACTTCCGAAAGGAGTTAGTGACTTTCAAATAACAGATCAGGATCCGGGAATATCCAAAAAGTGAAGGTCTCTACCAGACGACGAATCTCGAGACAAATCCGGAAAACCAGACAACTCCATGGATAGCTTTACATGGAAGGCAGATACCACTTTAGGCAAAAAGGAAGGCACCATACGCAAAGTCACCTTATCAGCAGAAATGCGTAGGAAAGGATCCCAACAGGAGAGAGCCTGCAGTTCTGAAATTCATCTAGCAGAAAATGGCCACCAGGAAAACAGTTTTCAAAGTAAGGTATTTTAGGGAGGCACATCCCAATGGTTCAAAGGGTGGAGCAACAAGCGCCCACAAATCCAGGTTCCTCATGAGAGGCTTCTAGGAAAAGTAAAAAGTCATGGGATAGATGGCAAGATCCTTTTGTGGATTGCAAACTGGCTAAAAGACAGGAAACAGAGAGTAGGATTAAATGGACAATTTTCTCAGTGGAAGGGAGTGGACAGTGGAGTGCCTCAGGGATCTGTATTGGGACCCTTACTTTTCAATATATTTATATATGATCTGGAAAGAAATACGACGAGTGAGATAATCAAATTTGCAGATGACACAAAATTGTTCAGAGTAGTTAAATCACAAGCAGATTGTGATAAATTGCAGGAAGACCTTGCGAGACTGGAAAATTGGGCATCCAAATGGCAGGTGAAATTTAATGTGGATAAGTGCAAGGTGATGCATATAGGGAAAAATAACCCATGCTATAATTACACAATGTTGGGTTCCATATTAGGTGCTACAACCCAAGAAAGAGATCTGGGTGTCATAGTGGATAACACATTGAAATCATCGGTTCAGTGTGCTGTGGCAGTCAAAAAAGCAAACAGAATGTTGGGAATTATTAGAAAGGGAATGGTGAATAAAACAGAAAATGTCATAATGCCTCTGAATCGCTCCATGGTGAGACCGCACCTTGAATACTGTGTACAATTCTGGTCGCCGCATCTCAAGAAAGATATAATTGCGATGGAGAAGGTACAGAGAAGGGCTACCAAAATGATAAGGGGAATGGAACAACTCCCCTATGAGGAAAAACTAAAAAGGTTAGGACTTTTCAGCTTGGAGAAGAGACGACTGAGGGGGGATATGATAGAGATGTTTAAAATCATGAGAGGTCTAAAACGGGTAGATGTGAATCGGTTATTTACTCTTTCGGATAGTAGAAAGACTAGGGGGCACTCCATGAAGTTAGCATGGGGCACATTTAAAACTAATCGGAGAAAGCTCTTTTTCACTCAACGCACAATTAAACTCTGGAATTTGT
Organism: Rhinatrema bivittatum; assembly: GCF_901001135.1. Taxonomy (NCBI): domain Eukaryota; kingdom Metazoa; phylum Chordata; class Amphibia; order Gymnophiona; family Rhinatrematidae; genus Rhinatrema; species Rhinatrema bivittatum. Next base: position 296,118,332 of record NC_042619.1, read on the forward strand.
TGCCAGAGGATGTGGTTAGTGCAGTTAGTGTAGCTGTGTTTAAAAAAGGATTGGATACGTTCTTGGAGGAGAAGTCCATTACCTGCTATTAAGTTCACCTAGAGAACAGCCATTGCCATTAGCAATGGTAACATGGAATAGACTTAGTTTATGGGTACTTGCCAGGTTCTTATGGCCTGGATTGGCCACTGTTGGAAACAGGATGCTGGGCTTGATGAACCCTTGGTCTGACCCAGTATGGCATTTTCTTATGTTCTTATGTTAAGATTCCAATCCGGACACAACTTATGAACTGGAGGGCAAAGATGCTTTACCCCTTTCAGGAAGCAGACAACATCCGGATCCTAGGCCAGCGGCTTGCCATCTACCCGCTGCCTTTTGGACTGAGACACCCTAGGGCCGAAACCTGGACACGGAGGGAATTATAAGCCAAGCCTTTAGACAAGCCCTGCTGCAGAAAGGCCAAAATGTGAGGAATGGTCACTGAAAGCGGCACCATGCCTTGCTGATCACACCAGGCCTCAAACACTTTCCACACCCTGACATACACCATTGAAGTGGAAGGGTGTCTAGCCTGGAGGAGGGTGGAAATCACTGGTTCCGAATAACCATTCATGCGTAACCGCCGCCTTTCAAAGGCCAATCCACGAGAGAGGAGTGATCCTCCCGATCCGAAAAGATGGGTCCTTAACGTAAGAGGTCCAGAAGATGGGCCAGGTGTAATGGATGATCTGTTGCTAACTGAATGAAATCTGCAAACCAGGGACGCCATGGCCACTCTGGACCACTGAACCTGAATGTTCTTCTATTCACTGAAGAACCCGACCAATGAGAGGCCAAGGGGGAAAGGCATACAGGAAAATCCCGGTCGGCCACTTGCACACTAGGGCGTCCAGTCCTACAAATCCGACCTCTTTCTTGCGACTGAAGAACCATGTTGTCTTCGAGATGGCTCAAATCGCCATGAGATCCAGCTGGGGAACCCCGCATCTGGCACAAATATGATTCCAGGCCTCCCGGGACAGTTCCCACTCCCCGGGATCCAGCTGTTGTCGGCTGAGGAAGTCTGCCTGTACGTTGTCCACACCCGCTATGTAAGAGGCCGCAATTCCTTCCAGATGACACTCGGCCCAAGCAAAGAGATGAGCCTCCCGGGCTAAATCCGGACTCTTGGTTCCTCCCTGTCAGTTGACGTACGCCACCATGGTAGCGTTGTCTGAGAAGACGCGAACCATTCTTCCCCAAACCTGAGGCAGAAACGTCACCAATGCTCTAAGGACCGCTCTCATCTCGAGGCGATTGATGGATCAGGACCATTCCGCCAAGGACCAGGCGCCCTGGGCCGCATAACCCAGGCACACCAACCTCCAGCCCTGGAAGCTTGCGTCCGTCGACACAACCACCCAATCCGGGACTTCGAGGGGCATGCCCTTCTGTAAGTTGGTCTCTAACAATCACCACTCCAGGCTGGACCTAGCCTGCTTCGACAACGGTAACGGCAGCTGGTACTGCTCCGACACAGGGTTCCATCGAGATAGTAGCGTTCTCTGCAACGGACACATGTGAGTGAAGGCCCACGGCACTAACTTGAATGTCGACACCATGGAGCCCAGAATCTGCAGATAGTCCCAAACTCAGGATCTGGAGATTTGGAGGTGAAGCACTTGTTACTGTAATTTGCGCATCCTGTCCGCTGTGAGGAACACCTTGCCCATCTGAGTGTCTAAACAAGTTCCCAGATATGCCAGGGACTGCGATGGGGTCAGATGACATTTTGCTCCATTGATCACCCAGCCTAGTGACTGGAGGAACTGCGATACTCGGTGGACCGTGCACAAGCAATCCTCCTCTGATTTTGCTTGAATCATCCAAATGTTGAGGTACGGGTGAACGCCGCCACGACCACCATCACCTTGGTAAAGGTGCGTGGAGCCGTAGCCAAGCCGAAGGGGAGAGCCCGGACCTGGAAAGGTTGACCCAGAATCTTGAAATGCAAGAACTGCTGATGATCGATCCAACTTGGAATGTGGAATTAGGCCTCAGTGAGATCCAAGGAGGCAAAGAATTCTCCTTTGCGGATGGCCGCGATGACCGTTCTTAAGAGTCTCCATCCGAAAGCGCGGAACCCTCAAGCTCAAGTTCACCTGCTGTAGGTCCAGAATGGGACGGAAGGTACCATCTTGCTTTGGGACCACAAAATAAATGGAGTACCTGCCTCCTCCCTACTTGTCCAGTGGGACTGGGACAATCGCCTCCAGACCAAGCAAACTTTGCAGAGTGTCCTCCACCGCGGTCCACTTGTTGCGGGAAATGCAGCGTGATTCCAGAAAGGCATTCTTGAGAGGGCGACAAAATTCTAAGGCGTAGCCATCCCTTATTACTTCCAGCACCCACTGATCGGAGGTGATTTTGACCCTCTCCTCGTAAAAATGGGACAGCCTGCCCCCGACCACTATGTATGAGGAGTAGGTGGGCCTGATCTCATTGGGCAGGCTTACCGGCCCCAGCTCCCTGGCTGGAGCCGTTTCTTGCAGACCTGTTGGATCCCCGAAAGGATAGCTGTCAAGCTGTGGATTGTCTAGAACCAGAGGAGGAGGGGGCACCCCTCCCAGACCTGAATCTCCAAGAGTCCCGAAAATGGGCCCACAGAGCAAAGGACTTTTTGAAAGGCTGCTTATCCTCGGCAGGGTTACCCTTGGTGTCTCCCAGGGACTTCATAAGCTGGTCCAGATCCTCACCAAAGAAGCTTCCCTTGAAAGGGAAGGTTACATAACTGAAATTTGAAGGATGTGTCCGCCGCCAAATTTCAAAGCCACAGCAGCTGCCTGGTCACTACAGATGAAACCATATGCGGTATGCACCAGATCGTATAAGGCATCTGCCACATAAGCAACTCCTGCCTCCAGGCGGGCTGCCTGGGAAGGGGTCATGATCCCGGAGGAAGCCGGATCCTGAGGTTTTTGAATCCAACACAAACAGGGGCTCTGCATCATGCTCGCACAGACCCCTGCTCGAAGACTCAAAGAGAAACCGCAAACAAGCATTTAAGGTGAAGATCCAGCTTGAGGTCCTGCTCATCCCTTAGAGCAGCAGCTCCTGCAACCGGGATGGTAGTCTTCTTAGTGACTGCTGACACCGCCGCATTCACCTTAGGAGTCTTAAGGGTATCCAAATGTTCTTCGAGCACCGGATACAGCTTAGCCATAGCCCGGCTGACCTTGAGGCCTGCCGCCGGAGAGTCCCATTCCCGACTAATAAGCTTCTGGATTTTCTTCGGGATAGGGAAGACACTGGGCGGGCCCTGGAGACCGTCTAGTACTGGGTTAAAACCCTGACTATCAGATTCTTCCTGAGTGAGCTTCAGCCCAAATTCCTCCAGAACCTGAGGGATAAGAGGTCGCAACTCCTCCTTCTTAAACAGACAAACTGCACTTGGATTGTCCCCTTCCACTCCTGGCTCCACCTGAAGCTGATCGTCCCCACCAGTATCCAGATTTGGTGAGAGAGTCTCAACCGGGTCTGTAGCGGTGTCCCCCTGGGGCGAGGGTACGTCTTCCCCCTGCGGGTCATCCGAGCCGTCGAGATCTCCACGGACTATGGTAGCACGTGAGACCCGAGAGTCGGCACACGATTTGGGGCGTTTCGGGACCCCCCCAAACTTCACTCCTAGCAATTGCACTTTGCAGATTTACTGGCCAAGAATGCCTCATGCATGAGGAGCACGAACTGTTGCACAGGAGGTGGACCCTTGGGCCGAGGTGGGGTTGACGCTAACTGCAGGGCAAGCCCTACGGATCCCCACCATCGGCAGGTGGAGCTGGCTGACTGACAGAAGCCGGCTGGAGCTTCGCCAATACCAGCCCTCGTTCCCCGCAGGTTGAGCCCTTAGGTACCAGGGCCGGATGGACTTAGGTGGGCCTCCATCTGAGGTCTTCTCTGTGACAGCGAGGAGGTCAGCCAGGGACCAGTAGGTAGGAGTAGGTGGTCCGATCTGGACGAGGCGGAGTCCTGGAGACCCGGGCGCCAATGGGAACCGGAGGCAGACAGCGGGCGCCCGAGTAAGAACAGGCCGAAGCCTGAAAGGCCAAGTCCAGAATGAAGATAAGAGGAGCATCGTAGAACAGGCTGAAGTCAGGGTAGGCGGCAGGCAAGTAAAAGTAAGAAAGCAAGCATGGGTCAATACCAGAAGTCAGCAATAGAATGGTCAGGCAAAGCAAAGGTCAAACCAGGAGACAGGCAGAATCATAGTCAGGCAAAGCAGAGGTCAAAGCCAGGAGACAAGCAGAAGCGTAGTCAGATATAGCAGTGGTCAATACCAGGAGATAAGCCGTAGCGTGGTCGGACGAAGCAGTGGTCAATACCAGGAGACAAGCAGTAGTGTGGTCAGACGAAGCAGTAGTCAAAGCCAGGAAGTTAGTCAGAAGGAACAATCAAGGTAGACACGCAGCACAGGAGCAGGAATGGGTACGAGGAGCAGGAACCAGGAACATGGAGGAGACGCAGGAACAAGCAACTAAGAACACGACCAGTGTGGAGACCTGTTGCCAAAGCAAGGAAGCACTGGCTGGGCCCAGCCTTATATACCGGGACCCAGTGACGTCATCTCCCTCAATAGACAAAAACAAACAAAATTCAGAAAAAAGCTTCCAAAGCCACGTAGACATCTAATCTCTATCCCACTTATTTCCATACTCTTGGTAAATGCACAATCTTTAGTCAAAAAAATGCCTATTCTAAACGATCTTCTCGCAGACAACAACCCTGATATATGTGGAATCACCGAAACCTGGTTTAAAAAATCTGACTATATTCTTTTAAATCAATTACCAAAAAATAAATATATCACATCCATACCTAGGCTCAACAAAAGTGGTGGTATAATGATACTTTCAAAGAAGGAATTACACCTAAAAATACAGCAAATAAATTCACCACCCAAATTCGAAATAGCTCTCTTAAATTCCCAGTGTCTACAAATTTGTTTAATCTACGCACCCCCAAGCTTACTAGAACTCAATGTCTCTCCATTAATTGAATACTTTGTTGCTAATCTAAAAACTGAAATTCCAACCGTCAAACTCGGTGACTTTAACTTACATGTGGATAAAGAACCATTATCTCACAACTGTGAGGCCTTCTTAAATTCAATGTCAGCTTTAGGTTTTCAACAAATAGTGAATCAATCAACTCACAAAGCAGGGCACACACTAGATTTAATATTCATCAACTCTTATATCAATACTACTATCAGTCCTACTATTAACCCAATCCCGTGGTCTGATCATACACTAATTACTGATGATATAAATATCCAATACTCAACTGTAGTACCCCCAGCCACCAAACCAGAATAGAATACAGGAAGCCATGTCAACTAAATACCCTAACTGATCATCTCTCAAAAGCTCTGAATGACATAGATATATCAAACAGTGATAACACAATCAATTCATGGTTCTCTTTAACAAAATAAGTAGCTGATAATTGCTGCCCACTTATCAAAAAAGATATTGCTATTAACAAGAAACACCACACCCCATGGTACAACAATGAATTAAGATTAATTAAATCAACACTAAGAAAAGCTGAGAGACATTGAAGAGCGTCTCCTTCTACTGAAACATTAACTAAATACAAATCTTTATTACATAAATACAATGAATCCACCAATAAAGCAAAAAAAGAATTTTATTCTAACAAAATAAATTTCAATATAACCCTAGAGTACTGTTTTCATATGTTAAAGACCTGACCAATCCCACTGAAACTCCCACATCAAATAATTATTTTAATTGTAATACAATTGCTCAATATTTCAAGGATAAAACTTTAAACATACTAAAAGACATATCTCCCCAAAACTCTAACCAAACTGTACTACCAAGTAACCCTAAAGACCATTTAACCTCCTTTGACACAGTTTCATCGCTTGAAATTGAAGATATAATTAAAAAAATGAACCCAGCTACTCATCCGATTGACCATATTTCAACAAAACTATTAAAAACAGTCACCAATATAGTCTCCAAATCTATTGCCGATATAATGAATCTATTCATTACTGAAGCGAATGTCCCACACATTTTAAAATCCGCTATAGTGAAACCAATCACAAAAAAACCACAATCCAATATGATCTTTCAAACCTAAGACCCATTTCTAATTTACCTTGTATCTCAAAAATTCTTGAGAAAGTAATTAATAATCAACTAACAGATTATCTTGAAAAGCATAGTACCCTGTATCTGGCACAACATGGATTTAGAAAAAAATTTAGTACTGAGACCCTTTTAACCTCACTACAAGATATTATCCTCAGAGAAGCCACTAACAGCCAGACTTATTTCCTAGTCATGCTAGATATTTCAGCAGCCTTTGATACAGTTAATCACCGGGTGGATAGATTTTTCTAAGACGAGTTCCACCTCCTCTTCATGGAGGGAACCAGTGAGAAGGTGAACTGGCTCAATTATCAGAGAAATTCGGCCAGGCAACGGCTCACCGTAAATGGAAGCAATACACAAGAAAGATTCCAGGGCACGGGTGGAAATACCCAGGAGTTGTACTAGGTCCTTAAGAATAAAGTTCCCCCCTGCTCCAGAGTCTATAAGAGCAAGGACAGGGAAGGAACGGGAGTCCCAGGTTAAGATAACAGGAAGAGACAACTGGGGGGCCAGTGAGGTAGCACCCAAGTTCAGGAACCCTATTGAACTTAGGCCCGGAAGTTTCCCAGACAGACTGGACAAGTCTGGAGACGGTGACCAGGAGCTCCACAGTATAAGCGTAGGCCTGACTGCCTCCGCCGGAGGTGCTCCTCCAGGGACAAACGCCCACGGCCCAACTGCATGGGCTCTTCCGCTTTAGAGATAAATGGGGTTCTGACTGCGGCAGGACCCAAGGTAGGTGATGAGCGAGAGCACTTCAAGGTGGGTCGTCTGGGTGTCCGAGCCTCACGGTGGCACGCTTGGAGGCGATAGTCGGCCTGAGTTGGACATTTTTGCGTCTCCACTTCAATAAATGCATATAAAAGACATCTGGCATCTATCCTGTTTGTTGACACCACTACGGCTTTCATAGATCGCCTCCCTTCTTGTTTCGTTGGTCCATTTCTCCCTGACCCGGGTTCCCGCACCACGGGGGACAGCGGAGGGGGATCTTCCTGGGACTCCTTCCTGATAGTTGCAGCTGAGATTGAAGACCTGCCCCTGGAGCCAGCCCCCAAAGCTGCCACACGTGCGGCCTTCTTGGGCTTTAGCCCTTTAGAAGAGGACCCCCCCCCCCCACAGCACAAGAAGGTCATAGGGACAGGAATGGCGCGCTGAGTATGCAGAACGGGGAAAGGAGGAAGCCCTACACCAAAAACTCTCCTTCTTTGTCTCTGTATTTTTTTTAAACTTACCTGAGCTCAGACTTACCTGGCTGAATACAGACGGTCTCCAGCTGCAAGGAGGGCATATGCCATCACTGCCACGCTCAGCTTCCCGCTGCCTTTGATCTGTTTAAACAGCTAAGTCTTCACTGGCTGAAAAACCAGCTACCGGATCAAGGCACTCATCTGAAGGACCGAGGAAATCACCTCATGAATTCTCAACTGATAGAGGGACCATTTGCTATCACCGCTGGAGAGCGGGGCAAATTATTTTTCCATATTTCTCCTTTTCAATTTGAAGCAATCCCCAGTGGGGAGATGCACATGCACCATCTGCTGGAAATGGAGAATACTGGCAGGCTAATGTCACTGCAGGGGTATATATACTGTGACATCAGTTTGCTCCGTTTCCATCTGCTGGTAGAGGTGCATAACCCACTGGTTCTGGACTCATCTGACCAGTTTTATTGCTGTCTGTCTGTTCAGTGTAATTGCTGTTTTACCATTCTTCTCATTTGATATTTTATTATTGCTTTTTTGTATTATTTTATTATTGCTATTTTGTATTGTTTTACTTATTGTATGATATTTTTAACTATTTTAAGTCTTGGGAAAAATGGCTTCCAGAAATCTAAAAAACTAAGTACACATATAATTAAGCATGTTCTACTCACCCGTTCATTGTCCACAACAATGAAGAGTTCTATACAATAGGCAACTGGTGATTCTACACGCATTTGCGGCTTGAAATAAAGATAAATATCATTATGATAAAACATCAGCAATAATTACATCTCTTCATTATTATGTACTATTTGTATTCTCCATTCACTTTGGAACAGACCAATTATACAATCTGCCAGCTTCTACAGCAAAGCAAGTATAAATATCTTTTCAGTTTCAGCACCCGTTTAAGTTTGTGATAGTTTATTCCTCAAAAAACAGCTTTTCACAGTAAAACAGAAAATTAAGATGAATCAAACAAAAAGGTTTTCTCTGATGAATAGTTTGAATGCAAAATTAGTGTTTATGTTAATTTACTTTTTTAATCATTTTATTTAAAAGGACACGTGCCATATCCTGTCAACAAGCTTAAGTGTCCTTGACTGGAAAAAACAAGTTGGTTTACTAACAAACGGGCCGATACAGTAAGGAGTGGTAGGAAGAGCTGCGTTAGTGACGGGCGCACCGGCGTTTGCCGCACGCACAGTCCGGCTCACCTACCGCTCGATACTGTATTTAAATAGCTTGCAAATGCAAGCCGCATCCAAGAAGCGTCCGTGAGGCGTTAGGCCCGCCCAACCCATTTTACTGTATAGGCGCTTTATACAGCGCCTATACAGTATCCTGGGTGCGCTGGTACCTGTCATTTCAAATGTCATTTCAAATGACATTTGAAATGACATTTGAAATCCCCTCGCGACCCGACACGCAAAGTTAAATTTACTTTTCCCGCAGCCCTCCCCCGGAGACGGACCACGGCCCCCTGCCTCCCGGGGGCTGCCCCCTCCCTCCCGGGGGCAGCCGGCAGCGAAAGCGGCATTTACAGGGAAATTTTAGGAAAAAGCTAGCTCCGATATTCAACACCGATTGTTTCATAGATAAGAAAAGTTTCCTCCGAGCTTGAGTTGCACGGAAAACATCTGGGAAGACTTGTATTTTATATCCACAAAAATTACAATCTTTATTTTGGAAATATTTAAGAAAAAACAAGTCTTTATCCCGTTTCAAAGAAAAAGAAACGAGCAAATTAGCTCTTGAATTTATCAAGTCTAAGGAGTCTTCCAAAAAAGTGGAGACTCCTGGACTTTCTAAATTATCCACTCCACCCTCCTGATTCTGCTCTATCTTCCTTTTAGGTAAATAATATAGTCTTGAGACTAAAGGTATTTTCTCTAATTCAATCTGTAAAACTTCAGTCACATATGTTTTATATAACTCGTCAGCCGATAGTAGTCTAGAGATTGGAAAATTAAGTAATCTAAGATTACTAGAGCTTAATTCATTCTCCAAACTTTCAATTCTACTATGCAGTATCAAGTTATCTTTAATGGAAGCGACACTTTCAGCTTGCAATTTATTTACTACAGGGTTCAATTTTGCAACTTCCTGCTCTATTCTCTCAGTTCTTTTATCCAGTTCCTCAAATTTTTCTCTAGCTTCTACGGAAAAAGTCTGCACATTTGATATAAACCCTGACATGTTCTTATCTATCTTAACAGACAATTTCCACACATCTAACAGTGTTACATTCTCTGGTTCAACGATACTTTCTTCTCCATCACTTCTTATTTCAGAAATAATGGATGGACACTTAACCTTATTACAAGTATCAGTTGTCTCGCCACCCAAAACTATTAATTCAGAATGTATAGTCCGTTCTGGTGGTGATCCATTAAGATTGTGTGGCCTTGGGGATTTGAGTGGCTCCTAAAAAGGTATTCCCCTCCATTAATTCCCCAACAACGGACTCACCAGTAAACACCACATGGGAGTCCATCGGGCCTATCCTCTTTGTCAGGGGTGTTGTAGGCGAAGAGGCATAGGTTTTGGATTTTCTTTTCCTTCCCATAATTTCATCCAGGGGCGCACGCCGGCGGCTGTGCGCCACTGTGCCCTTGTTTTTATGCTGACCCGGGGCACTCACCGATGACGTCACCATAGCGGGGTTCCGCCCCTCCTGTCCGGGCCTCCCCTCTCTCGACCGGGAGTAAGGTCTCTCTCTCTCTCAAAACTACCCGAAGGTAGGACCAGTCGAGGATTATCAGCGTGCAGGACTCTCTCCCTCCTCCTCAGTAAGTTTAACTTTGCGAGTCGAGTCACGAGGGGATCGCCGCCGGCTGCTTGAGCGCCCAAATTTTGCTTTTTTCGCTTTTCGTTGCTTCGGGAGGAGGGTAGAGAGGACTGGGCTGCCCCGGAGACCGGCACCCTTGGACGCGGCCAGGGCAGGTGAGCGAGGGCTGGGGGAAAGTTTGCCGCCTACCCCTACCTCTAACGAAGGGGTAGGGGTAGGCGGTAAATTAGTAGGTTAAACGCGCGGCTAAACTGCAGGTTAAAAAGGCGATAGTCGGGGCGCGCGTTACTGAATGGGGGGAATAGCTAATCCGATCGTTTACATCTCATATACATGCCGCGGGCGGAAGGGGCTACTCGTTGATTTAAAGAGGCGGTAAGAATGGGTTAAAGGGGATAGTGAATCATGGGTTGGACTATCGCGGCCAAATTGTGAGTAGAAGGCGGGTTAGAAGCAGGGTAACTGCGGCCGCACTTTAATGTATTGGCCTGAAAGTAATATGACAATTCTGCCCCTCAGATGCTAGGAACATTTCATATGCAGAAACCAAAGCAATCTTTGTCACTAACCCATCTTCATTCTACTGAAAGGGTGGACAAATCAACAACAATGATCCTAATGTTGGCCATAAGGTGAATGTACACAGCAGCACAACATTCAGCTGGACACAAATGAAAAAACTACTTACATACAGTGCAGGATCAAAGTGATGGGAAAATTCATATGAATATCTTTTCTCATCTGCTTTTGTTACACCACATTTAGATCTTGCATCATCCATTCTGTAAATGAAATGCTGAAATGTAGCAGATGACTCCACAGGTTCAATTCCATAAGTGAAATTGTCTGTCTTCATAAAGCCCCTGAGAAATGTATTATAACATATCAGTACAGGTAGTATAAAATAATTCATTAAGATATTACTTTTTTTTTTTTTTATTTCTCTCTTTGGTTAGATCCCTCCCAATCTGGCATAAGAATCTCTCCTGAAGGGAGGTGATGAAATTACCCTATCTGGTTCAGTTTTGTCATCCTTGGAAGATCAATGTGGACTGGAAAGCAAAGTTGCTTACCTTTAATAGATGTTCTTTGATGACAATACAAAATCTGTACAGAGTTTTCCCAAAGTTTCTGGAAAATCCTTAAAAAGGTTCTTTTTAGGCATGCAGTTTCCTGAGCACCCCTGTTCTAACAGCCTTCAGTTTATGTTTAGTCAGGATGGCTAAGAAGAAAAAGGAGGGGAAGAGCAACTCCAAAAGGGAAGATGGATAGGTTGTTGACTTGCTAATCTGTCAAAGACCATCTGTTACAGGTAAGCAATTTCTCTTTCTCTGATGACAATCATTAAATCACATTAAAGGGACTCACTAGTGGAGGGCCATCTTCAGCAAAAAAGGGGAATGGATAAGAAAAGGATCATCAAAAGGCAAAAACAGTTTTTATATACAAAGGATCCTTGTAATTTACATTTTCTCTTCTCCACTATTTGTCAATATAAGATGGACAACAGAAAATACAATTCAAACTATAAAAATCAGCCTTACCTCTCAAATAGGTCTTGGAAGGTGAACAATCCAAACCTAGAATTCTGCCAGGAGCCATAACTAAACAATAATGAAATGTGAATGTGTAGAAGTAACTGCACAGCCCAGCCTTGGAAATCTCAATGGAGGTAAACTTTAGATAGGACAACGAAGATCTCAGTAGCCTAATGTTATGAGCCTTGACATGCTTCCCTAAGATCAGACTTGCCTGGGGATAAGAGGAGATGCAACCTGCAATCCAATTAGACATGGTGCATTTTTTCACAGCAAGAACCAGCATGTTAGGATCAAAACAAATGCAAATCTGGATGGACTTTCTAAGAGATTTATTTTGATGGCAACAGCATTTTTTACAGTCTAATGGACTGAGGGCTGATTCATCCTTAAGGGAATTTAGCCTAGAGAAGAATTATTAGCAGCGCAATTGATTTATGTAGAAAATATCACTTTAGACAGGAACACTGAATAAGTGCAGAGCACCACCGTACTGTGAAGAAACTTAGTGTAAGGTGGATAAGCTACCAGGGCCTGGAAAGACTGTCACAAAATAGTGACTTTCCTGGTCAGGTAGTTAATCTCAGTAATGTTCAGAGGCTCAAAGAGAGACTTTCTACAGCTGAGTTAGAACCATGATGATGTCCTATGGAACACCAGGAGGCTTCACTGAAGAACTGTGAAGGACTTCAAAGGGGCGTGGGATAAACACTGTGGATCCATAAAGTCAAGAGGCCGCCAATGAAGTGTAGGTGACTCGCCAGAATGATGGCTACTGCCTGGAGACAATACCCTTATTAAATAAACATACACATGCTTACTGTGACTCCAACATCGCTCTAAGCTTCAACAGCAAGAGGAAATGTGGAAAAAAGGATTCACACTCACAAAGAGGGGAGTAGATGGCTTGTTATGGCGGTTACTACCCCAAATCAAATAAGCCTGATACTTCACTTTCAATGCATATACAGCATAGTTCTCTGCTTCAACGGCAGGGGAGAAGAAAAACTGATACTTCACACATCCAGCAGAGCTCTCTGCTTCAACGGCAGGGGAGAAGAAAAGAGGGTTCGCACTCACAAAGCGGGGAGTAGCTGGCTTGTTACGGCGGTTACTACCCCAAACCAAATGTGCCTGATACTTCACTTTCGATGCATATCCAGCATGGCTCTCTGCTTCAACAGCATGGGAGAAGACTGATACTTCACGCATATCCAGCATAGATCTCTGCTTCAACGGCAGGGGAGAAAAAAAGAAAACTGATACTTCACGCATATCCAGCATAGCTCCCTGCTTCAACGGCAGGGGAGAAGAAAAACAACCAATAAGGGCTGTATAACATAGTCTGGGTAAAACAAATAAGCATGGGTGTAGCTTGCTTATTGGCAGGGGAGAAGCTTGCTTATTGGCAGGGGAGAAGAAAAACAACCGATAAGGGCTGTATAACATAGTCTGGGTAAAACAAATAAGCATGGGTGTAGCTTGCTTATTGCGGCGGCTACTACCCCTAACTAATCAAGCTAGATATTTCACTTGGATGCAGCTCCATCACTGCTCTCTACATTAAAGGTGGGGGTGGAAGGGAAATAGAACCAAGAGCTAAGAGAAACAGATAAGTATGAGAGAAAAAATGTGTGAAGCTTGCTGGGCAGACTGGATGGGCCATTTGGTCTTCTTCTGCCGTCATTTCTATGTTTCTAAGTCCAGCATAAACATGACAAGCAGACTGATCAGAAATTGGATTTCCTTCCACATGGTGGTGAAAATCACTAATTGCACTGAGGCGAGCTCTAACCAAGCTGGATTTAAAGCTAGACAAAGATGCAGAAGATATTCAAGCAGCTTTTGCTCACATCAGATGGCAAACCTCCATTTTAAACCAAGAGACCTTAGAAGACTGAAGGACTTAAGAGACTAAGGGGGTCATTTTCTATAGCTTTCACACGCGAAAAGGGACTTTTCGCGTGCGATAGCTAGATCGGGGTGGAATCGGCACCGGAAGGGGAGGAGTCGGGCCGCAACGGGGCGGACGCAGCGAAGACGTCGCTGACGGCAAAAAGGTAAGGGCCCTTATCACCGCCAGTAACGTTCCCAATAGCACCACCTTTACGGTGGCGCTATTGGTTTGCAAAAGCTGGCGGCGATAGCACCGCGGTGGTGCAATCACTTCTGACTTTCACAGGTCCACCCCCCGCTTCGCCCTCCTGCCCCGCGTGATTCACTGAGGCCTGCGATTTTAGAAAATCCAGGCCTAAGTCAGAAAAACTAGGGGAGCACATTACTTCCCTCTCAACATCCAGGCCACAAGGGCCACACACTGGATGCTGAAGTGGTGCAAAAATCTTGGTTCTGCTGATTAAATTTGGGAACAATTTTAGCCTGAAGGATTCTTTGATGGATTTCTCCCGAGAGCGAATCCAAATGGCTTCTATGAAAACCATTATTCCACAGACCCTTCTTAGCTTTACTAAGGTCTTCACTACCAGGGTGTGGCATTGAGTACAGTAAGAATAGCCAGAGAATGGATGCAGACTAGGCTCTGGCTGGATTTTCATGAACTTTTATTAATTCAGAACAGAAAAACAACTCTGTAGCTCTTTGCAGTTTATAAACAAAAGTAGCAATGCTTCAACTTAGAGTCTCTCAATCTGGACTTCTTAAGATTCCTCCTGAATCCTTAGGGCACCCTGTTCCCTCCTGGGCCTGGCTAGATATATCTCTTCCCGTAATCCTCCTCCTGGACCAGGATTCCCTGTTGTCTATGCTTAAGGCAGACCGAACCAGATCTCTGGATCTGGTCCTTTAAGGAATTCTGAGGTTTTCCTGTGAATACTCCTTCATATAGGTTTATCAGATGATTTGTATGCAGAAACTTATCCCCCAATGAATAAAAGTGGCATCTATCACTCAGTTAATTTTTTATCTTCTGGAACAGGTTCATAGTTTCCTGCTGAGGACTATCACAAACAGATTCACCTCAGATAGGCCCCTTTCAAGGAAGAACTTGTTTGATATTACCTGATTCAAGAACCATTTGGCTGAGTCTGTCTGTCAGATGGACAGTTCTCTCTGGACTCAGTAAGAAGTCCAGCACTGGTTTTGATTTGGTTGCAGTATGGGTTTTATAGTTCTTGTATCCATGTTGGCAAGGCCTTCAGCCTTGTCTCAGGCAAGAGAACACTGGAGGCGCTTCCTCCAAGAAAAAGTTTGCTGTCTATGAAACCCGTTATACAACTGATGGTTTAAAGCATGACATAATGGTCATGCTTCCTTCACTTTCTTTCAAAAGAGGTGACCACTGGAGCATGGCACGTCTGAAAGCCTTTCCTGTATATTCTCTCTGAAGTTTGCAGCCATGAGAGTCAGTGGGAGTCAACAACCATAGCAGAGGCTTTTAAAATCATCTTGAAAGCTTCATAGGTCGAGTGGACTAAATCAGTGGTTCTTAACTAGTGTGTCAGGACACACTGGTGTGTCACCAAGAGGTGGGAGGTATGTCACCTAAAATTGACATAGCAAGCCTACGTTTTCTATAACAGCCACATGTGCCTGCTGCTTGAGGACAGCACAGATTTAGAGAATACCTTTATGTATTTTAATCTGAAAAAGTACCTGAAAAAATAGCAGGTGGAAGTCTGTCCACATACTTTTCCAACTATTTTTCAAAAGGAAATATGTTACCTTTGGAAAACTGAATAAAGTTTGTGGGTAAAAACTATACAGACTTTATACTTCTGCACATAGTCTGAAAATTGCTCCAGAGAGTCTGGATTCTTGGGTTTTCAATATTTGACTGCATGCTTTTGTTTTTAATTTACGGTCTTTTATTCTGTAATAGGTAAGGGTAGGACTGTGCTCTCAGTGTGTGACAGAGGTGAGGGATTATGCAAACTAACATGTAGGTTCTGTGTAGGAATCTTTAGCAGTCCAATTTGTTTTGTTTTTCCAACAGGAAGAGTATTGTTCTATATTTGCAGTGTTGTCTTTTCAAAGTTAAGGTTGTTGCTGATTGAGTCCCGGATGTGCTCTGATGGCACGGCAGTTTGCTCTATAGCTTTTGATCTTTGTTTTTTGCAGGTTTTCATGCTATTTCACAAAGTGTCTGTAGGAGAGGGATTTTGAAGTGCTGTTACTGAGAGGATACCAACAATTGAATATATTTTTTTTATATGGTGAGTTGAAAGGGAAAACATCTTAGCTCTGCTCTTTATAAACTGTAGAAGAAGTTAGAACTTCTTGAGGTTGACAGTGAGATGCATGATAGTTTGTCTACCATTCAAGCTGTATCAAAAAATTGTGTGCAACACATCAGTTCCAGATTTCTCACTGATGAAGTAAGCAAAGATTAGAAATTCTGTGAAAAAAATGTAATAACTATTTTTTACAAGCACTTATACAAATTTTAAAAACATGTTCTCTCACAAAATATTTTTAACAAAATATTTAGAATTTGTTTTAGTTCACCTACAGAATGTAGTATGCAGTATGTCATGTATATGAATAATCTGTCAGGTGTGTAATGATGGAAAGAAAGTTGATAACCACTGGATTAAATTATTCTCACTCCTCTCCTTTAGCCATAAGAGTGTGAAATTCATCATGCTTTTCTAGTGGGGAGATGCAGAAGGAATTTTTTAGCTTCCTCCCACAGAGCATGCAAATATTTAATTTTATAGTAATCTACTATAAAGAAATGAAGTACTGCGTTTTGAAAACACCTCCAAATGAAATCAAAAGAGTCTTAGCATCATGCCCAGGGAGCACTAAGGCATGTCTTACGCATCTTTGCTCTTTTGAGGACCATTATTAAAAGGGAGGAGGAATCGCCTAGTGGTTAGAGCAGTGGGCTACAAATGAGGAGACCAGGGTTCAAGTCCTGCTGTCACTCCTTGTGACCTTGTGCAAGTCACTTTACCTTCCATTGCCTCAGGTACAAAACCTAGGCCTGGATTTATCAAAATGCGGTAAGTACCGCATGCGATAGCAAAAGGGGTGTGTTTTATGCTAATATAGTATTTATTGCAATTTGTGATAATTACCTGTGTGAAGAGCTAAGTTAGTGCAAATTGCAATACCATTTCAGATTCTGTGATAAGTGCCAGACCTGATGTGTTTCCTGCATTCAACCACTGGGTAACATCAAGCTAGGTTGAGAGAACATTGCCCAAATCTCATCTTGGAGTGAGTTTCCTCACTCCGAAGGCCAGCAAATCTTCACAAGAGACCACTGTTCTGTTCGTAGGTGTCACGTAGCATGTCAAAGTGGCCCCTAACCCCCTACACACTTACCTAATCCCCACCTCGAGTTACTAGGTGGGCCTACCCTAGGGATACAAATACCTGCCTATGGGCCATGATATTATGGTCTCTCTCTCTCTCTCTCTCTCTCTCTCTCTCTCTCTCTCTCTCTCTCTCCCTCTCCCTCTCCCTCTCCCTCTCCCTCCCTCCCCAAATCATCTGAAATAAGCCTTACAGGACACATTGCAAATGGTGATGAAACCTCACCACATGGTCACAGCCACTAATGCATTTGAAAGAGGTGTAGTTAAAATCTGTGTTATGGCTGTGCAATAGCTCTTCGCAGGCAGCCCACACTCCTATTTTTCGAATTTGCATCGCACCATACGATATGGTGTTTTCGCATGCGAAAACGGGGCTTTTCGCATGCGATAAGCCCTTAACGCATGCGAAAACGCCTTACCGCATTTTGAAAAATGACCCCCTTAGATTGTAAGCTGTCTGGGGATAGGAAAATACCTACAGTACCTGAATGTAAACTGATGTGATATCTCAGATCAAATGTTGGTATATAAAAAGAATAAATAAATAAAATAAAAATGATTAAGGGGGAGTTGCAGAACTCCACTTCTTATCCCTGAGATAAGTAGCATGGAATCTATCTACCCTTTGGGATCTTGGCAGGCACTTGTGACCTGGATTGGCCACTGCTGGAAATAGGATACTGGGCTTCATGAACCTTTGGTCTGAACCAAACTATGTTGAATCCAGGAGCTGTCTAGATGTGGTACTGTATGTCTACCTTTATATCCACAGGAAAAGCAGTGTAGGGCTGCTCTCACATCCTTACTTGTGCTTCCTGGAAGATATATATATATTTATTTATTATTGAGTTTTATATACTGTCATTCAGTTTTTTGCTATCATAACTGTGCAAAAAGTTAATGCATGCAGTATACATTACAATCAGAGGTATCATATACATTAGGATCAGAGGTACTGTTATCATAGAAATGAGGTTAGTTATATATTTATGCATTTACATAGTTATACAGTTTCTAATGGTTGCTAAGTTCGATAAGGATAGGGTTCACATGGTGAGGATAGGGGTCACAGGGTTCATCTGGAAAAGTGGTAAGTTACTGGGTTCGTGTGTAAGGGGCATACACGGAGGGTCCAGTGTCTTGGTAATTGATGGAGGTTATGTGTGGAATTCAGTTGTTGTTTTGGTATGTGTAGTATTCAGTTGTTGTTTTGGTAGGCTTAAGTGAAAAGCCAGGTTATTAGCTCCTTCTTGAAGGTTTTTAGGTTTGGTTGTGTTCTTAATTCGGTTGGAACTGTGTTCCAAAGTTTGGGGCTTCCTATGGTAATGGCTCTTTCATGAGATATCTTGGAAAAGCACTACCATCAACTTCTTTGGTACAAAGAACCAAATACTTCAGGAGGCCAGAAAGATGTACCATAGGCTCTTCTGAGACTACTTCTGAGGCTCTTCTGGACTACTTGCAGCAGCATTGGGATGAGTATAGCAGTTTAGGGGCCATCCCGCGAGCCATATCCCTAAATTGTATTCAATTTGACTAAATTGAGAGGGATACGGCTCGCGGGATGGCCCCATAAACTGCCATACTCATCCCAATGCCGCTGCAAGTATTTATTTATTTATTTTTATTTATCGAGTTTTATATACCGTCATTCGGGTTTTTGCCATCATAACGGTTTACAATTATCGATGAAAAAAATTAATGCATGCATTATAGTATACATTACAATCAGAGGTATCGTATACATTAGGATCAGAGGTAGTTATCATAGAAATGAGGTTAGTTATGTCCCAGATCCTTCTTAGGTGCACCCATTATATGGCCTATTGGCAGGAAACACTAAATGGTACACTTCAATAATGTCAGGCCGACTGGCCTATTTAAGCCAGGACCTCGCAGCAGATGGAGTCCCAATGCAGAAAACTTATGCGAAAGCTTCTAGAACTCTGACTAGGAACAGAGAGCATGTCTAGCATGCCCTATACCACGTGTCCATGCAAGGTCCCTCTTCAGTCTCATAACACAGAATTATGATTAAAATAAAAAAATAGGAGAAAACCAACTCTGCGGGGTGAAGGGCAGGTTTCGAGAGAAGCACTGAGAGGAGAGAATCACCTTGCTGGTGGCTGAAAGGAATCAATAAGTTTTGCTTGGGAATTTTTTTATTTTTTTTTAAGTATTGGGGAGAAGTAAACTATTGGGGTATATTATTTAGTGTGTTTGTGTTTTTAATAGTAAGGCAGCTAATAAACAAAAGTTTGTCTGTATTTCACAACCCTCCCACCCCTCACCCACCCACCGCTAGCTCATCCTTTAATTTATAAGCAGGTGCGACTTTCACACTAAAAAAAAAAAATCAAATCAGCCTTTTAACTTCACTTCACAAATTCCGCACACCTTATTGAGAGTTTGATCATTCCCCTGTAGGCCACTACCAGACATATAGTGAATTCACTAATACATTTAAAGGACGCTAATTAGACACATTCCTACTCCCATAGCAACCTAAAACTTAACTAGGAACTGAACAAATCTGAGATGAAGGCAGCAGTCCAACAGCAAGAGGGGGGCCTCCCAGTCTTTTGCATTGTGTGTCACATGTATGATTGTTTTACCTGCCGGTGAGAAGTTATATGTGTGCATCCGATGCAAAGAGCCTGTCTCTCAGAGAAGAGTCCAATCTCTGGAGTCTAGAGAGGCAGACCTGGAGGAGCTGAGGCAGACAGAGAGGTATATAGATGAGACCTTCAGGAACACAGTAGCCAAGTCTCAACTTCAGATTGACAGCCCAGATGCTGCCTTGGAGTAAGAAGGTCTCATGATTGGAGATCATCAACCTGGTGCAGCAGGAAAGGATCCTGTAGCAAGGACCTGCTCTCCAGATGGTATATTATCCTTTCGCACCGAGGATGTGTCTCCAAGGGCCACTGCCCGGGAAGGAAGGGTTAGGTCGGCAGTCATAGTTGGTGATTCTATTATTAGGAATGTAGACAGCCGGGTAGCTGTTGGACATGAGGATTGTGTTATAATCGTATAATGTGGATCTAAAGTAGCTCTCAGTCTTACCTCAGCCAAAGGTGCAGGTATGTTGAAGACAGCAATAGGTCTCTCCAGGCCCAACTGCCGTAGATGCCAACACAGTCGTGCGTTGGGGTCACGAGAAGGAAACCAGTCCGATATCCACTCCGAGTCAAGACAGGTAGCAGGCAGAACAAGTCCAATATCCAAAGCAGGTCAGGGCAGGAGGCAGACAGAGCAAGTCCAATATCCAGTCCAGGTCAGGGCAGGCAGCAGGCAGAACAAGTCTAAAATCCAAACCAGGACAGGGCAGGCAGCAGGCAGAACAAGTCCATAATACAAACCAGGGCAGGGCAGGCAGCAGGCAGAACAAGTCCAAAATCCAAACCAGGGCAGGGCAGGCAGCAGACAGAACAAGTCCAATATCCAGTCCAGGTCAAGGCAGGCAGCAGGCAGAACGAGTCCAAAATCCAAACTAGGTCAGGGCAGGCGGCAGGCAGAGCAAGTCCAATCTCCAGTCCAGGTCAGGGCAGGCAGCAGGCAGAACAAGTCCAAAATCCAAACCAGATCAGGGCAGGCGGCAGGCAGACAAGTCCAATCTCCAGTCCAGGTCAGGGCAGGCAGCAGGCAGAACGAGTCCAAAATCCAAACCAGGTCAGGGCAGGCGGCAGGCAGACAAGTCCAATCTCCAGTCCAGGTCAGGGCAGGCAGCAGGCAGAACAAGTCCAAAATCCAAACCAGGTCAGGGCAGGCGGCAGGCAGAGCAAGTCCAATCTCCAGTCCAGGTCAGGGCAGTCAGCAGGCAGAACGAGTCCAAAATCCAAACCAGGTCAGGGCAGGCGGCAGAGCAAATCCAATATCCAGTCCAGGTCAGGGCAGGCAGCAGGCAGAACGAGTCCAAAATCCAAACCAGGTCAGGGCAGGCGGCAGGCAGAGCAAGTCCAATATCCAGCCAGGTCAGGGCAGGCAGCAGGCAGAACAGGTCCAAAATCCAAAGCAAAAGTAGAAAAACGCCACAGAAACACCAGCACAGCAAGCCTGTAGCTGAGGCAATGCTGTGCTGGTCTCAGCTGTTTAAATACCAAATTTCCTGTGCAAATGTGAAGACCTTCCGGGTGGAAGTCTGATTAATTGGATGGGCGGGGTTTATGCGCGGACCTGCGTTGGTCCGCGCTGCCGCCGGAAGTCGTTGGCCGGTATCGGGGTCGGTCCCGCGTGCCCGAGAGCACCATGAGGTAACAGTACCCTCCCACACACACACACAAGGGCCCTCTCTCCTGCTTCCGGGGTGTGGCTTGAGCGGAAATCATTTATGAAATTCCTTGAGTAAATGAGGAGCCTGTATATTCTGGATCGGTTCCCAGGAGTTCTCTTCTGGGCCATAATTTTTCCAGGCTATTAAGTATTGTAAATTCCCCTTTGATCTCCTGACATCGAGAATTTCCTTAATCTCATATTGAGTATCATCAGGCATGACAGATGGAGTTGTCAACTTCCTCCTTCTAGAAGGCCAGGACAAAATTGCTGGTTTCAATAATGAGATATGAAACACATCATGAATGCGCAATGTAGATGGTAGCTGAAGTTTAAAGGATACCTTATTGATCTGCTTCTCAATAGGAAAAGGTCCAATAAAACGAGGTGCAAATTTTAACGAAGGGATGCGTAATCTAAGATTCCGTGTGCTCAACCACACCAAGTCCCTGGGTTTAAGAGGAGCTCCCAGTCTCCTTCCTTTATCCACCTGTCCTTTCATTTTCCTAGATGCTCATTGTAATAGGTGTTGCGTTTGTTCCCATAATTCAGTCATAGAATGAACAACTTGATCTACTGCTGGACAAGACGAGGAGGTAGAAAGAGGAAGAGGAATCCGAGGATGTCTCCCAAACACCAGAAAGAAGGGCGATGAACCTGAGGGCTTGATGAATATGATTATTATGGCAAATCTCCGCCCAAGGCAATAGAAAGGCCCAATCATCCTGACATTGATTAACATAACAACTTAAGAACGTCTTGAGAGTTTGATTCGTTCGTTCCGTTAATCCATTAGACTGGGGATGATAAGCGGAGGAGAAACTTAAGTCTATTCGGAATTTTTTACAGAGCTCTCTCCAGAATCGTGCTGTGAACTGAACTCCTCTATCGGAAATGATACTAGATGGTAATCCATGGATTCGAAAGATGTGTTGTACAAAAAGTCGTCCCAGCTCTGGTGCAGAAGGTAATCCAGGCAGAGGAATAAAATGTGCCAATCTGGAAAATCGGTCAATCACAACCCAAATTACTGAGTTGCCTTCAGAAAGAGGAAGATCAGTGATAAAATCTGTTGCTATATGAGTCCAAGACCATTTAGGAATGGGAAGGGGTTGCAATAGTCCCGTAGGTTGTTGTCTAAGGGATTTTTGAGCTGCACAAGTGGGACAAGAGTCAACATATTTCTGAACGTCGAATGCCCATTGTGGCCACCAATAGTGGCGAGAAATCAAATTCTTCGTTCCGAGTCTCCCAGGGTGTCCAGCGAAAACGGAATCATGTGCCCATTGAAGAACTTTGAGTCTTAAACGCCTAGGAACTACAGTTTTCCCTACTGGAACCGTGAGGGTAGTTGCCACTATTATGTGAGCAGGATCAATGATATGTCGAAGTGGCTCAGGAGTGTCGTCGGGGAGGAAACTCCTGGACAAGGCATCTGCACGTACTTTTTTTTCCGAAGGACGGAAGTGTAATTTAAAATTGAATCTGCTGAAGAAAAGTGCCCAACGAGCTTGCCGCGGATTTAAACGTTGGGCATGAGACAGATAAGCCAGATTCTTGTGATCGGTATAGATATCAATAGGAAATTTAGCTCCTTCCAAGAGATGCCACCATTTTAATCACTAGTAGTTCACGTTCTCCGATGGTATAATTTCTCTCCGCAGCAGAGAATCTTTTGGAAAAATATGCACAGGTGCATAACTTCCCTGACGCAGATGGTTGCAAAAGAATTGCCCCAACTCCTAAAGCTGAAGCATCGACTTCCAGAATAAAAGGTGTATCTGAATCAGGGCGTTGTAAACAAGGATCCTTCACAAATTCTTCTTTTAAGAGTTGGAATGCTTGAATGGCCTCGAGAGGCCAATTACGATTTGGAGCTCCTTTTTTGGTTAAAGTGGTAAGTGGAGCAACTAGCGTAGAGTAATCAGAAATAAATTGGTGATAGTAATTGGAGTATCCTAAAAATCGCTGCAAGGCTTTAAGCCCCACTGGCTGGGGCCAATCCAAAATCGCTTTAAGTTTTGTAGGGTCCATTTGAAGGCTATCACGTGAAACTATATATCCCAAAAACGGTACTTGTGGTTGATGAAAGAGACATTTCTCTAATTTTGCATAGAGTCTATGCTCCCGAAGTCATTGGAGTACTTGTTTGACATGAAGTTGATGTTGTTGCTCATTTTTGGAGAAAACTAAAATATCGTCAAGATATACAATAACATGGGAATACAAAAGATCTCTGAAGATGTCATTAATCATATTTTGAAAAACCGCAGGAGCATTACATAGACCGAATAGCATAACTAAATATTCATAGTGGCCATCTCGAGTGTTAAAGGCGGTCTTCCACCCGTCCCCTTCGCATATTCTGATTAGATTGTAGGCTCCTCGAAGATCAAGTTTAGTAAAGATCTGTGCTCCTTTCAACCTATCAAAAAGTTCTGTGATAAGTGGAATGGGATATTGATTCTTTCTTGTAATGCTATTAAGTCCTCTATAATCAATACATGGCCGTAATGAACCATCTTTTTTTTGTACAAAAACAAATCCAGCCCCCACTGGAGAGGAGGATGGTCTGATGAATCCCTTCTCCAGGTTTTCCTGAATGTATTCTTTCATAGCTTTAGATTCTGGTTCTGACAAAGCATATACCCTGCCCCTGGGAGGGTTCTTATCTGGAAGTAGATCTATCCCACAGTCGTAAGTGCGGTGAGGCAGTAGAATCTCAGCTTGCTGTTTGCTGAAGGCATCACTGAATTCAGCGTATATTTGCGGTAAATTAGATGGAATGGCTAGAGAGCATGCTACAATGGGTCTGACTGGACGGATTTGTTGTACACAATTTTGATGACAGGTCTTACTCCAACTGGTCAGCTGGGAATTACCCCAATCAATCTGGAGTTGATGAAGTCTTAACCAAGGTAGTCCCAAGATTACTTGGTTGACTGAAGGTGTAAGTACATACAATTGGATGGTTTCTTGGTGTAGAATTCTCGTGGTAAATGTAATGGGTTTAGTAATCTGAAAGATTTTGTCTGCCAGTGGTTGTCCGGAAACTGAGGATACCGTGAGGGGAATGGTCAATAGATCCGTAGGAATCTGGTATTGGCGGACTAGATCTTCCTCGGCCGCCCCTGAGTCCAAAAAGGCTTGTAAGTGAATGGTATTTTTGGGAAGAGATATGGAAACTGGAATCAAAATTTGTGGAGAGGGATTGACATGACCCAGGGAGGCCTCTCCTACCAAACCTAGGTCCGGGAGTTTCCCGACTTGTTCGGGCATTTGTTGCTGAAGTGTCCAGTACCAGCGCAATAGAGACAGAGATTGTTTATTCTCCTACGCCGAAGTTCCTCGGGGGTTAGATGACAACGATCAACCTGCATAGGTTCCTCACTAGGTACCTGAGTCTCTGACATTCTTGGTGCTATGAATGGTCTCTGAAAGGCAGGAGCCAGCCTGATAGGTCGTCTAGAGAGAGTCCGTTCTCGAGCCCTTTCTTGAATCCGAAGAGCAATCGGATAGCCAGACGAATTAATTCTTCTAAGGATTCTGGTGATTCATGACCCGCTAGTTCATCTTTGATGGCTTCCGAGAGTCCTTGCCTGAAAATGGTAGTCAAACTGTCATTTCCCCATCTAAGTTCAGCTGCTAATGTTCTGAACTGAATGGCATACTCTCCTACTGATCGGTCTCCTTGCTTGATCTGTAGCAAGTCGGAAGCAGCTGAAGTTGTTCGTCCAGGCTCGTCAAATATCAGACGGAATTCTTTTAAAAATTGATCTAAATTATCCATTAGAGGGTCCTCTCTCCCAAAACGGTGACGCCCAAGCCAGTGCTGATCCCTCCAATAGCGATAAGATGAATATAACCTTGGTTCGGTCTGTGGAAAACGAAGCCGCTTGAAGTGAAAAATGCATTCGACATTGATTTAGGAACCCCTGACACTGAGGGTAACCATTAAAGCGTGGAGGAGGTTGCAGTCATATGGGAGGAGGTGGAGGTAATGAGGGAGTTGGATTTACTGCCGCCGCAGCCGAAAGAGCATCCATTCGAGCAGCCAGTCTAGCTGAAGTCACTGCAACAAGGACCACCACCTTCCATATCAAATACTAAGGAGAAACTGTCTCCGTGATTGAAAGGGAGGCTTCATTAGCTGGGAAAGGACCACATTCAGTTCCCATGAAATATGTGGCTTTTGTACTGGGGGCTTGACATGCCATAGACTTTTCATGAATTGAGACAGAGTAGAGATCAATTTGCCATCCAGTTGTGTCTAAGTAAGTCACTAAAGAACTGGAGTGCAGTATGCTTTACTGGCTTCGGAGCATCCAGCATTGAGTGCATCATGCAACAAGTACATAGGTAGATTGTGTATCGAATGCATAAGTGGAAGATGTATTGGGGGAGTTGATACATCATGTGTCAAGAATGCCAATACTGCTTGTGCCAAAGGCACCAATGATGCCCATATTGACTGCGCCAGTGCCAATATACCTTGCTTAGAGTATTTGTGCTTCTTTGACATAAGCTGTGATGACTCCAGTGATTGATGCTGCTTTGTCTTCAATGCAGGGCGGCTGGTGGAACTCAACCCCACGGCTTCAGCCTGAGCAAACGGGGGAGTTTTCGATGAGCTCTTGCTCAATTCTTTTCCCAGTAAGGCAGACGAGGCTGCACAGCAGGACAAAGATCTACTATGACTACGGAGAGATTACGCAGTTCCTCGATGCGAAGCACCCTAGTATGCTGTGAGTGCGGCTACATCTATCCATAGGCATAGCAGTTTTTCTGGTCTTTTTCATGGCCAAGGCATCGATAACACAGTCTGTGCCCATCGGTGAGGGACAAAATCTTTCCACAGACACAACTTTAAAAACCAACTCAGAAGTGACTACTTCTTCTGGTAGGATATAAAAGAAAAGAAGGAGAAATTACTACTTAACTGATAATTTCCTTTCCTCTAAGTAAGGCAGGCCAAGCCACACAAGTGGGTTATTCACCTTTACCAACAGATGGAGATGGAGCAAAGCTGACTTGCTGATGGTCACAGACATATAGCCCTGCCCCGACATCAGCCCGCCAGTATTCTCTGGAAAAGCCAAACTGTGGGCAAAGAGCAAGTTTGCTTACCGTAAACGATGTTTTCCGAGGATAGCAGGATGAATTAGCCATGTATTCTGGGGATCGTCCTCCGGTCCTCTAGGTGGTGGAGCTCCTCAAAGCACACAGAGCTGAGCTCTGTGTGTCTGCCTACCTGTATACCACATGGTTCCCAACCTGCTTCAGTCTGTTATCCAAGCTTGCATTTGTACAGTCCGGAGACTGTCCGGGGAGGTGGGTGAGTTAGTATGACAAATTCACCCTGCTATCCAGGGAAAACACCATTTATGGTAAGCAAACTTGCTCTTATCTGCAGATAAGCAGGTTGAATTAGTCATGTATTCTGGGGAGTCCCAGCTAGCAGGTTGGGCGCCCCCTAGTCTCTGGAAGCAATGGTAATCCATTCTGGCTCTTATTAAGAGGGCGCGCTCAAGCTGTCACATCTTGCAGACAGTCTCTTTAGATTTTCCTGCCAAGAATGGCTCGGTCCACTGCTGCATCCGTAGCCATCTACTGGTCAAGGCAGTAGTGTGAGACGGCAGCATGCAGAGGTAACCACATGGTGGCTTCTCATATGTCCTGAATAGGTACTCCATTTAGGTGGGCGATGGATGCTACCATCACTCTGACCTAGTGAGCCTTTGGTGATGTAGGTAAGGTCTCTGCTCTCTTGTTCTAACAGAACGGGATGCATTGAGAAATCCAAGGCAATATGGTTCTCTTGGAGACTGGTAGTCCACGAGCATTTGAGTTAGAGGACACCCTATATGCAAGGTGTTGCATATAGGGAAAAATAACCCTTGCTGTAGTTACACGATGTTAGGTTCCATATTATTAGCTACCACCCAGGAAAAGATCTAGGCATCATAGTGGATAATTCTTTAAAATCGTCAGCTCAGTGTGCTGCGGCAGTCAAAAAAGCAAACAATGTTAGGAATTATTAGGAAAAGAATGGTTAATAAAACGGAAAATGTCATAATGCCTCTATATCACTCCATAGTGAGACCACACCTTGAATACTGTGTTCAATTCTGGTCGCCGCATCTCAAAAAAGATATAGTTGCGATGGAGAAGGTACAGAGAAGGGCAACCAAAATGATAAAGGAGATGGAACAGCTCCCCTATGAGGAAAGGCTGAAGAGGTTAGGGCTGTTCAGCTTGGAGAACAGACGGCTGATGGGGGATATGATAGAGGTCTTTAAGATCATGAGAGGTCTTGAACGAGTAGATGTGAATCGATTATTTACACTTTTGAATAATAGAAGGACTAGGGGGCATTCCATGAAGTTAGCAAGAAGCACATTTAAGACTAATCGGAGAAAATTCTTTTTCACTCAACGCACAATAAAGCTCTGGAATTTGCTGCCAGAGGATGTGGTTAGTGCAGTTAGTGTAGCTGGGTTCAAAAAAGGTTTGGATAAGTTCTTAGAGGAGAAGTCCATCAACGGCTATTAATCAAGTTGACTTAAGGAATAGCCACTGCTATTAATTGCATCAGTAGCATGGGATCTTCTTAGTGTTTGGGTAATTGCCAGGTTCTTGTGGCCTGGTTTGGCCTCTGTTGGAATCAGGATGCTGGGCTTGATGGACCCTTGGTCTGACCCAGTATGGCAATTTCTTATGTTCTTATGTTAGCGGATGCTGTTGTTGGCCCCGACTGATATAATGCGTGAAGGTATTCCATAGGCATTCCGGGGAGGGGAGGGGCAGGAGAAAGGATCAATTTCATTCTCTGCACACCCTGAATTTCTGGCCCACTTGGTTTGATAAATTTCCGATTTGGTGACTTTCCTGGAGGGTACCAGGACATTTTGGATTAGTCATGGTAGTTTAGGTGCATCAGTATTGCCCTTTCAGATTCCACACTGTGTGATACGGCAGGGGGCACAGAAGGCTGTTAAGGAACCGATCCTGCAATAGCTGGGTTCGAGTTGACAGCTGGGTGAGATAGGATCACTTTCCTTGTCGAGATCATCCCAACAATCTGTTGGTACTGTCTACTCTTGCATTTCCTGTAATGGTGAGGTGAGCCTGTTGGAGTGTAATAGGCTCCCTCTTCCTGATGCATTCTACTTTCTGATGTATGGACCGGCATTGTTTCATATGACAGAAGGTGTGGGCGTATGTTCAAGCCCCCAATGTCATCAACTCATCTGTGGCCACATGCACATCGCGAAGACTGAATTTGTCATTCATTGATGATCAATCCTAGCTGTCCAAAAGTGGCCTGTAGGCTGTGTTGCCAAGGGATGCACTCGATGTAACCATCTTCTTGTTGCTGCAGAAAAGGGTTTCCCCTTGATAGATATTTAATAAGGGCACTGGAATGACAAGCGCCCAGAAAGGTGCGCTATGGCTTGGACACGATGCTCCTTAGCCCAATCGTGAAAGTCCTGTAAACGGATACGGTGGCTGAATATGTACATATACGTTCCCACCAGTCATTGGGTTGTACCTGAGATATGATGAATTTGAGGGGAATCATTGAATTCCCACTGAACCTCCTGAGATCCGAGGCAGGTCATAGTCCTGCTGAGCTCTTGTAAATTATTCTTCTCCTTCCCGTTAACAGTGATAACAGTTTGGGTACCCCTAATTCCACTGGGTGTTGAAGGTGCTGAATCAGCAGTTCCACTTGCCTGGCGTGAAAAACGCTGCCGGCTGCAACTGCTGGCAAGACTGCAAGAGTATGGATCTCTAAGGATCAGCTCATTCTCCGTCCTTGAGTTGTCACTAGTCAGAATGAGTTGGAAAGAGTCTTCCAACTTCCCCCTAGTGGAGTCCAATGGCCTTCCAATCTCTAAGGAACGAGGGGGTGTGGGAAACCAACCCCCCCCCCCCCAGCTCCATTAGGGAACAGGGACTCTACAGATGCAGCACTGTTAAAGTATTCTGGAGGTTTTGAGGCCAAGGCTGATGCTGGCATTGCTCCTGGCGGTGTCTGAGGGTCTCTGCTGGGGCATATATTGCGCTGTCAGCCGCGGCCCTGTGTTGTTGTCATCTGGAGTTTATCTGCCAAAGTATCCAATGAACCCTGGACCAGAGCCCAACTGTACGTCTGATCATAGTGGCTCCTGGTGATTCTGGTCAACGTGTCCAGTGCCCCATGTTTAGCACAGGCCTTTCCCCCATAATAGACCTTGGGGGGTTATTGTTCGAGCAGCAGCAAAGATCTGGCCTCGAGGGTTGAAGCACTCCTTCAAGCCCACATTTACATCTGTCATTCTCGCCTGGGATATACAGCATTTAGGGTCTCCCAGATACTTAGCGTCACCTCCCACAGAGGTGTGCGTAATTGATGAGATCCTCCTTTCCCAACTCTAACGGCATGACACTTCCCTGTCTGCGAGGTCCTCTTGAGGTCATAGGCAACAGCTGTGGATTATCTGGCCATAAGGCCTGTTTCACTAGTCCTCCCGGGATGCCCGCCACCACATGCAAGAAGGCTGCTTCACTGCTGTCTCGATTCCTCCATACGCCCCTGAGGGCTGCGCTCAACGATAGCTTCTATTTCTGCCTGGGGGGTCCCCAGGAGGCAGTGCTTCAGCTAGATAATCAAGTCGGGTATTTCCCACACATTTGGAGCCCACTCATGTCCTCTTCCTCTTGGGCTCTTGCTTCTTCTTTAAAGCACTGCTCAAGAAGGGTGGGCAGGTGTGCCCTGAACCTCAGAGAGATTATGCCAGGACAATTACCCCAAACCGGAGCTGCATCCAGGTCGACTCCTCTCATAATAAACGCCCTCTGGAAGCTGGGCTGGAGCGGTCTACCTTTGATTATCTGGAAAGCAGAGCATGTCCTGTCCTGTGGATCGCCCAGTGAGCCGGTATCCCTCAAGATAGCTCAATGCCCTGGTGTCCGCGTTTGCTTGCCACACCAGCATCACCCAGCCATTCCAACTATATTGCCCAAGATACACTACTGCTGTCTATTTCAGGGCAAGACCACCTGTGGAACCCCAGGGCTTGTGCAAGACAGTTACTGACACTGTCTTCTGCACTTAGCCTTCCTGGATAGTTGCTTGGCAGATTTTCCAAGGAACTTCCCAGACTGTTCCCTTCAACATCACAGCAATGCTACAGCTACTGCCACCCATTCAGAGCTTTGCTGGGAGTCCGATGTGGTGGCATCAATGCCTCAATGCGCTGGCTTTGATAGCTCAGTGCTTCGGGCTTGATGTGCCCGCTGCAATACGCCGGTGTTTCGATGAGTCGGCATCGATTCCGGCTTCAATGCAATGATGCGTCAGTCTCGGCACGCCAGCTTTGATGCGTCAGTCTTGGCACACCAGCCAGCTTCACAGCACCGGCATTGATGTGCCGGTCTTAGCACGCCGGCTGGCTTTGACGCATCAGCTTCGACTCTTCGATGGTGCCAGTGTCGATAATAGACATTATCCTCACTGGTCAAGCTTCCAGTTGCACGGTGAACCACATGCCAGACGCACCGCATGCGCTTCTAACCGCTTGATGGTCTACCGCCACTCGTCGGCACTCCAGCAACCTTGCGCCATCAACTCCTGACAGTGAACTCCCCAACTCAGAAGGCTTGCATCTTTTTTCATGAGCACTAATCAGTCCGGTGTCTTCAAGGAAACCCCATAAGAACATAAGAAATTGCCATACTGGGCAGATGAAGGATCCAACTCTGAAGTGTACATCGTAGAAGAATGGCTTGCTGAGGCAAGCACGGTAGTGGCCCGAGGTAAGGGGTACACCGGAGGTTCCATCAGCAAAAGATGGTAGCAGTAGATAAGCGTACTCACAAAGCTAGTCAAGATGGAGTCCAAAGTGAGTAGATGAATTCTCCAGGCAGGAAGGCCCTCCGAGGAGTGGATAGCCAGGACGTGACAAGGCCCCCGAGGAGTGGGTACCTAAGGCGTCCAAATCCCGGAGTACATGAGCAAGTCTGTAGCGTAAAGAACAGCGAAGCATCTCAATGCAGAGTGGAATTGAGCAGGAAGGAAGTCCTTGCTAACTCGTAGGAAGAACAGGCCGAACAGCTTAAATACACTGGCGGGTGACGTCATGCGGAGGGGACACACCCGAGGTTCCCGCCATGACGTGTTTAAGAGAGGGCCTGGCGCACGCGCGTGCGTGCCCTAGGTTATCCCCAATTCAAGATGGCGGACGGAATCGCCCACGCCATCCTGGGAGCGCCAGGGAAGGCGGTGTTTGCAGGCAGAGGCCGCCATTTGTCCAAGAATCGCTGGTGCCAGGAAAAAAAGAGGTGAGCATGAGAGGTCGCAGCCGTCTGCGACTGACGAGCACAACACCCTTCTTAGTAGGTTGCTTCGCTCGCACTGGGGACCCCTGCAGAAAAGACTGCAGGCCCTGGAAAAATTTCACCCAGGAAAAGGAGGTTGGATCCAAACCAGACCCCATAAGCCCAAACCTGACACTCTTCGACGCTTCTGTCTGAGATGTCTCTGACATCGGGTACAAGCGGGTAGGGGACACATCTGCCGTGTCGCCTTTCTCTCCACTCCCCTCCTGAGAGGATGGCCCAACATCAGCAAAACCCATAGTGGCCAAATCACCTTGAGCATCTAGGCAGCACTGACACAGGCGAAAAGAAAGTGAAGGCTGGATAACAAAGGTGTAAAGAAAGTAAAGGCTGGATTGCCCTTATATGGTAAGCCTCACAGATAGCTAGGCACTTAGACTGTTTTGTTATCAGTGCCACAGTCTTCCAGCGCTGGACTCTAGGCAGCCTCTTGCATGCCACCAACAATGTCCAGGAGTGTACGCGCAAATATACATCCAATAGTAGGCCAAGGTCATACGCGCACAAGAATTCTATGCGTAACTACGCGCACAAATCTAAGCCATGGATATACGCACACAAAATACCTTGCGTGCAAATACACATACAGATATAGGTCACAGCCTTACCTGCACTAGGCAAGAATGCGCGCACACACCTGCACACGGGGAATAGTCGCAGGGGCTTACCACGTGGCTACCAGAACTGAGTCTGAGGAGCAGGGCCTAGCCAAAGGTTTCTCAACCCACCGAGCCATCTCTGCTCTACACTACCTCCCCAGAGATGTGAGGGAAAGGGTGTAAAAGATGCCAAGGGAAGAAGACCCAGTAAGATTTTGTTTTTTGGGGGTTTTTTCACCTGAGCTCAGCCCTCTCTGGCTGAGAGCACGATCGGGTCATCGGCTATATGGGGAGGGCACAAGCCTTCACTGCTGAGCACTCCTTCGTCCTCCGAACTTATTTATTTATTTAAAATCTATGCCAGTCAGACTCCCAGACTTAAAATGCTCAATCGAGGGAGGGATCAAACTGGTGTCACCTCAGGAGCTCAAGCAGTGCTCCAAAATCTTCTATTCCTATAATTTCTTTTTCTTAATACTAGCAATCCCCAGTAGGGAAATGCATGTCCACCATCTGCTGGAAATGGAGAATCCTGGCGGGTTGATGTCAGGGCATGGCTATATGACTTTATTGAGTCAGCTTTGCTCCGCCTCCATTTCCTGGTAGAGGTGCATAACCCACTTGTGTGGACTGGCCTTACTGAGTGTAGAGGAAGGCCATATTTCTTTGAGACTTTTTTGGTAGCACTGAAAAGTACTAATGTGGGGCTGTAGACAGTGAGACAATTTATGAAGAGATTGAAGAAAAATATTCAATTGAAAAGGTTTTAAGGATTTTTAGAGAAAAATTTTAAGGAGAGATTAAGTTTACGTGTGTGTTATGATCAGACAAAATATGACCGAGGAAGCTCATGAGGGGGCCGCATACGTGCTTTCACCTAGGGGGTGACTCTCGTACATGCGCAACAGAGCTGAAAACTCTACTTGCTTGGAGAAACAAGTCCATTTGGTGTCGCCAGATGACGTCACTGCACATATAATGGCTAATTCAGCCTGTTTATCAATGGAAAAATATACAGAATACTATCAAACTTCATGATTCCATAACGATGGAATCTCTAGAATATACATAGCACCAAAGTTTTGTTAAGCATTGCGTAACATATCTCCCTAAGCTGAACACTAATATTATTACTTTACCAAATTCAGGTATGCTATAAAAGGATTAAAACAAGTTACGAGGAATATTATTAATTTAATAAACTGATGATGCCAATCTATAATATGCAATAAATTAAAGATCCGAGTATCGCTAGGAACAAATAAATAGCAAACTATATTAAATCCACATTTACTGGCAACATTAGGACTATTCAAAAGTTCAACCTGAAGGTGGACTTCAAACTATTATACAGATAAGTGCACGATAGCTTCAGATTGAAGAATCATAATTTTTATGGTGACCAATGATTTAATAAGCCCTAGCGCCTTCTAGAGCTTAACTTAAAAAGCTTGTAGCCTCTAGCAGCACTATATGAGGTCACTATAAATTTAAAATTTATAATTTACCCTTTTATATTTTCATAGCTGGATTTAATCTATAATATGCATCATAATAAGAGAATACTTAACTGGAGTCCAGAGCAGGTACTCATTGCCACAAGTGAATCTTTGACTCCATCCACATATCCATGGTAAAAGCAGTTCTGAAAATTCACAATGGTTAATCTGAATAATTTCTTAGGCACACGTGGAATAATATCAAATGTGACCTGGTTCTGTACAGGTAAAAAAACAATCAAATGACCAATAGACCTTTTATTTTGTAATGTCAAATCTGTAAAGGATTAACATATTTCTTACTGTATTGCTCCCAGAAAACAAAATATTATAGATGTTGTAATATCTTTTACTGAACCAAATAAAATTATGTATTAGCTATTGAGGTCTAATATAATCACCTTTAGATGTTTTATACCAAAAGCAACAAATATTTCATTTAATTTGCATTTTTTATATATCACTTGGGAAAGCAATTAACAGACAGATGTTAAATGTGGTAAGTCTGAAAGGGAATGGATGACCTGGAAAGGAATTAGCATAAGAAAGCAAAGTGTTTGATCTGTTTGGATGTTAATGTATTTATTTATTTATTTAAATTCTTTTGATATACCGATACTCAAGACTAGTGTCTTATCGTACCGGTTTACAGTGAGACAAGGGGTAACCAATTAACTAGGAAGATAAAGTTACAATGAACAGGGATTTATAGAGTGGGAGAGTTGAGAGCAAAAGCATACGATTAACATAACAAAGTTTAACATAAGGAACGAATGTAGCAAGCTTTGACAATAGCTTAATCTTTAAGGTCTATAAAACTGCAGGCACGAATGTGGGAGAAGGTGGGGGCGGATCTGTGAAAATGAAGTGCAGGGCTGTGCTGTTAGTGGGGTGTCCATCAAGGGAAGGCTTGAGTGAACAGCCACGTTTTTAGTTTCTTTCTGAAAGAAAACAGGCATTGTTCCTGCCGAAGTTCCGGGGGAAGAAGATTCCAATGATACGGTCCAGCCGTGGACAAGGTTCGTTTCTGGATGGAGGAGTGACTAGTGGATTTGTTAGGGGGGGCTTGGAGCGTTCCTTTGTAAGCCGATCTGATCGGTCTTGTGGAAATGTGAAGTTCGAGTGGTATTTTGAGTTGTAGTGTAGATCGGTGATAGATGTTTTTGTGGATGATGGATAAGGTCTTAAACATTATTCTGTAGTTGATAGGTAACCAGTGTAGGTTTTTTAGGATTGCTGTGATGTGGTCCTTGCGCCAAGAGTTAGTAAGGATCCTTGCTGCGGCATTTTGAAGCATCTGTAGTGGTTTCGTTGAGGCGGCCGGAAGGCCAAGGAGGAGCGCATTACAGTAGTCGATCTTTGAAAACAGTATGGCTTGTAGTACTGACCGGTAGTCTTGAAAGTGAAGATGTTTTAGTTGTTTCAGGACGTGAAGCTTATTTATTTATTTATTTATTTATTTTTAATTTTTATATACCGAAGTTCTTGTAGGGACTACAAATCAATCCGGTTTACATAAAACGAAGAACTGCTCAACAGAGAGCGGAGCTTTACATGGAACCGAGGAACATATGGAACAGTATAACTGATTGACAATTTAACATAGTGCTAAATAAAGTAATAATAGTTTAACTGGAAATAAATAAAGCAATATAATATTTTATAAAGACAGTTTAACTGTTTAACGTATCAATAAATATAAATATAAGCAATGCCAAATATATATATAAAATATAGTAAATTTTTGAGCTTAACGGTAATTGTCCAGTAGCAGATTCTAAAATTAGTACTTGATGCCGTGTTCATAATTAGGGTAATTAGGATACTTAGGAATTGTGAAGTCTGTTCGTCACCGTAAAATTAATCGTCTGGGAAAGCTTGTTGGAAGAGAAATGGAAGCTTATGGAAGCA
This sequence comes from Rhinatrema bivittatum, assembly GCF_901001135.1. Taxonomy (NCBI): domain Eukaryota; kingdom Metazoa; phylum Chordata; class Amphibia; order Gymnophiona; family Rhinatrematidae; genus Rhinatrema; species Rhinatrema bivittatum. The sequence continues at coordinate 296,153,979 of NC_042619.1, forward strand.
TTCCTTGGTGGTGGTGTTAATGAACCTTTTGAGGTTCATTCTGGTGTCAAGCATGGCTCCTAGGTCTCTCACTTGGTTTACAAATGGTGAGAAATGGAGAGTAAGTGGGTTGTTGTCATTAGGAGAGATGAATAGAAGTTCTGTTTTAGAAGTGTTAAGAACTAGATTGAGACTTGAGAGTAGACTACTGATGGAGCTGAGGCAGTTGTTCTAGAAGTGCAGGGAGCTGGAGGTGGGATCCGTGACAGGGATTAAGATCTGTACATCGTCAGTATATACGAAATGAGTTAGGTTGAGGCTCTCTAGATGCTGGCATAAAGGTAACAGATAAATATTAAACAGTGTGGGGGATAGCGAGGATCCTTGGGGAACGCCTTGGTTGGAGGGGATGGGGTGGGATTCTTTGTCATTTATTCTCACCTTGTATTTCCTATTATTGAGGAAGGTTGTCTGTAGATGGTATATAAAAAGAGAAAATGTGAAGAAGGTCAAAACAACAATGAATGACAGTTCAAAGTCAATGAAGAAAATGATGCACAAGATAGTTACTATAGTTATTATTTATTATTATTATTTATTTGTTTTTATATACCGGTGTTCGATTTACATATCACATCGATTTACAAATAATTTTTGACAGGTACAATAAATTAGAGAGATGTCATAGGAAGTTACAGTAGCAACATGGGTAAAAAAAACCAGAGCCAAAAAGATAGCATAAATAATAATAGTATAACAGTGCCAAAAGATAGCATAAATAATAATGGTATAGCAAAAAGGAATATATTGCATAAATATTGGTAAATATTAGAGTAGCAGGGTAACTAACAATAATTATCATTAGGTATTGTTGCGATCCCTGGTCAGGCCCCGGGACCGCCACTCACTGCCGTCCCGGACCGGGCCGCTCCCAACTTCACCGGGCCTGCACAGGCCTCGGACGCGGCGCTCCCACTCCAGAGGAGACGCCGGCATCCTCCCGCGGCTGGCCCTGCCCCCTAAGCGTGCGCGAGCTCTAGGGCTCCATATTTAAAGGGGCCAGCGCGGGAGAGCTAGGGCCTGCCTCCGGATGATGTCAGACGCTGCAGGACTATTTAAACCCTGCAGCTGGAGCCTTCCCTTGCCTTGCATTGAGGTTAGCTCCTTAGAGCAGCTAGTTGTCGTCCCTGGTTCCTGCTTCTCACTTCTTCCTGACATCTGATTCCTGGATTTCGACCCTTGCTTCGTCCTCCGACTCCGTCTTCTGCCTCCGTTCCTGGTTCCGGTTTTGTCTTCTTATTCTTGGCTCCTGACCTGGCTTTAACTCTGACTCTGACTCCTGCTTTTGACCTCGGCATTGGCATTTGATTTCTGACTTCTGGATCCTGACCTTGGCTCACCCCTGGACTCCGATTTCCTCTTCGTCCGCTGCAGCAGGTATCTGTTCACCGGCCACCTAGGCCTCGCCTAAGTCCCAGCGGCTCAGGTCCTCATGGGCTCCTCCCGGGGGGACCGCGGGCTTCCCAGGGTGAAGCTTCTTCTGCGGTTGCCGTGTCGTCTCGGGGAACCTCTCCTCTGGTCCTTGGTCGCATAGGGCCCACCTAAGTCCGAGAGGTCCGGGTTCCTGTGGGCTCCTCCTGGGGGAACCTCGGACTTCCAGCGATGAAGACATCCTCAAGACTCTCCTCAGTGCCGCCTGCCGGCCTTTCCATTCCCGAGGGCATATTCCACCCTCGCCCGCAGGGGTTGGCCGGTCCAAGGGTCCACAACCGTAACAGGTATATTTTGTGTCAGAGACGGTAATAGGGATGGGTAGCATAGTTAAATGGATAGCATAAATAGTAATATAATGACAGCAATTAGCAGAGTAACAGGGGTGAATTTCTTGGTGTGGTGGTGGGGAGGGGGGGGTTGCTCTGAGTGCATGGTTAGGATTTGGTTTTGGGTTGGTTCGTGTGTGATGTTAGAAAGGCTTTGCGGAATAACCATGTTTTAAGATTTTTCTTGAAAGATTAGGTGGATGGATCTGTTCTTAGTTCTGTGGGAGTATGTTCCATAAGATGGGGCCGGCATAGGAAAATGTTCGTTCCCTTGTTGATATCCATTGAGTGGCTTTAGGGGGCGGTATTTGTAGGAGGCCAGAGTTTGAGGAGCGAAAATTCCGTGTGGGAGTATGGAGGAGAAGGAGCGTAGGCAGCCAGTTGGTTTGGTTGTTGTGGATGATTTTGTGGATGATGGTTAGAGTTTTGTACTGTATTTGCTGAGGGATTGGAAGCCAGTCTAGGTCTTTGAGGATGGGTGTGATGTGGTCTGATTTCTTGCTGTTTGTGAGTGCTCTGGCCGCAGCGTTCTGGAGTAGTTGAATGGGTTTGAGGGTGGAGGATGGAAGGCCTAGTAGCAGGGAATTGCAGTAGTCAAGTTTAGAGAAGAGAAGAGCCTGTAGAACTGTTCGGAAGTCTTGAGGGTATAGCAGTGGCTTGAGTTTTCTTAGGATTTGGAGTTTGTAAAATCCGTCTTTTAGTAGGTTGTTGATGTGTTTCTTGAAGTTCAGTTGGTTGTCGAGAAAGATGCCAAGGTTTTTGACTGTAGAGAGTGTTTGGTTTGCAGGATGCTGTGCGGAGGGGTCGGTGGGGGGGTGGTAAGGGGGTTTGCTGGATATGTATAAGATTTCAGTTTTTGCGTGATTGAGAGTAAAGGATAGTTGTGATAGTAGGTGCTTTTCTGCGTGATTGAGAGTAAGGGATAGTTGTGATAGTAGGTGCTTTATTGATGAGAGGTGTGTGTTCCATCGCTCTAGGGTGTGTTCGATGGAGTCGTTGATTGGGAGCAAGATTTGTACATCATTGGCATATACGTAATGCAATAGACCTGCTTCCTTGAGGAGTTTGCATAGTGAGATCATATAGATGTTGAATAAAGTGGAGGATAGGGAAGAGCCTTGTGGAACTCCGTGGGGTAGGGGGATTGGCTTGGATTCGATGTCGTTGAATTTGACCTCGTATGACCTGTTGGATAGGTAGGATTTAAACCAGCTGAGCATTGTGTTTTGAGTCAGATTTCTTGTAGTCTGTGTATTAACATTTTGTGATTGACTATCAAATGCGGCTGATATGTCGAGGAGGATGAGTAACTAGGAAGTGTTACAGTAGAGTCCTTTGAGGATTGTGGCTGAGAGGGAGAGTAATAGTGTTTCAGTGCTGAAAGAGGTTCTGAAGCCGTGTTGTGTGGGGAAGAGAATATTGTGGGAGTCCAAGTGTTCGACAAGTTGACGGTTTGCAATTTTTCGAGGATCTTGGCTATGAAGGATAGGTTCAATATTGGTCTGAAATTTGCTAGATCAGTTTCATCGAGATGAGGTTTTTTTGAATATCAGTTTGATGATGGCGCATTTTAGGTTTTCGGGGAAGATGCCTTGGTCGAGTGAGAGGTTGATTATGAATGCGATTGGATTGGCAATGTGGCTCAGTATTTGTTTAAGGAATTTTATAGGAATTAGGTCGATGGGATGAGCTGCAGGGGTCATGTTTTGTATGATGGATTCAATTTCAGTTGATGCAACGTCGTCGAAGTGAGTCCATTTGTTGTTGTTTGTGTGTGGATCTGTGGTGGCCTCGAAGTTTGGGTTAGAGTGTTTTGCAAGTAGATTTAGAATTTTGTTATTGAAGAATTGGGCCAGGTGGTCGCTGGTATTTGTTTGGTTGGTTGTTGTGAGTGAATTTTGGGTTGGTCGAGTGAGGTTGTTGACATAAGCAAATAGGGTTCTTGGGTTGTGTTGGTATTTGTGGATTTTGACAGCGTAGTAGTTGCGCTTGGCTTTGTCTATATCAGTTTGGTAGATGTATAGTATAGTCTTGTAGCTGTCTTTTAGCTGGGGGATGGGTTTTCGTCTCCATTTCTTTTCAGCTCGTCTTAGAAGGAGTATGGTCTTCCTCAGTTCGGGGGTGTACCATGGTGCTTTCTGTTTGGTGGATGGTTTGAGTTCTTTCTTGATGAGTGGGCATTTGATTTTGGCGACTTCAGCATTGATGTTGAGCCATGAAACTATGGCAGAGTTGGTGTCCATTGTGTTTAGGGACTTGAGAGAGTTTGGAAGTGTTTTGATTAGGTCTTCGCTGGTGCATGGCTTGTTGAATTCAATTAGTTTGGCTTTTTAAACTCTTGGGTGGGGGGTTTTAGTTGTAGGTTGGTTTGTATTAGCTTGTGGTCTGACCACGGAATGGCAGTTGCTGTTGGCATTGTGTGTTTTGCAATTTTTTCATTTGTGAAAATGAGGTTTAATTTGTGGCCCGCTTTGTGGGTGGGAGTTTTTATTATTTGTTGGAATCCAATGGCATTCATGGCATCAGAGAGGAGTTGGCAGGTGGCTGTAGGGGGAGTTTGGAACATATGTATGTTGAAATCTCCCAGTGCTATTGCTGGGACGTTCATGTCGATGTTGTTGGCAATGATTTCTATTTGTGGGGATAGATTATGTTTAAGGTGACCTGTGGGGGAGTAGATGAGGATTTGTAGCTTCTTTGATTTGAAGAGCCCTGCTTCGAGTGGTGGAGAGAGGTTGGTGGGGTGAAGTTTAAACTTGAGTTTCTTTGACGCAATGAAGAGCAGGCCACCACCTTTTTTCTTCGATCTGGGGAGTGAGAATATGTTGTAGGTTTTTGTGGGTAGCTGGTTGATAAGCACTGTGTTGGTGGCTTTGAGCCATGATTCGATGATGCAGAGGAGATCAGGATGCTCGTCCATTAGGAGGTCCTGTATTATTGGTAGTTTTTTTGTGATTGATTGTGCGTTGATTAGTGTGAGTGTGAGGAATGTTAGAGCTGTGAGGTATGAGTTGTTGTGGATTGGGACTTTGGTCAGGGAGCATGGTCTGTTGGGGTTGTGGTTTTCTCTCTGTGATGTTTTGGTAGTATGGTAAGGTTGGGTTTTTGAGAAATGTGTGCATGTTTGTTGAGGTTGCACGGTCTCATTAGATGAATGGGAGTGCTGGGGGTGTTCGTGGCTGAGTTCGTTGTATCGTTTGACGGTTGTCTATGCAGTTTGCAGTCTTTTTAGTTGGTATGGAAGTTTTCCAGTGTTTTCCTGGGCTGGGGCTGGTTGTCCGGTTGAGAGGAGTAGTGGCAATGCGGAAGAGGCAGCGCGAAGGGGTGCGCAAAGGGGCCTGCTCCTTTGGTGCGCAATGCACAGCGTGCAGCGCCTGGGGTGAGGGGAGATTTAAATCACTCACCTGGCGCCTCCTCTGAAATCAGGAGGGGGCGGTCCTCGGCACTCCTTTCATTGTTCGGCACTCCAGCGACGATCAGGTAGGCCTCGGGGTGGTGATTTGGTCTGTGCCAGTCGTGATGGGGGGGGAGGCATCCGATGTCGGTCGTGTTGGCGGGATCCTCCGGTCGCTGAGGCGTCAGTCGAGTCGTGCAGCAGCCGCGTGGGTGTCCGCAGCGTCTTCGGCCGGTTGCAGCCTGCACCGGAGGTGTCGGGCCTTGCGCGCCGCGGGGTCAGGCTTTGATAAAATGTTAAGTGCCCTCTACGCTTATGGCCAGGGATACAAGAAGACTTGGCTATTCAGCCAAGCCTTCCCTGACACCTAACCTTCCCTCTCCCTCTGCCCGATTCATTCTAGCTGACACTTTAGTAAGACTCCTCAGTTCAGTACATTGTCTCTACTTGTTTTTTTCAGTTATCATCTCACCGGTTTTGAGATGACAGGTTTCTGTTATGCTTTGTTATGACCCGATCCATTGTTAATTGTCTCCCCTGTTCATTGTATCGCCCTTGAGCGAATTTTGCGTTACATTGTAAACCGATGTGATTTGTATCTGTTACAGGAACGTCGGTATAGAAGAGTTAAAAATAAATAAATAAATAAGAACACAGACTCAGTAGAAAGTATAATTTCTTTTTATTAATCAGTATAAGTATTCTTGGGAGATGCTGGGTAATGGATGCCCTTTCTCTGACAAACTGACCAGCATCTCCCTGTATACAGGAAGCGACCCTTCTTTTATAGATAACATTCAATACTGAAAAAGGATAGAAGGTTCTAGAGATTTGCGTGACTGCCCAAAGGATCTTTTACATATGTTGTCATGTCAACTGCATGAAAAGATCATCCCTAGCTACCCCTGATTAGTTTTCCCAGGAGGTGTGGCCCATTTACCATGGCTTTCGAGATAGTCCTTTGTTCTGTTAAGATCTTACTGGTCAAGATAATTAACACATCTGTAGCTGTGTTGATAAAAACTCCTGAAAATAATGCCTGAAGCTCCCGCCATTGGTTTCTTCTTTGTGACCCTATGAATAGGCCTCACCTTTCTAGTGCCAGTTTGCCTGCCTTTATAGATATCCAGGGAAATTCTGAAAGTCATGCTCAGAAAGTCACTTAGTTCATTCAGCCAAAGCAGGCTAAGAAAACCCGAGGATTCTGGGTATTTTCCTTTCTCCATGTTGGTTTTCTGTTCAGGCATACTTCTCATTAGACCCCGATGGGTCTTGGTGACGTGTCTGCTCGCCAGCGGCCTTCCCGGCTTAGAGGAGGGCGCCCGGGGTGAGGGGAGATTTAAATCACTCACCCGGCGCCTCCTCTGACGTCAGGAGGGGGCGGTCCTCGGCGCTCCTTTCGTTGTTCGGCGCTCCAGCAGCAATCAGGTAGGCCTCGGGGTGGTGATTTGCTTTGTACCGGTCGCAATGGGGGGGGAGGCGTCCGATGTCGGTCGCGGTGGCGTTGGCGGGGGTCACTGAGGCGTCAGTTTAGTCATGCAGCGGCCGTGTGGGTGTTCGCTGCACATACCATCTGGGAGAAAATTCAGATACTTTTAGTGTGTCATGACTTCTGTATCCTGATAGGTTTATGTATTTCAGTTCCCATGTCTTCCTTGTGTATTTTTAAAGAATTCTTGCAATATTGATATTATAAATAATGACTGTGGCCGCGCAGTGTCCTGCTAAACAGAGGATCTCTAGTTCAATTCCTTGTTCATATCTGGAGTTGGGGATACTATGAAGGCAGTATTCCCAGACCTTAGATAGGTGGCAGGGGTAAGTAGTAGTCATGGTCATCAATAAGGGTGGCCAGATTTACAGCTTATGATACAAGATTACAGAAGGAGCCCTGGTGCATGGCCTCTGGTCTCAGGACTGTTTCTGCCATGACCAAACTAGAACAGTGCAGGGAAAGAGTCCATTAAAAATAGGGGGAATATCTCTAATATCTGTGACTGAGAAGGCTCATGGCACCAAGACACCAATCTTGGTTCCAAATAAGTTGGAATAAAAAAAAAAAAAAGGAACTACCAGGTCAAAATAAATAAATAGGGTCAGAGTTGTCTGAACCCAGGAAAAGAGCCACCACTACAAGAATTGAAGAGAGGCTAGAAAGACAAAAAATCTTAAAGCAAACATGATTCAATATGGTTCCAGCCCTGGAGGAATTTCCCCATCTTCCAGGGAATCAGCATCAACCTCATCATCAGTGCCATCCAGATTCCTATCGGGAACACCTGCAGAGAGCCAAGGCGAGCTCCGTTGCCTAAGCATAAGACTGGAAGAGGGAGGAGCCACCAGCTGAAGGTCCAATAGGACAGGTATGGGGGAAGCGGAGGACTTTGCCTGAAGAAAAACTTGTAAGCCTTGAAAAAATTCCATCCAAGAAAAAGCAGCCGGGTCCAGACCAAGCCCAGAAGGAACTGGAGCTAGTCCCACAAAACTAACCTTGCCTGCAGAGGAGCCAATCAAGGGAGAACCAAGGTCTGGCGTCCCTCCAATCAAGGCTGTAATCAATCCATCATCAGAATGGGAGGAACCAGGCTTAGCAAAATCCAGCAAGAAAACTCTCCCTGAACAACGTTGACACAGTTTGAAGCCAGGTCAGGCTAAGAAGCCCTAATATAACAAGCCACACAAACAGGAAGACGCTTAGGCTTCTTGCTTACTGGTGCCATTGCAGCAGTAAACGTGCTTCTGAACGGCTCGCACTCAAAGGGGAATGCACAAAAAAATAAGCACATAGAAGTGCGGCAAGGTGCACGCACAACTTGTGCACCAAGCTAAGAGTGTGAACAGTGTAAAATTTGTGCATGTAAAAGATGCACCCAAAAACCAAGTGCACAACGCGTGCCAGAGCCAACGCACTGCGTACACCAACATCCTGTAGAGGGCAGCAAAGCACACACAGGAGCACACGAAAAACGCTGCCACGGCCTACCACACAGCATGGAAGAAAAAAGCCTAAGTGTGGGGCCTAGCCCACTGGGGGCTGCTCAACCTGCCAGGCTGCCCAGTTCCCCAACCTTAACGGGAGTGGCAACAAACGGTACGGGATGCCGAACCCAGAAACCGGAGGAAGTCCTGAAACCCCTCTAAATGTCTCTGATTCAAAGGTAAAACTCCTTTTTTTTCTTAAACCTTATCTGAGCTCAGCGCTTATCGGCTAAGTACAGAGATGGTCTCCAGCAGTGGGAGAAGAGGGCATCTGCTATCACCGCCACACTCAGCCTCCTGCACCCGGTGCCTTTCAGCTGAATTAGCAGCTAAGTCCACACCAGGAAACCCAGCTACTGGACCAAGTCACTCCTCTAAGAGACCACGGAAATCACCTCAAGAATTTTCAACTGAGGGAGGGACCTTTAGGTATCACCACAGGAGAGCGAGGCTTTCTTCTCCTTAATTTAGAATTTCAAATTTCTCCTTCCAAAAAGCTGAAAGCAATCCCAACAGGGAGCTGCACATTCACTATCTGCTGGAGATGCAGAATACTGGCAGTCTGGGATCACTGCAGGGTCATATATATACTGTGATGTCAGCTTGCTCCATCTCCATCTGCTGGCAGGGGAGCATAAACCCACTGGTCCTGAGTCCATCTGTCTACACGCTAGGAAACTCACATTTTAAGGCTTACAGGACAGGGTGAGGGGTCCGATTCAACTGGGGGGCATGCAGAGAAGACTGGAAAACTTTGACAATGACTAGGCGAACTGGTGGACTAACTGGAAAAACTAGGAATGTCCCACGCGTGAACATGTTTGAAAATCCACTTACATACATGCATTAAAGCTGGCAATGTCCATGGAAAATATGCAAAGTAGGTTTGCTCAAGTAACCTCTTAAAATTAGGAGCATAGTTGCATATGGTAGACATTTTAAAACACACACGCACAAGCAAGTAGCACATTTAAGACTAATCGGAGAAAATTCTTTTTCACTCAACGCACAATAAAGCTCTGGAATTTGTTGCCAGAGGATGTGGTTAGTGCAGTTAGTGTAGCTGGGTTCAAAAAAGGTTTGGATAAGTTCTTGGAGGAGAAGTCCATTAACGGCTATTAATCAATTTTACTTAGGGAATAGCCACCACTATTAATTGCATCAGTAGCATGGGATCTTCTTAATGTTTGGGTAATTGCCAGGTTCTTGTGGCCTGGTTTTGGCCTCTGTTGGAAACAGGATGCTGGGCTTGAAGGACCCTTGGTCTGACCCAGCATGGCAATTTCTTATGTTCTTATGTTCTTAATGCATGCTGATTTAAAATTACAGCACATTCATTTTAAAATTAGCTTGTTAGGCTTGAATTTCAGATATCTGTCTTGCTGATGTGATTGATACTAAAAATGAATGTCTTCAATGTAAGATCTTAAATAGGATCATATATTAAAAGTTCAAATGGAGATCATAATAGAGCTTTTAGTACTAAATTTAAATTCCATTGAGGTATGACTGCTTTGAAGGGAGGACATATTCTCTTCATGCCTTTTAAAAATCGTGTAACATCTAGATGAGATGCCACAGATAGCCCTTTGACTCTACTCCATAACAGGAAATGGCTGCTACTTGAACCTTTAACGCTAGCAGTCGTCACTCTTATGCTTGCTTTGTCCGTCGAGATACCCCCATACCTCATACTCCTCTTTCATCAACTTTTTTCCTGTCTCATATTAATCACTCTGACACTGATGTTGGTTGAATAAGGCCGCAGCTTTTATTTTATACATTATATCTTCCAAAAACTCCTCCTGGGTACCCGGGCCAGTAATCCGTGTCCCCCGCTGCCCGCCGTGGTAACCGAGCAAGGCAGCATTAATCCTTTTGGCCCCCCGCCTTGTCCACCAGCAAGGGGGCCCCGCCCATCCGTACGTTCGACTCCGTCACCTTTTTGCGCTTCCCCAGCGCTAATCGGCTACCCAGCCGTCTTTCGCTACCTCCGGCACCACTTGCCATAGGCCCCAACCGACCCGGGTTACCGCCAAGGCACGAGGTAGGGAATACCCTTGCCTCCTGTCCCCCCAAATGCTCCATATGCTGCGGCCTCTGTGCTCTGCCTCTGTTATGCCAGGTCTCTATGGCTTCCTGTAGTACATTATTAAAGATGTCATACCCAATAATGTCTGAGAGGTGGACCCCGTCCTGCCTGAACAGGCCTGGGCATTCAACTTCAGCCCATTGGTGACTAATCTGTTCTCCTCCCCTCTCTTGTATCCATTTCCCAATTTGCCTATTTACTTTTTTTTCTACCCCTGTTCCATAATTTTGAGTCTTTCCACTTCATACGGGGGATTATTTCTGACCAGAATATTGCTGTTTGTGGGAATATGTCCATAATCGTAATAATGTCCCGTTTTAATGCTTGTATCAGTTGCTTGCATGTGTACGGTCCTAAATCGTTACCCCCCAAATGAATTATCAGCAGTTCCGGCGCTGCTCTCGAGTCACCCATGCGCCGCAATAAAGGTATTAATTGCACCCAACGCATACCCGGTTTACCTATCCAGGTGATGTACCATCCACGTGACGCCAGCCCTAGATGCTGCCCGTACGTTCTTTGCTTTGCCCTTTTTGCGGCCCAACGCACATAGGAGTGTCCCATGATCCAAGCCGAGTGCCTTGTAAATCTGTGAAAATATAATACAATCAATGCTCCTGGTTACCTAGGTTTACCTTATCCAGACGGACATAAGTATTAACTGCGCCACCGCCAAATTCTTTTTATTGTGGACGTTTGTAGCCCGGCTTGCGCTGCACTTGTCGCCGCCCCAATTCTGAATGAATGTGTCGTGAATTTTTTAATATCCAGCTTCATTTTTTGGATTGAAGCTTTTAACACTGCCGCAAACTGGTACTTGGTGAGGGGCGTACCATCCTTGTGTATTAGTAAGTGTATACCTTTGTCAGGCTTCAGTTGTAAATACCTCCGCGCATTGTATATGGGACAAGTCTCGCACCCCTCTACCCGTTTCAATAACAGCATAGCTCCTTTTCCCTCCTGATCTGTTTTTGATTTTTGAATTGTTATGGTTAATGTGTCCGTCGTCAATGTCACATTCTTTTGCAGTAACCCACTCTGGCCGTGGTCCTCTTTGTTGACGGCCACCAGTTCGCTCACCCTCATCGCCCTGAAGAATGCGAGTGAAAATGCTAGGCGAAATAGTTCCAGTTCGAAATCCGAGGAACATATGGACGAGAGCATTGTCCATAGTGATCTCAACATGTCATGTGTGATGGGATGTCTTCTATCACTGATATGACCCACTTTCTTTCCCCACCTGGCCATCATCTTCTTCACCATGAAGGACTTGGTTGGATCCCCCCAGCCCTTCGCCTTAAAGAAGAACGCCATCCCTGCCAAGTGTATTGTTACAGCATTTCTCGATATTCCTCTTTCTTTTGAAGTGGCTACATATTTGATAATCATATCATCACTGACCGGTCCTTGTCTCCATCCATTCTCTCTGAGGAATGCAATTATGTTATCATATCCTCTGCAATAGGCCTTCCATGTGGATGGTGCTACTGATCTGCGCACTAGGTCCATGGTGGTCTCCGACCAATCCTCCATAAGTGCGTGGGCATGACTGTCCCCGTCTCCTCTGCCGCTGGGACCTGTTTGAAAAACAAATGCCATTTAGCTCTAGACAGGGCATCCGCTGCGCCATTGTTTGCTCCCGGAACATGTCTCGCTCGCAATGTAATGTTGTTGTTTAATGCCATCAGCACCACCTCCCTGAGAAGATTGACCACTCTTGGGCACTTTGCTGACTGTGTATTCAATACTTGGACCACTGCTTTATTGTCGCACCAAAATATAACCTGCTTATTCCTCAGTTTGTCGCTCCATAGTACCAGAGTGACCAATATGGGGAACAGCTCCAAGAATGTTATGTTCTTTGTTAGGCCACTGTCTCTCCACTCTGTTGGCCACGGTTCTGCGCACCAAGCCTTCTGACATATGGTGCCGAAACCCCAGCCTCCCGATGCATCCGTGTGTATTTCCAAGTGTCTGTTGGACAGCGGAGCTTCCTGAATGACTGACACTCCGTTGAAGTCTTGCAGGAATTCCTTCCAGATCTTTAAATCTTCCCGTATTTCCTTTGATAATCTGAGGAAATGGTGCGGGCGTGTTATTCCTGCAGTTGCTGATGCCAATCTTCGCATAAATGCCCTTCCCCCTGAACTTTGCATGTAGGATGACCCTACATGCAAAGTTCAGTGTTCCCAGTATAGATTGCGCCATCCGCAATGTAATCTTCTTTTTTAACATTGTCTGCTGTATCGCCGTGTGCAATTTCATTACTTTCTCCTCCGGTAATTTTGCCACCATTCTGGTGGAGTCCAGCTCGATACTGAGGAATGATAATATAGTTGTCGGGCCTTCCGTTTTTTCATGCGCCAGCGGAACTCCGAATTCCTTAGCAACCGCCTGAAATTCACTCAACAGGTATTGGCATGTATTTGCTCCTTTTGGACAGACGAATAAGAAATCATCCAGATAATGTATCATGTTTTCCGAATTTGTCTTCTGTGCCGTGACCCAGTGCAGAAATGAGATGAACATTTCGAAGTACGCGCATGATATGGAACATCCCATTGGCATACACTTATCAAAGTAAATTTTTTCTTTGAATGTGAATCCCAACAGGGGAAAGCTGTCCGGATGTACTGGCAGAAGTCTGAAAGCAGATTTGATGTCAGATTTTGCCATCAGCGCACCCTCTCCACAGGTCCTGAGCAGGGCCAACGCCACATCAAATGACGCATAGTGGACTGTGCATTCTGACTGGGGCAGCATACCATTGACTGAGGTTCCCGATGGATAGGATAAGTTTTGGATGAGGCGGTATTTTCCTTCCTCCTTTTTGGGGATCACTGCCAGTGGTGATAAGCACATATTCCTGAATGGTTGATCATGGAATGGACCTGCCATTCTCCCGTGTGCCAATTCATTCTCGACTTTTTCTTGGACTAAGTCCTCATGTCTAGTTGCTGATTGAGCGTTGCTATGCTTCGCGTTCTTGATGTGACCTTGTATTGGTATAATAAATCCCTACCAAACGCCTTGTGTTAATTTCTCTGCTTTTTGTCGGTTAGGATAAGCTTCTAGCAAGGGCTGCATCTTCTCCAAGTTAATTGGCGAGCACGCTTTCTTGAATTGTTCCTTCTCAATTCGCTTTAGGCTTACTCCCCGTCGCTGACTTCTTGGGGCATCTGGATACAGGATGTTGCACTGCGCACTCAGAACACACGTTTGAATTTACATTCCTGAAAAGAACGTCGCCCTGTTATATCTCCAACAAGTGTTGTCCAGTGATTGTGTAACTCTTGCGGAAGATCTGGTAGGTGATGGTCTTCTGGCGCTTCGTGGGCGATCTGTGATTCTTCGGGTCATTTGCTGCATCCACAAGCTAACATCCTGGACACCCCATGTCATAAATTTGTTTTCTTCCATCTTGTCTCTGAATTTTTGTGTGTATAATTTGTTTTGTGTGTATAATTTGTTTTTATTGTCTCAATGGGCAGACATGATACAAAACAAGTCAAGAGTAAGTCAAAATAACCAAACAGATCTAGTACAGCTCAAACTCCGTAAAATGGAAAACAACAATATACATCAGGGATAAGCATCAGACAATCTTGAACAGCGCAAATGGACACCATTGAGACCATTTTACCCTTAATATGGTAAATACAAATCCCACCATCCTTCTCCTCCCTCCCTCCCCCCCTCCCCTGCTGAAGTATATTGCAGATCAAAGGAACACAAATAAAGGTAAAACATATATGCGCCAAATAATATATGGAGCTGGGAACTAAAACAACCTAGAAAGAAAAAGAGAAATCCACTATACAGTGGTGCATGTAGAAAGTCCACTACCCTGACTGGACACAAGGGGTATTCCACACTAAGGAACTTTGTTTATCCAACCAAGCGTGGAAAGGCGCCCAAATGGTGTGAAAAGCTGACACTCTATTATGATGTATGGCTGTTAATCGTCCCAGCTGATAATAAGAAAACACTCTCTGTTGTACCCCAGCTATGGTTGGTGCCTCCCGCTGCTTCCAATGTAATGCAATTTCTGCTCGGGCTGCAATAAAAATTTGCAAAAGCAATTTCTGTGTCGGAATGTTATGTTCTGCCAATGTTAGGCCTAGTAGAGCATGCCAGGGTTGGATATTACAAGGAGCTTGCACTATCTGTACCACCCACTGAAACACCACCTGCCAGAAGGCGCAGATCCGTGGGCATGACCACCAAACATGGTAATACGTGCCCCTCTCTCCACATCCCCGCCAACAGAGATCAGAGATAGATGAATAGAACCTATGTAATGCAACTGGTGCATAGTGCCACCGGAAAATCATTTTATAACAGTTTTCTTGTAGCCCCGTCGATATGGAGCATTTGCGAGCCATGGTGTAAATGGTATCCCAATCACTCTCTTCCAACCGAATCCCAAAATCAGCTTCCCACAGGGCCCGGTATCTGGGCTCCCCAATCCTAGTGTTATTGAACAGTGTATATATTTTGGAAATAATACCTTTGATGGTGGGTGCATGCTGGCATAGAGTTGCAAATAAGGTATTAGTAGTGCGCACCTTGTGCAAACGAAGCCCTTGATTAATAAAAGAACGGATACCCGCATAAAGAAAAAAATCAATAGCCCCCTCCGAATGTAAGGCACATAGTTGGTCTCTGGTCATCATGCCCCCTTGATGAAGGACATGACCAATGCGCATAAGGCCTGTACCCATCCAGCGTATAGTGGCCCTTGACCTCTCCTGAAAGGGGAGTGCTGTATTGGTAAATAAGTGTGTCATTAGGGAATAACTCTCCCCACCGATCAACAGAGACTTCCATCTACGCCAGATGCTCAGGGTGGTACATAGAGCGTACGGGAG
The DNA here is from genome assembly GCF_901001135.1 of Rhinatrema bivittatum. Taxonomy (NCBI): domain Eukaryota; kingdom Metazoa; phylum Chordata; class Amphibia; order Gymnophiona; family Rhinatrematidae; genus Rhinatrema; species Rhinatrema bivittatum. The sequence continues at coordinate 296,169,114 of NC_042619.1, forward strand.
AGAAATGATAGGGCCCCAGGAAGTGCGTGGTTGCCACGGTAGTGCTGAAATTGGAAATTTGCCCAGAAATCCTTGTTCGATATGTACCCATTGCGGCGTCTCAACTGTATTATGTAAAGCCACAAGCGCTCGCAATTGTGCCGCATAATAATACCAAGCTAAGTTAGGCATATGTAAACCTCCCCTGTTCTTAGGTTGGTATAAAACACGTCTAGCCACCCGCGGAGGCCTTTTCCTCCAAATGAACCCACAAAGCATTTGCTGCCACTTCTTAAGGCACGTAGCGGGAATATGAATAGGTATGGTAGTGAAGAAGTAGAGGAAACGCGGCAAGACATTCATCTTCACTATAGCAAGTCTCCCCATCCAAGAATGAGTGTGGTGGCCCCATTGTCGAAGCTGCTCCTGTAATGTAGCGACTAAGGGTTTATAATTTAAATCAAACAGTTTATGGTTGTGGGGTCCAATCTTAACTCCCAAATATTTAAGGGAGGAGGAAGCCCATAAAAATGGAAAGCTTCGCCTAAGGTCCTGGACCTCACTGGGGGGTAAAGTCAGGTTGAGCAACTCCGACTTGTCATAATTGACTCTCATGCCTGACACCGCTGAAAAGCTATGTAGCTCGTCCATCACTCCCTGCAAAGAGGTCCGTGGATCAGTCAAGGTTAACATGATGTCGTCTGCAAATAGGGAAATTTTTGAATGTACTGAGCCCCCAACAATACCCCGTATGTGTGCAGCTGCACGAACTCGAATGGCAAAGGGCTCAAGGAACAAAGCAAATAACAAGGGCGATAACGGGCAGCCCTGTCTGGTGCCTCTCTGTATGTAAAAAGGGGTGCCATACCCGCCATTCGCCTTCACACGCGCCTGTGGATGATCATACAGTTTACGTAGCCATAACAAAAAAGAAGTCCCAAAACCCATGGCCTCCAGAGTTTGAAAAAGATACTCCCAATGAACAAGATCGAAAGCCTTTTCAGCATCGAGTGCTAAAAGTACTGCCGGTATGCCCTTACGCTGAACCACATCCACTATGTCCACTATCCGACGGACATTGTCCGCGGCCAGCCTGCCTGGTACGAAACCCACTTGGTCGGTATGTATCAACCCAGGGAGCAGTCCGTTAAGTCTGGCTGCAAGAACTCTAGCCAATAATTTCAGGTCGATATTTATGAGGGAGATGGGTCTGTAAGAGCTGCACTTAGTGGGGTCCCTACCGGGTTTTGCTAAAACAGTAATACCTGCTGTATTACTATCATTGGTGAAAGAGACATCCTCTAACAGAGAGTTAAAAGCAGCAGTCAGAGGTTCCACCAACAGGGTCGCAAATTTCCTATAGTATAAACCAGTGAATCCGTCCAGCCCTGGCGCCTTCCCCGGCCTAAGTTTCTTGATAGCGGCCGCCACCTCGCCCTGTTCAATAGGTTTATCCAGCCCAGCTTGTTGATGCTCAGTGAGCCTCGGAAGCTGTATATCTTCCAAGTATCGGCCAATGCTTTCCCCAGTGATATCAGTGTCTCTAGCATAAAGTTCAGAGTAAAAGGTAGTAAAAGTATTTCGGATGTCCTCTGAGGAGGTGATAAAATGCCCAGGTGTAGTCTGTAATTTAGGAATCACCGTGCGGGCCTGTGCCGATTTAAGTTGGCGAGCAAGAAACTTTCCCGCCTTGTTCCCCCCTTCGAAGAACTGCTGCTTCAAGAGCATAAGTTGATGACTAATTGCTGTATCCTCCAATGCCCTCAATTGATCCCGAATCCTTACTATCTGGCTATACGTCTTATTGGATTTAGTGCGGCTATGAGATTGCGTTAGTATGTGTAACTCCTGAATCCACTTTCTACGCAAGCCTTCCCTCTGTTTATTGCAATAGGCCGCCCTTGCTATACATGTCCCCCGGACCACTACCTTAGAGCACTCCCAAACCGTTAGCGGAGACATTCCCACCGTTTGGTTAGTGACAAAGTAGTCCCTCAATAATTGCTCCACTTGGCCGCAAAAAGCTACATCATTAAGCAGAGAGTCATTAAGGCGCCAAGACCGGAACCCCTTATCCGTCCCTGCAAAAGTACACGTAAGCCATATGGGAGCATGGTCGGACCAGGTAATAACATCTATGTCAGTTTTGGCAACCAATACTTGTAAAGGTTTAGAGAGAAAAAAGTGATCTATTCTAGTATAAGTGCCGTGTGCGCATGAGAAGAAAGTATAGGAGCGAGAGGTTGGAAAGCGTTCCCTCCAGATATCCACCAACTCCCAATCTTTCAGAAATTGAATCCACCTTCTACGTGTTGATTGGTCGGACAATTTCCCGGAGCTGGAGTCCCTAGATGGGTGCTGTACAAAATTAAAGTCACCCCCCAGAATGAGATCACCCTCTAAGTGTTGATGGAGGAGAGTGTGAAGCACATCTATGAAGGAGGCCTTCTGTACATTCGGGAAGTATACATTAAGTAGTGTATACACTTGCTTTCCCACTCGCAACTTAAGTAAAATATATCGGCCCTGGGGATCATAAACATGAGCTAGATGTTCATGTACAAAAGTGTGTGCTAACAGCACCCCTACTCCTGTATATTTTGAGGTTTTTGTACTAGCCGCCCAGTGCGCAGCAGCATAATTAGGGAAGCTTAAGAGACGCTGGTGGTGCCGCCGTACATGTGTCTCTTGGACAAATACTATATCCGCCTGCTGTCTCTGCAGTTCACGACGCAGAAGAGACCTCTTCCCTGGTGTATTAAGCCCCTTAACATTTAAGGATAATAGTTTAGTCGCCATCTATATTGTAATAGTCGACCCGATCCCCCCCGATAAAGACTACGCCCTCCTCCCTCTTGTGCCAGTATACTGTAATCAGTGGATCTCACTAAGATGTAAATAGCTAAAACAGGCGAACCCCTTGTTGCATACCCAAATCCAAACAAAAAAACAAAAACTTCAGCATTCCCCCCAGTCAGTCCAACGGCATCCCTACAGTCCACCATGGGATACCTCTCCTCCAGAGGTCGGTGTTCTCGTACGGTGCGCACCAGTCCCAACATCACACCGCCCCACCCTAAAAACATAGACAATGAACAGTAATGTAAAAACCCCTCCAAGTAACTAGAGTAAAGGGCACCCTTAACACACAGGTGCCCTAACCGGAACTGCATGAGAATTAAATAGCAATATCGCCAGTAGCCAGAGCTGGCAATGGTAGCTGGAAGCCTGGCTACCACAGCAAACCGTTAATTCAGAAGAACCACAAAATCCCTGGGAGGCCGGTCCCCTCAGCCTTGTTCCTGCTCTGCTGGTCGTCGATGATCAGGTTGGCGTCGGAGTCTCTTTCCACCCTTTTCCGCCCTTTGCCAGCGCGGAGCGTTATCCATCTTCTGCTGCCGATGTTGGGCACTGTCCTGCTGGAAATTGACCGGAATTTGAGCCTTAGTGAATGCCACGGCAGCTTCAGCCAATGTAGTGATCTTATAGCTGACTCCCTGATTTTGAAAATATAGTCCAAAGGGAAATGTCCATCTATACTTAATATTCCGCTCCCTTAATTGAGCCGTAACTTCACGCATCTCATACCGTTTTTTCAATGTAACCGGAGACAGATCCTGGTAGATGGATAAGGCATGATTATTCCAATGAATATCCTTCATCTTTCTGGCCATGATATAAATCCGCTCCTTGACAGGAAAATTGGAAAAGCACAACACAATGTCACGTGGTCGCTGATCGGTTCTTGGGCCCAGAGCCCGATGCGCCCTCTCAAACTGAACCGCCGTTGGCTCTGAAGTGCGTGTCTGATCCTCCTCGGATCCTTGACACAGTATGTATTGGCAAATCTGTAGGGCTACCACCTCCACCTCCGCATACTCTGGCGTGTCCGGCACTCCCCGTATGCGGAGGTTATTGCGCCGGTTTCTGTTCTCTAAGTCTTCGACCTTACTCTGAAGGTCCAGTATGGCAGAAGAGGTAGAAGCCTGCTGGCTAACAAGCGTGTTGATGGAATCACCATGGGCATCAATCCGGGTTTCATTCTCATCCACCCGTCGCCCTAATGTCACAAGGTCTTCCTTCAAGTCGGCCACAGACGCCATGATGTCAGCACGGTGTTGTTTTAAGTCGGAACGGATCTCCATAAACCAAGTCCTGGCCTCAGCCCGGGTCAGCAGCGCTGGATCGGGGGTAGAATCGCCAGGGTTCTGTGCCTCAATCCGCTCCGGTTCAGGAGAAACCGCCCCCTCCTCCGCGGCAAGCTCTGCGCCGCCATCTTGGCTCGACAGGGCCGCCGCCCTGTCGAATGAGAATTGCCTCAGATCCGTGGTTTTCCGTTTTGCAGCCATAACGCCAGGCAGGGGAGAAGTTCCGCACTCGGTAGAGCTTAATTCCGGCACTCTGCGCACAATTTTGCAGCGTTTAACGGGGTTTTTCAGCGAGCGGGTGGACGGAGCGAAGGCACTATGCGACTGCACACATCCGCCGGAAACAGCGCCCCCCTTGTCTCTGAATTTTTTGTCGTAATTCAGCCATGACCAATTGTCATGGTCCTTATACGCTTGCATGATGTTCACCATGTATGTCAGCATTGGACCATATTGTGATGGGTCACGACGCCCCACAACGCTTATCATGTGCAGGAAAGCGGTGATCCAATTGGCAATGGTCTTGGGGATTCGTTGTTCCTTTTCCCCTGATGTAGCCTCTTCCTTGGACTTCTTCTGATC